>NC_083314.1:185411751-185711751 GCF_963455315.2 Globicephala melas | reverse complement strand
AGGAGGGCCGCCTCCCCATGATGGCCCCCTTGGTGTCCTCAGTGTCTGGTGCAGGCGGGGGGCATGCTTAGCGTCTGCAGGATGGACAGACAGACGGACAGAGGGATGGATTAAAGGATGTCAGGGGACACGTGGCTCAGGCTCTGGGGGCGCAGGCAGGAGGTGAGGGCAGACCGCCCCCCAGTGGTGCTCAGGGAGGAGAGAGGAGCCCATACCCCTGCCGTACCCCTCGAGCTGGGCCTGTGACAGATCACCAAGCTCCCCACTTTCCTTCCAGGCTCTCAGCATGCTGGGAGGTGGGGCGTGGACTGGGCTCGTTTCCTGATGGTTAAAAAAAAAATCTCTGCATCCCATGGGTCACCTGCCTGTTTCCTGGCACCTCCGCAGAGCCTGGCAGGGGTGCAGCCTGAGACCCCAGACCCCCCTGGGAGACCCTGTGGAGGCTCTCGGGTCCAGGCTGCGCCCTCACTGTCTCCGCAGCGCCGTCTGCAGGCGGAGGCTCCGGCTGCAGGTCCTGCAGGCACACGCCTCCCTGGCAGCCCAGAGCAAGGTGTGGAAAGTTCCACATGGCCCTGACTAGGATGGGGCAAGGCCCCGTGAGAGGAGAGAGCGTATGTGCATATTTTCAGGAGGAGAGGGAGCCTTTCCCCCCAAGCACAAGTCGAATCTTGTTGGCATTTCCATCCGTTTAATCACAGACTCCTGGAGATGCTGTGGGAAATACCAGCGGGATGGAGGTCCTGCTCCGAGTGGGACGGGTTATCTCCCAGCCAGAGCCTAGACGGCCTGTCAGTCACTTACCTCTGGGCGAGGTTGCACCCAAGCCCAGACATGCCTGCCAGCGAAGATCACGGAGTTGGAAGTTTCATCCTCTATGTTTTGAAAGTCTGGTTTTGGTATCCTCCGGGGAGCACGGGGACACTGGGGGTCAGAGCAGACAGAGCACGCCAGAGGAGGGGGCACCTGGCCGACCCTCCCCAGGTAGAGCCTCTGAGATCAGACCCCAGGGCCTCAAACCTGGGGTGATGGTGGTGACAAACAGACGCATGTCTGCCCCACTCTAACCCTAACCCTAACCTTTCCCCAGCACAGGAACAGGATGAACTGGGTCACGCAGGGTAGAAGCTTGGGTCAGGAGGCGCTGTACCTGAAGTGGGAGTGATGGGCTGGGGGCCTCACTGCAGGAGGTGACAGTTGAGCAGGAGGGGAATGGGGAGGGGCCACAGGGCAGGGGGCCCAGCAGAGCGCAGGGGGCAGGGGGCTCTACCTGGTGACCTTTGCACCCAGCCCCCGTCCTATTTGGATCCACACTCTGGTCTCGTGACGAAGACGCAGATAACACTACAGTAAGTCCCCTGACATACGAACCTTCGAGCTGCGAACTTCCAAAGACACGAACGTGCGTTCTTGTGTCCAATCACATAAGTTAGTTCACGTGTCTGGCGTACATTGTACATCCATTGTACGTTGCAGAGGACGCGTGCATTCTCTACAAGCGGTTGTGCTTCTGTGTACTTTACTGTACAGGACTGAATCGAGTACAGTAGTACAGTACCTTTATTTCAAGCCCAGGGTGTCCGGAAGCAAGCGTAAAAGCAGTGGTGATGTAGCTGGTCCTGTTGAGAAGCTCCAGGAGAGACAAGAGGAAGAAGTAACTGAAGAACCGAAGAGAGTCACGATGCAGGAAATGGCAGGGGATTTTCTATATTTGAGGAGGCGCTGTTAGGTTTTGAGGCACAGGACGCAAATGTAGAACAGTACGTGAAGGTTGCGGCAGCCGTTCAGAATGCAATCCAGTGCTACCGTGTCATCTATGATGAGAAAAATAAGAGCTACTACCCAGACATCGCTGGATCGTTTTTTCAGGAGGGTAGATGGAATTGAATCCAGCAAGGAACCAAAACCTGTGCCATCAGCGTCAGGCGTGAGTGACATTGCAGCTCGCCCTCCGTCTCCTACAGCTGACGATCCTTCAGCTCTACCCTCTCCCACCTCCTCTCCCTCCTCCAGTCAGTAACTCTTCTTGCCTGTTCACTCGACGCCAGCCCCTGTATGCCAGCTGTTGTACTACACTACTGTACTTTTCAAGGAACTGTACTGTAAGATTAAAAATGTTTTTTTTTTTTTTTTGCGGTACGCGGGCCTCTCACTGTTGTGGCCTCTCCCGTTGCGGAGCACAGGCTCCGGACGCGCAGGCTCAGCGGCCATGGCTCATGGGCCCAGCCGCTCCGCGGCATGTGGGATCTTCCCAGACCAGGGCACGAACCCGCGTCCCCTGCATCGGCGGGCGGACTCTCAACCACTGCGCCCCCAGGAAGCCCTAAAAATGTTTTCTTTATTTTTTGTGTTTGTTTTTTTTAAACTTTTTATTTTTTTAAATTAATTTATTTATTTGGTTGCACCGGGTCTTAGTTGTGGCAGGCAGGCTCCTTAGTTGCGGCTCACCAGCTTCTTAGTTGTGGCATGTGAACTCGTAGTTGCGGCATGCATGTGGGATCTAGTTCCCTGACCAGGGATCGAGCGTGGAGTTTTATCCACTGCGCCACCAGGGAAGTCCCTTGTGTTTGTCTTTTATGTATTAGTTGTGTGAAAAGTATTATAAACCTATTACAGGACAGTGCTGTATAGCCGACTGTGTTAGTTGGGTGCCTAGGCTAACTTTGTTGGACTTAACGAACAAATTGGACTTACGAACGCGCCCTTGGAATGGAACTCGTTCGTTATGTAGGGGACTTACTGTATTTACCGTATTTCCAATTTTTGCAAAGAGGTTCCCTGCTGGACCACACAGCCAGGCCTTGCAATGGACCTTGGGCAGCTTGAATACCGGTGCACAGAGGCTGACCTTGGGGGGCAGCCTGGAGCCTGTTCCCTCAGGGCTGTGAGGGCACTCTACAGGCCCTGGGGCAGCGCTAGATGCATGGTGGGTGCTGCAGGCCGCAGGGGGAGTGGGGTGCAACAGACAGTGCAGGGGTAGGCAGCGTGGGCGTGTCTGCTGGGACCCAGCAAGCTCTGGAGGGACGGCGGGAGGGAGGGAGTTGGGAGGAACTGTGAAACTTCAGGCTGGTGGGTCGCCACCTTGCACATCTGGGAAGGTCACGGGTAGATTTTGCTTGGAGCTGCATTGGGGACTCTTGGGGTTTTTTTGGGAAACATCCTCACTCCCCGTTGTCAGGGGTCTCAGGGAAAACGTGGAGGACAGCGATAGGGCCTCCCCGGCAGCCGGGCCTCCCCTTCTGGGGTCTCGAGGGTCCCCTGCCTGATCCTTGTAAGCCTGGCTGAGGTCCCAGAGTGAGAGGAGCCTTAGCGGGGAGCCCAGGCCAGCTGCCGCCAACTTGCTGGCTCTGCACAGAGCAGCCGGGGAGACCTGCTTCAGCTTCTAGAAAGAGCTGAGGGTCACGGGTGTGAGATACTGCACGCGCTTAGCCAGGGTGGCCGTGGAGCGTTTGCTGTGGCTTCACAAAGGCGTGGACAGTTATTTTGGAGGCTTATGGCCAGAGGAAAAGGGGTGCCCCCCTCCCCCAATTAAAAAAGACAAACCTTGATCCTTTAGTTCCTTTCAGTCTGGTGGGACCTTAAATACTGCTGCTCGCAGGACCCTCCTCTGTTAAAAACGCACAGGCTGGGACTTCCCTGGTGGCGCAGGGGTTAAGAATCCGCCTGCCAATGCGGGGGACACGGGTTCGAGCCCTGGTCCGGGAAGATCCCACATGCCGCGGAGCGACTAAGCCCGTGCGCCACAACTACTGAGGCCGTGCGCCACAACTACTGAGCCCATGTGCCACAACTGTTGAAGCCCGCGCACCTAGAGCCTGTGCTCCGCAACAAGAGAAGCCACTGCAATGAGAAGCCCGTGCACCGCAACGAAGAGCATCCCCCGCTCGCTGCAACTAGAGAAAAGCCCACGTGCAGCAACAAGGACCCAACGCAGCCAAAAAACCCCAAAAACCCAAACCAAAAAAATAACTTTTCCAACCCTTTCATAAGAAAGGGATAAAAAGACCCAACCCTTTATGGAATAAAAAAGGTCCAACTTTCATCTATTAAAAAAAATATATATATAGGACCCTCCTGGAAGGAGCAGGGACACAGGTGCAGTCCCGGAAAGTGCCCCCCAGGGACACTCCTGGCTTCTCTAGAATCCGGCAGTTCAGCCCCAACCCAGCCCCACGGGCAAACCAGCGGCAGCATGGGTGCCCTGGGACCCAGGGGGCAAGCGTTCTGCTGTTCTGCCACTGTCTCCAGGTCTCCCGGCCTCCTCTCGAGAACAGAGTAGGCAGTGGCCAAGCCATGCAGCTGGGCCACTTGGAAAAGCCAGGGCTGGAACAGGCCAATGGTGGCTGGGTGCCCTGGGATGGGCGGGGACCCCAGCACTCCCTGGAGGCAGGACCAGGGCGCTGTCTCACAGGGCGAAACTTCATCCCTGCCTGACGGGGAGGAGACAGCTCTTTGTCAGACTGTCCCCCTCCAGCCTGCCCTCTGCCAGAAGGGGGCCCATTTTAAAGAGCCAGAGGCAGGTCCTCTCCCCTCACCGCCCACTGCCAGCTAGCTTGGCTCCCGTGGGGACAGGAGCTCCTGGTTAGCAAGCGCTCCGTGCCACTTCTCTCTCCAAGATTCGCCTCACACGCTGGCTGTCCTCAAGGTCTGCAGTCGTGCCGTGGCTCACACTTTGGGCACCATGGACTGAACGGCTGGACAGCTGCCCGTGTGAGCTGCAGGTGTCCTGGACACTCAGCAGGTTCTTAATGCAGAAATAGGAGCTGGAATAGGAGGAAGGTGTCTGGATGGGTTGTACACTCTGGTGGAGAGAAATTAGCTTAGCAGGAGCCTCTCACCTCTGAGCTCGGGGCTTCCGTGCTGAGGAGAGGTTTCTCTCTCCCGACCCTGCTCCCTGGACGGTGGGGATTCTGTAATTACGTGTCTCATCTTGGGTCCCTGTTCACGCTGGCTGCCAGTCTGCCCTTGCCGCCGGGCAGCCTCCTTTGCGCTTTCGAGTTGTCCTGTCATTTCTGTCCCTTGCTGAGTCCCTCCTGATCCTTTCTGGGCGTGGAGGGAAGGGTACACTATGACCTACTGGATCATTCTCTGCTGAACTGAAGTAGCACTGGGGGGGGGGGGGCATGGGCCCAAGCTGCCAGAAAAGGTCAAACCGCCCACCCCGAGATGGGCCCTCAGATCCCTGGGCGGGCGCCCTGAGTAATGGTCTTCTGACCACACCTTGAAAGAACATTAAAAGCGTGAAACCTCCATTTCTGCCGGAAATGCAGAAGAATGCAAGATGAGTGAGCTGGCCGTCCCATGGCTTAGAAAAGAAGGAGCCAGAACCAGTGTTTCTGCGATAGCCATGCATGTGGCAGCTCCCAGGACCGTGGCCATCCATGCCCACCTGGGGGCAGGTAGGGGGAGAGGGAGCCGGTAGGAACGACAGCAGACACGTCTATGCATTCCGTGTTCGGGCGCCATTCTCGGCTTCTCAGTGTATTAACTGCTGGGCCCTCACAGAAGCCGTTGGTAAGAGGTGGGCATGGATGCAAACCCACATGGGTGTGCATATCATGTTACTGAACCCAGAGAAGCAGCAGAGGAAGTCCTTGAACACCAGAACAGGTGGAGAGAGCCTGGGTGGCTTCAGGGAGGAGGTGATCCTTGAGAGGTGGTACAGGTAGGAGAGACAGTATTGGGAGTAGGTGACTAGCACGAGAAAAGGCCCTGTGTGTGGACCTGCAGTGTCGAAAGGAGGCCGGAAACTGGGGCTTCCTGGGAGCTGTTATCACTGCCCAAAGGCGAGCGAGTCCTGTCTTTCGAATCTTTGTGTCCTTGCGGCCGGGACGGACAGATGCTTCCTGAGCCAGTGTTTGAGCTCCGCATTCCCCAGTTGCCCCCGCTTGGCCTGGCTTCGAGTCCCCTCCACTGGGTGAGGCAGCCTGAAACCGTAAGCCCCTGGGGACATAACCAGAGTCGTTTTAAACTTTACTGACAAGTTTTTCTGTTGCCACGTTCACCAAAAAAATCAGCTTTGCTCCGGAGAGCACGTGTGGCGCCTCCATGCAAATCTGTGCTGGGTCCCCTGGCCCAGCCCCTGGGCAGCCCCTGGGCAGCGTCGCAGCCCGTCTGCACGGCCCTCGTCTAATCTTAGCGTCCTGGAGCCTTGCTGAAGGTGGTCGTGGATGCAGGGAGGCTAGAGATTAGGAGGGAATGGGGACACAGACTGTCAAAGACAGTTTATTTCCCAGGTACATCCCCCCAAATCATTTGAGATGGTTTACAAATTCTACATAGATAATCACATAAAATGGGATACTTCTAAACCCACAAAATCCAGCTCACAACGAAAGGGTCGACCTGGTGAAGCGGGAAGAGCCCAGGCCCTGGAGAAGGCTGGCTGGGACGGCCATCTGTGGGGGTCAGAGGAGGGTGCCGGGGAGCCGCCTCCCTGCCCTCACGGGGAGCTGGCCAGCCCCCGTGCACTGGCAGGGGTGCCGGTTGGCGCAGTGTGGTCACTGCCACGAGGGTCTCCTGGAAGGGCTGCCATGGGCTGGAGCTGCCTTGGGCCGCAGAGTGCGCCCAGCACAAGAGTGGGCACAGTGGGCCTGTGTGATTCGGGGGGCCTACTTGGGAGTTCCAGGGTCTGGTTCATTCAGCCCGGAGTTTCTGCGCGTCCAGTCTGGGGCCAACCTGTGTGCGGGAAGGCCCGCAGCAGATCTGCAGGGACTGGGCAAGAGGCCCCTGAGGCTGGGGGCTGGGGACCTGGGCCCCGGGGCAGCCCCCTTTGGACCTCTCTCCGCAGCTCCTCGGGAAGCCTCCTCCTTTCCCTGGGACTCCGGAGGCTTTGGCAGCGGCAGAGCGGGATGTCCGTTCAGGGGCGGGACCCCCTCAGCCCCGCCCCATTCAGCCTCCTCCCTCTGCAGATGGGTGGCCACACCTGAGGTCTAAGCCCGGTGCCCTGTCTCCGCGCGTGTTCTGGGCCCTGCGTGAGAGCACACGCGTGCACATGGCCCCCCAGAGGGGCCCAAGGTGCGCCCTTGCCTGACATGGAGCAAAAATAGGCCATGCTGGATTCCTGCCTGAGAAACGCTGACCCCAGGAGCAAGCCTGGCTGCCCTGCGGAGGCTGGGACGTAAACCCAGGCACACGGTGTGGGTTTGCAGACGGCCCGGCCTGTACCGGGAGGGCAGTCTGACCCCCCTCCCCCGGCCCAGCATCTGGCTCTAAGTTGACAGAGAGCCTCAGAACAGTTTGTGGAGCAAATGGATGGACCGCCTTGGAGGGGCTGGAGAGAGTGGCCCCCAGGGCACCGTCCTGCTCCGCCGGAGGCACTGAGATCTGAGAGGGAAGCCCGAGACCCCCTCCCAGAACTCCAGCCCAGCGTACTGGGCGTAGGGGCCTCCGAGGCTCAGAGGCAGGCCTGGCGCTTCCGGGGTTGCTGGGGAGAGGCCACCCGCTGGCTCCCGACTCCCGCTCGCTCGCGGCCCTCCTTGGGTCGGGCCCAGGAGCCCTGCGCGCGCATGTAGGCACATGTGGGCCGCCGCGGGCCAGGCGTGTCCCAATCAGCCCACTCTCTTGGGAGTTCTTATTGAAAGCCAAACAAACCAAAAACGCCCTGGTCTTGCCTGAGTTCCTCCCTGTTGCCAAGCGGGTCTCGTCTCAGCTTCCGGGGGCCTCTGGTTCTGGAGAACCCCTACCCCTGCCGGCTTGGGTGCAGCCGCCTTGGGCACGACACTGGCCTCCCCTGGGGTCCAGACTCCCCTGTTTAGCAGCTGGGTCTGTGTGGGGGTGGCCCCAGCAAAGCTCCCTGCCTGGCGGGGGAGGAAACGCAAAGTTCCCTGTGGGTAGGGAAGGAAGGGCCTTTCGAGGTGAGGAAGCAACACTTCCTAATCTGCGCTCAAAGCCTCAGGGAAACCAGGGGGACAGACGTCTCTGCTGTCTCGCTGTCTCTCCGTCTCTCCGGGTGTGGGCAGGGGTGTCCCTGGGGAAGCAGGACGGAGGGAAGGAGCGGCACTGGCGGTCTGTCCCGACAGCATCCGCCCAGCACAAGGCTAGTGTCATCAGGCTCCCGCAGAGAAGGGGGGCTCCCCAGGCCCCCAGACCACAGGAGGCCCCTGAGCCTGACACCTTGGAGAGCTGGAGCGAGAGGAGAGGAGATGAGACCCTCGCTGGACGAGGGATGCAGCGGTCCCACATCCCATTAGGACTCCTTGTGGCGGCCGGCTGGAAGCCTCCAGGCTCCCTCTTGCTTTGTGGCTGCTGGGCGTGGAGATCCTATCAGCCCTGCTCCTTTTGGTTCAATGACTAATTCCCTGGCACTCGCCTCAGATCTGTAAAGAATGTGGACAAGTTAAAATCTGAACACGGTTGTCGTCGTGGGGCTGCCTCCCCCTTCCCCTGAACACGGTTGTCGTCGTGGGGTTGCCTCCCCCTTCCCCTGAACTGGGAGGCAGGGGCAGTTTGCTCTGCTGGCCTGGACCGTCCTCCTGTTGGGGATGGAGCCGGGGGAACAGACATGAAACCCCAGGCTGGGCTGTCCTTGCTAGGGATGTGGAAGGCTCCCTGCAGCCCTTGGTGGAGCGAAAGGGAAGACCCTCCAGAGGGGTCGTGCTCATCACCTAGAAGAGAAAGGAGATCTCTGGGGGTTGAGTTGGCAGGCTGGGACCCCTCCCCCCAGGACCCACCAGGTTCTCAGCCTCCTGCAAGTGGGAGAAGCAGGCTCACATCCCGTCCTCATTCCTGGGCGTTTGTATGGTGGGGTGGGGGGCATCCTGCTGCCCCATGCATCTATCTATCCATCCATCCCTCCCTCCCTCCATCCAGCCATTCATCCACCCATCCATCCATCATCCATCCGTCTATCCATCCATTCATCCATCCCTCCATCCCCCCCTCCATCCCTCCATCCCTCCATCCCTGTGCCCACTTGCTCTCTCATTCAGCAACCCTCCTGCGTAACCACTCTGTAATGAGAAATGCGCTAAAACCCCAAAGGACGTGCTAATAATTCATAATAATAAAACAATAACAATAGTTACAGTTGCGAGTCCCTCACTGGCCACTGATGGAGGACCCTGTCCAGTGCCGGCCATCCAGTAGAAATGGGACGCAAGCCACACATGTAACGTTGCATTTTCTTGTAGCCACATTAAAAATGGTGAAAAGAAACAGTGAAAATAATTCAAGAATTTATTTTGCTTTTCCCAAACTATGCTCATTTCAGCAAGTGATCAATATGAAATTGTGAATGAGATATTTTATTCTATTCTTTCCATTGGCACTAAGTCCTTGGAGTCTGTGCCCTTATGTCCACAGCACAGCTCAGTTCACACTGGCCACGTTTTCTGTGCCCGTGCAGTGGTACGTTGATGACCCGTGGGACAAGGTCTGTCCTTGTCGGGTCTGAAGTCCAGTGGGGAGGCGTAAGTGGGGGGGGACGCAGAGCAGTGCCGTCCTGGAGCAAGGGGGTGTGAAAGCACGTGGGGCCCCCACCCGGGCCCTCTGGAGGCGTTGGCTGTCACTCCCCTCACGCCCACAATGGCCCGGGCCAGGAGAGGTGAGGCTTGGCCGGGTCCCTCAGTTGTTTTTATTGAGTTATAATTGGCATACCACACAATTCACCGACTTAAAGTATACAATTCAGTATTTTTAAAATATATTCACAAAACAGACTCACAGACTTCGAGAACAGACTTAGAGTTGCCAAGGTGGGGAGTGCAGGGTAGGGAAGGATTGGGAGTTTGGGATTAGCAGATGCAAACTATTATTTACAGGGTGGACAAAAAACAAAGTCCTCCTGTAGAGCGCAGGGAACTATATTCAATATCCTGTGATAAACCATCATGGAAAAGAACATGAAAAAGACCGTGCATGTGTGTGTATAACTGAATCGCTTTGCTGTACAGCAGATGCTGGCACAGCATTAAATCAACTCTACTCCAGTTAAAACAATTCACAGGTATATGGACCCATCACCACAGTCCATTTGAGAGCGTTTTCATGGCCTCAGAAGGGACCCCTGCACCTTAGCTGTCACCCCGAAGCCCCACCCCAGCCCTGGCCGCCCCCATCTGCGTCTGTCCCTGTGGGTTTGCCATCCCTGGACTTTCATGTAAAGGGAACCGTATGGCGTGTGAGTTTTCGTGTGGGCGCCTTCGTGTGGCGTGTTTTTGCATCTCCTCCGGGCTGTAGCATCAGTAGCTTGTTTCTTCCTGATGCTGGAGGCATAACATTCCGTGGCACGGACTCGGCATCTGTTTCTCCACCGGCAAGGCAGGCGAGGCAGTGGGCACTGAGCCTCCTTCGTCTTCCAGGCGAAGCCTCAGGAAGTTAGGAAGGCCTTTGAGGGGACCGCCGACCAGGGAAGGTGGCCTTAGTGGGGCGGGGAAGTGGGGTCTGCCCGGCAGGGGGCGCCCATCCCACTGGTGTTGGGGCCCTAGGTTTACAGGGTGGGGGGAATGGCCCTGGAGGTTCAAATAGAAAAGCCTGAGAGCCACCCAAGGGATCTGTCAGGTGGCAGTTTCGGCCGGGGCCTTGTGCCAACACCCTGACGGCGTTGCCCAGTCTGGCTGTCCCCAGCGGGGAGGGCATGGGGCCGGGCCTGACGGCTGGTCCGCACTGGGTGGCAGCGGGCCGTCAGGGCTGGAGCATCTGAGGGAGGCACGGTGGGGGCAGGAGGAACGGGGCTGGGGGGGCGGGAAGCGGCTTTGGTAAGACTCAGCCGCCTGTCGTCCATCACCCGTCACCTCCCTCCCCCTCGGTCGTCACCTGTGCTGAGCTTCCTCCAGGCTGGGCAGACCTCAGGAGAGGGTTTCCCTCCCCAGGTCGGGAGGGGGCCCGGGGGGCTCTGTGATGTGGACACGGGTGTGCCTCCGGGGTGCCGAGCTGCAGGGGCCTCTGGGTTATGGAGCCCAGCCTTCCTGACGTGCAAGAGGGAGCTGAGCACTGGGGTCGCCCCGCGGCCGGGGTTCTCCCCACCATCCAAGGAACTTGAGGGGACAGAGTGCTTGCCTCGCAGAAGTGGGTGCAGAGCAAAGGGGCCCCTCGCCCGCTGTCCGGTCTGCCTCTCCCCTCCACCCCTCTAGGGGGACTCCAGGCCCTCTGCCCGCCAGATGCAAGTCCCCCCAGTTCACGGACCCCCGGCGTTGCCATCCCCACACCAAGCCTCAGTCTCCGCATCTGCACATCGGGGGCAGTAGCGCCCGCCCTCCCTCCGAGCCTGGCTGGCACAGAGAGGAGCTGTTTAAACACTTGCGGTTAGAGCAGGCCTGGCCCGTGTCAGCTACTGTGTCACCCTCCTGTTGGAAGCCTCCTGATTGCCAAGGTGGGTCTTCCCTGCCAGCCCTCCAGGGGAGATCTGCTCTGCCCTGGATGCAAGACGCTGAAGCGTGGGCCGGCGCCCGCCCCCTCCCTTCCTCGCCGGGGCCTCCCTTAAGCTCCTGACAGGGGCTGCTGGTCCGGATCCCACAGAGGGTGACCAGGGGACACGCCCACACCACGAGGCTAAGCGCTCCTGTTCCTTCTGTGTGTGGCCCCGGAGGGGGCTAGGCTGCCAGTGCCCTGGGGTGGGCAGAGGGTGTGGACCAGGCAGAGCTGCTAGCGGGGGGAACTGGGGGTCGTTCAGGTGCGGGGGGATGAAGGTAGCCTGTCGTCACAGAGGCCCTTCGCAGGTGGCCTCAGCCACCGTCCTTCAGCCCCCAGCTCTGCCCCACCACCTACGGGGCTGGACCGAGGGGCCACATCTGGCCTCCCAAAGCCTCTTGGGCAGACAGCCCCTGCACCGGAGCCTGGGGTGTGCCCACCCTGCGCGCGCGCGGGGGCCGCCCTCTGCCCTGCTCCCGGGGGTGGGGTCTCCCCAGCTTGAGCTGTAACGGTGACAGTAGGAGGCGTGGCTCCCTGGGCCGGGTGCTGCCCCTGGGGAGTGCAGCCGGGCACCCAGGGTGTCAGTCGGGGCTGGGAGCCGCCCCCCCGCAGGCCGGTCCCCTCCAGGTGTGCTCGGCGGAGCCCCAGGAGCCCAGGCACTGGGAGGCTGATGGAGAGGGGAGGGCGAGGTGAATATGTCAGTTTATCCCAACACAAGTAGTGACCTGTCAGGTGGGCCCCCCCCACCCCCCGAGGAAATATTTGGGATGACTGAGCTGCTGGCCCTTTAAGGCTCCTGTAACAGGACACCTCCCGGACGGGATGGCTTCCACTCTCCAGCCTGACTGTGTGTCTCCCCCTTCCCTCCTCCCCTTCCTGCCAGTCCCAGTTCCATTTGCTGAGCAGCACCATGGACCAGATGAGCAGCCGCGCGGCCCCGGGCAGCCCCTACGCCCCGGAGCACGCCGCTAGCGCTAACGTGCCCACCCACTCGCCCTACGCGCAGCCCAGCTCCACCTTCGACACCATGTCGCCCGCGCCTGTCATCCCCTCCAACATCGACTACCCCGGCCCGCACCACTTCGAGGTGACCTTCCAGCAGTCGAGCACAGCCAAGTCGGCCACCTGGACGGTGAGTGGCGCCCGGCTCCGGCGGTCCCCTGAGGGGCGCACGGTGGGGAGGGCTGCCCGCGACCTTGGCACCCAGGGATGGCACCGTGCACATCCGTGTCCGCTCAGGGCTCCCACCCGGCCGGGAGGCGGGTCTCGGGGCCGGACAGTCTGGGCGTGCCCGCCCCTCGGACGGCCGCGTGGCCAGAGTGGGCCAGCCTCCCACAGGGCCCCAGAGGAGATGGACATGCCCCTCCCCCTGGCGAAGACAGAGGCAGACCCTTCTCACGAGGACTGTCTGGCCGGCATCCCTGAGCTCAGTGGGGGCTCTGGCTTGAATCCTGTCCTGGGTGGGCAGCAGGCTCACAGCTCTGACACCTGGAGCTGTCTGAGGCTGGCGTCGGGGCCCACGGAGGCCACCTCCTCCAGGCAGTGCAGGGCTGGCCAGAAGTGTCTGTTGTAGGCGGGTTTCGGCTTTGCCCACTCCCTCTCTGGGCTGTCATCTCCAAGCATGGGTGTCAGGGATGGAGCCGCAGTGCCGCGGACCCCAGGTCCTGCCACCGTGCCCTTGGGAACAATCTGACCCCCCTGTCGAGATGGTCGAGATTTTGCCAAGCTTGTAACATCCCCCACACCCACGGCTGCTCCCCGAGAGCTGTGATCTGCTGTTGCCCTCTCTGAGGTTGTGTAAACCCTTGAAACTGCCTGCAGCCACGAGGTAGAATCTACTATTGTCCCATGTCAGAGTCCAGGACGCCGAGGCACAGGGAGGGGACGTGGCCCGCTCAGGGTTATGCAGGTGGTAAGTGGGGGCACTGGCATGGGAACCTGGTGGCTGGCTCCTGCGGCTGTGCTCCCAACCACCGAACTGCACTGTCCATACTGCGGCTGGGAGAGGAAGGTGCTGCCTGATGTCCCCGCTAGGGCAGAGTAAAGGGTTAGGGACACCAAGACCCCCGGATACACTGCCGGCTTGCCTCGGAGCCTAAGGCATTGGGCAGGAAAGGGTGCGCCAAGGACCCTCCAGGTCTGCCCGCCCCCAGGAGGGGAGAGTGAGCCTGGCTCTGGCGGTCCTGGCCGTGGGGCCACATCCCCTCCTCTGGGAACAGCAGCTCCGTGCTCACACCGGGCCCCTGGGAAAGGACCCTGGAGCAAAGGAGTCCATGCAGGGTGGATGCACTCCCTCCTGCCCCCGAGGGAGTGCTGAGCTGGTGACACCGAGGTCCTGCCGCTTTGAGAACCGGTTCCCACTGCCCCCACTGCCTGCTGGCCAGGCTGTGGCTCTCCCGCACTCCTGGGGTGGCCAGAGGTGGGGCGGGGAGGCAGGCAGCCTGGACGGCCCCCTGCAGCTACCTCTGGCTCTTGCCTGAGCCATGGGCTCCCGCAGCTGCCGACCCATTGCTGAGTCAAGGCTCAGACTGACTCCAGGGCTTCCAGTGGCCGAGAGGGGCATCTGCTCCCGTCAGTGCCCAGATGTCCTCATCTGGGAATCTTCACTCCATCTCCATTGGTGGAGGTGATAAGGCTTAACCGGGACGGGCTTAGCGCAGTCGGCGCCGGCATCTTCATTATTTCCTTGGATGATGGGGGTGGGGGTGGGCTGCCATGGAGCCTGGTCCTCCTGGACAAGGTTGTTTAGCCAAAGCTGCACCTGCAGGAGCTTCTTTATTGCCTGTGGGGTCCTGCTCCCCACACCCCTGCTTTGAGGTCTGGCCCTCGAGGCATCCCTACACTTGCACGTCTCTAGTGACAGGAGGCTCACTACTGCCCCTATTCCACATTCTGACTTTTGCTCCCTAAGCCCTTTCTCTCCCTTCTAAGGGGGAGGGTCCCGGTCCCTCCTTCACTGACGTTCTGTCATCAGGGCCTGAGTTGCTGGCCCCGTAGGAGTCCTGGTAGGCAGCTTGGGCGGGGGGGGGGGGGGTCCTGGCTCCCTTCCTGTCCATTGTTTGAGGATGCTGATGGGGTCTGTAGCATCTGGGGGG
Source organism: Globicephala melas (assembly GCF_963455315.2). Taxonomy (NCBI): domain Eukaryota; kingdom Metazoa; phylum Chordata; class Mammalia; order Artiodactyla; family Delphinidae; genus Globicephala; species Globicephala melas. The sequence continues at coordinate 185,697,310 of NC_083314.1, read as the reverse complement.
CTTTGAGCACCTGGGATGGTCTGAGCTGGTCCTCAGGGAGGGACGGGAGCTGCCCCCTCCTGGTTGCCTCCACCACCCCCTGCCAGGTGTGTGGCCTCAGGGCTGGAGGGGCTCATGGCTTGGTCACAGTTGTGCTGGCCCTAAGTGGCCCCGTGGGGTGGCCTGTTGTCCAGGACAGAGGCAGCCCAGCGGCTGCACCAGAGGGCAGGGGAAGGCTCATTTGTCTGAGCAGCTGTGTCTCCAAGCCCCAGCCTTGCTTCCCCCGGTGCCCGAGCAGTGGACACCTCCCTCCCAGCCTGGGCACCTCTACCTGCACCCCCGCTGAGGGCTCGCGGAGCGGAGCTGAGGAGGAGGGTGCAGCTGCCTGTGCCCAGACGCCCTCCCCAGCCCTTCTCCATGCGGGGGTGGAGGTGGGACAAACATCCGTAATGAGATTTGTGGCGCCTCGGCTCTGGGGGCAGACCCCACCCCTGCAGGCTCCCTGCCTTGCCCGGGCGGGGTGGGGGACAGGCGGCCGGCTCACGGGGACCCCTGGGCATCCCGCCTGCTTGCAGCTCTGGGGGCCTGGCTGTGCGGGCGCTGCCCAGACTTGCCGCCCGGCTTGCCCTCCGGGCCTCCGCGCCGTGCCGTGCGCGGCCCCGCTACGCCAGCCGGCTGGTAACTGATAGATAATTCGTATTTTTCTCAAGTGCAGTTCCAAACTGACTGCTGCCTTCTCTCCTCTTCCTGCTCAGGAAACACACTCTCAGCGGCCCCCACGTGGCCACAGCTGTTTATGGGTCTTTGGCTTCTGCTCGGCCAAGGCCTCCTGGGAGTCCCCCCAGCGCCGGGCGCTTCATCTGCTTTGACCTGTGTCCCTTGACTTCAGCTCTCACGCCTGCATTCTTTGGGGGCAGAGGGACCCGGAGCCCTCAGCTCACAGGCGTGTGTGCACGTATGCGTGCACGCAACACTCGTACATGCATGCACAAACACGAACACGTGCAGACATGCACACACAGGCAGACGTGCAGACACATGTGCAGACATGCACACACGCAGACACTGTACACGTGTACTTGCGCACACAGGCCCGCAGGCCCCTCCTGGTCGCTGCCCAGGGTTCTGACAGCCCCTCCCCTCCTACAGGAGTCAGGAGGAGGCGGGTAGCAGGTAACTGAGCTGCCGGAGGAGGGACCTGTAGCCAGGAGCGGGGGCAGGATGAGATGGCACTGTGGCCGGCGGGGTCGTGGTGTCACAGGGGTTCGGTAACGCCCCGCCAGCGGTCGCTGTTTCCGAGCGTCCTGGCCGAGGCTTGTTCTTTCGGGGCCGTCTGGGCTTTGGAGAGAGACAGACGCCGTGAGAGATCACAGCTGTGAGCAAGGGCCCGGGACCCCGGGCACTGATGTTCTTTGGGCCGGTGGACGGGTGGAGCCCGGACAGGGATGGCAGTGCCGGGTGCCTGGGTCCTGTTGCACACCCTCCCCGGGACATGGCGGGTTGGCCTCTGGGCCCTGATGGCCACTCCCATCCCCGGGGCCCCCGTGGGTTGGCAGTGTGGGGCCTGCTCCCAGCCTGAGCCTCTCCAGGGAAGGGGCTGTCCTTGATGTTCTGGAGGTTTGGGGAGGGGCTCCAAGGTCAGCAGGCAGGCGTGGTGTGGTTGGAGCCCTGGCCCAGCTGGGCATCTGTGGGCACTGCTGATGGCCCTCAGGGAAGGCTGCCATGAGGCGAGATGGCGCGGGTACGCACGGGTGCGCACGGGTGCGAGGGCACACAGCTTGTCCCTGGGGGCCTCCAGCCAGCCCCCAAGCCTGAACACAGCCCTCTGAGTGACCTCCAGCTGCCCCCGCATCTGACGGGGTGTGTGTCCATCCGTCTGTCCTGGGGGCGAGCTGGCCCATGTGATGTGAATGCCCTCCCGTCCCACCCCTGCCCCAGAAACACGTGGGAGGGGGCCTGGGAAACGCAAAGGCTCTACGAGGGCTTCCTGGGTAGAATGTGGCTGAGTCAATGCTAATGGATTCGGGAGAAAACTTTCCAGCCCCTCGGAGGTTTGCAAGTAGGAGAATAATAGTGGAGGTGTCCCAACATGATCGTGGTATCAATTGCGTTATCCTAAAAGTTTATGGAATGCATGAGTGGAATTAATACCTTTTACTGGCACCAGAAGCAATTATATGTATTTGAAGCTGAGGGAAGAGTCCTAACAGTGTTCATTGTAGAGGTGAACCACCGAGTATTCAGGCGAAACTGGGGAGAATCTTCAGCAAACGCTTGCCCTGTGCGGAGCTCCGCGGGGGGTGCGCTCCCTGCGGCTGGTCCTGGGGGGTCAATGCCCCGGCTCGCGGCCCAAGGTGGGGGTCCCCTCAAGCAGCGGGGGAGCCCTGCGCCTGGAGGTCACAGAACTCAGCCCGGAGGGCCCTGAAAGGGGCCCCGAGTCCCTGCCGCCAAGGGGTCCCAGGGCAGCCCCCCCCCAGCTCTGAGGTTCTTGCAGGGGAGGCGCGGGGAGGCCCAGGGACAGGGCTCCAGCTCCCAGGTGCGGGGCTGTGGGCAGGGCATGACACGATAGACGTTTTACCAAGAGTCCTCTCTTGTCTGGGGCTTGTTTCCAAATTGGACGCAGCTCTGTGGATTCTAGGGTGTCTGGCTGGTGCGCAGACAGAGCCCTTGCAGGGCCCCTGTGTGGGTAGCCCGCCCGAGCCCCCGGTACATGTTGTAGGCTCTCATGTCCTCCTCACTTTACGGATAAGGAAACTGAGGCTCGGGAGGGCAGGTCCCTGCTCAAGGTCGCCCGTCAGCAAAGGGTGGAGCGGGGGTCTGAGCCCCGGCAGCCTGACCCCTGGCTTTCATCACGCAGCTTGTGGGGGGCGCAGCCTGTGCCCCTCTGTGGAGCGCGTCAAAGGAGCAGCCTCCTCTCGGCTCCGAGGGGTGGGTCCAGGGACCCCCCCAGGACCCAGTGGTGAGGGGTGCTGACCCCTAAGAGGTCCAGGGCCTGCCCTGGTGGGGATCAGCTGGCCCAGCAAGCCTGCGACTACTGTGTGTCAGTGAGTGAGTGACAGCTGCCACTGGGCGGGGAGAGTCTGCCCAGTTTGCCTTCGCAGCCTTATTTTAACTGACTGATGAAAATTCCTTTATACATATTCCTCTATTATAAAGAACACTTTATCATTACAATGCTCCAGGGCTGACCAGGCTCAGAGGTAAACGTAGCAACAGGCCGGGAGGACCTGGGACCCCTCCCCTTCCTCTTCTCGCACCTGAACCTGGCCCCCTGTTCCCGCCCCACCCTCCGGTGCCCTTAGCCCCCTCTCTAGCTGGGAAAGTGAGGCCCGAAGGGGAGCTCTCGCCCCAGCTTCTCCTAGAGCCACTGCTGCAGCCAGGGGGTCCTGAGTGCCCTGGACCTTGGCCCTGGGGGAGCGGGTTGGAGCTTGGCTTCCGAGCTGGGTGCGTCCCTGTGGTTGGTTGCCAGGGAAATCTGCTTTGGGGTTTTCTCAGATCCCAACCTTGGAAGCCAAGCTCAAGCTCATGGATCCCAGGCCCTGAAATCCCACCCGCCACGATCGGGGCTGTGAGTGTGCTGCAGCTCATTCTAGGGCAGGAAGGTCCCCGTGAGAGGTGCCCAGGGTTCAGTGAAGTGGGCAGTCAGAGGCTGTTGGGGGAAACACGCAGTGGCCTGGAGGCAGGCTCCCCCAGGATCGCAGACCTGCCCAGGGCGAGGCGCCCCCTTCCTCCGTGGGTCCCCGTGTCGTGAGGGGGCAGCCGGTGCCTCCAGGGCCTCGGAGAGGATGCACCAGGTGGTGCTTATGTGATGGGAGATGCCATGTGGTGCTGATGTGATGGGAGCCGCCATGTGCTGTGGGGTCAGATGTGTAGAAGCCACAGCGCTCCCTGCCCCAGATGCTTCGCCGGATACTTACAGGTTCCAGTGAAAACCTCGATGGCAGCCAACTGTACTAAACGCTGAAAAGTGACCACCCCTCGTGTCCAGGGCGTGCAGGTCCCCGGGGGCTCCTCTCCTGCTGGCCGGGAGTGGAGTTGATTTAGTGAAGAGAGGCACTCACTGCTTCCTGGCTGGAGGGCGTGGCTTTGCCTGTGGTCCTGAACTGGGGACTTACCTGCAGCTGCCGTGGCAGGAAGGTCAGAGACAGGAGGGCCCATCCTCAGGGCTCCCGTCGGGGCTGACACGATGGCCCTCCAGAGGGGCCACCTTGAGTATCTGCTATAGCTGCGGCCACAGCCTGACCTCCCCTCCCGCCACCCCCCCTGCCTCCTGCTGCTGGTCCAGCCCCAGGCCATCTGGAAGCTGCAGGGCGCTGGGGGAAGGAATTGCCCACCCTGGACAGTGGTCATGTCCAGCATGGTGGGCCAAAAGGCAGAGGCTCCTGGACTGTCCCGTGAGCGGAAGGTGCCCACTGACCCTTGCAGTCACCATGCTCACAAGGCCAGGCCGGCTCAAACGGCTGCAAGTGGGATGGGGTGAGCGTAGTGGGGACCTCCTTCCCCTGGCCGTCAAGGGGGCCCTCCCGGGGCTGGGCAGAGCTGGGCTGGTGGGCAGCCTCTCCACGCCGCCCCGTGCCGGGCAGTTCTGAGGCCCGGCCCACAGCCCTGCTGGCTGGGTTCTTGCCAGAGTGCTGTCTCTGTGAGGCCAGCGGGGGATGCCCACTGCCGCAGGGACGCCGGGCACAGGGGCCATGTCTGGACCTGGCTGAGGCTCTCTCTGTGAGGCCAGCGGGGGGATGCCACCTGCAGCAGGGACGCCAGGCAGAGGCCAGCGGGGGGATGCCCCCTGCCACAGGGACGCCGGGCACAGGGGCCAGCGGGGGGATGCCGCCTGCCGCAGGGACGCCGGGCACAGGGGCCACGTCTGGACCTGGCTGACGCCGAGTGTGCCGCTTGGGCTGTCGACGCTCTTTGTGCCCTGGGAGCGGGAGGGGTGGCCGTTGGCGGGAGTTCTGGGGCTCCCTGCAAGCCTGGCCTGTCCCGAGGGCTCAGAACATGTACTGCTCACCCCCTCCTCAGGGTCTGGGGGTGGCCAGATGTTGGGCCTGGGTTACGGAACAAGGACCAGATGAAGGCCCAGGCTCACCTCACCCTGCCCGTGAGGGTGTCACTGAAGCGAAAGGAAGGGCCGGGCCCTGGGAAGGAGCTTCCGGCTGGGGCCAGAGTGTGAGTGATAACAGTGGGACCCCCTGTGTGCAAGACCCCCTCCCCCACTGCTCACGGGGGGGCCAGTGGATCGCAAGGCCCTTTGGAGTCGGGACTGAGACTCATCCCACGGCATCTTGACAGAAAAGGGGGGGGCCGGAGCAGCCTCCTTTATCTGCTGGCCAGGCACCGGCTGTGGCCCCCCTCTGGAGCCAGGGGGCCCCCGGAGCCTCCAACCACCAGGCCCGCAGCCAGGGTGGGCTGCTGGCCGTGGGTTTCCCTGTGTGTGGACCCTCAATGCCTTCTGAGCGTGGGTGCTCTGAAGCAGGCTGGGGTGATGGTCACCCCCCAGGCCGGTCACCTCCCTGACACCTGTCAGAGCCCCCCATGCTCCTGGCCACTCTCTGCTGAGTGAAGACACAAGGGCTTTTCTACGGTGAGTGAGGGTCTGCGGCCTTGGGGAGGTCCTCAAAGGGTCCGTAACCCAAGAGAGGAGAGAAATGTGGGTGTGAGAGCGCGCACACGCACACACACACACACGCACACATGCACGCGCGGGTAGCAGATAAAAGTGGTCCATGAAAAAATCAGTAAAATAAAGCCCCACCGCAGGCCCCGTCGTCCAGAATCTGTCGTAACAGATTCACCCGAGCTGGTTAACGGTATTTGCGGTTTGCAAGATGCTACACGTCCCTGGAAAATGACAGACAAGTTATTATCACCTCTCCACTCTCCTTCTGCCCAGACCTGCCCGTGCCGGGCACCCAGCTGCAGGGGAGCAGGCGCGAGGAAATTAACAGCCACCACGCCGCGCCCGCCACCCTCTGCCCACCACCCCCTGCACCAGCCCTGCCAGGCCCGAGGCTCCCAGCCAGGCTGGGCCGGGCCTATCGTGGACTGGGGGGGTGGGGTGGATCGGAGGAGAGGAACCGGGTGGAGGCAGGATGGGCACACACCAGCGTCTGGGCAAACCATTTCCTGCAAACACGAAGGAACTCACGCATCCCCGAACAGGCAAGTCCTGACGGCTCTGTGTCAACCGCCGAAGATAAATAAGATTTTATCAGCTCGGAATCTGTTGAAACACATCCATCTAGCGGTTCTAGGGAAGGAGAGGCAGGAGGGAGGGAAGGAGAGGCAGGAGGGAGGGAGGGCGAGAAGAAGCATCGCCGCGTGACCTTTTTTACAAAACAGATGAGGACTCAGGCACCCTCCTCCTCCCTGCCCCGTGCCCGGGGCGGCCTGAGGCCCCGGAGCTCTGGGAGGAGAGGAAGGATCTAGGGGAGGGGGTGGGGGGCTCCATCATTCCCTCCAGGTCCCACCCTGCCCCCAACCCCAGGTTTGGCTATCCAGGCCTACCCCCTCCCCCTCCCAGGCTTCCTTCCTGCCCTGCGGCCCAGCGGCCGCAGGTGTCACCACCTGATGCTACCAGGGTGGGGAGGCCTCAGGCACCCCTCCCTGACGCTGCCCGACTTGGGCCAGGCTGGGCGTCCGTGGGTCCAGCCCCTGCTGGGGGGCTGGGGCCTGACCGGGTGTGTGCCCAAGGGCAGCGTGAACAGCCAGCTGAGGGCAGTACTGGGCTGGGGACACTACTAGGGGAGCAGGCCACCCAAGGCCGTCGGGGGCCTTGCCGGGGTGCAGAGGGAGGGGGCTCCTCTGTCCACGCTCATCGCCAGCCAGCCGGGGTGAGGCACCCCAGGCAGCTCTGCGCTCCCAGCCGAGCCGGCTTTCGGCTTTCAGCTTTCGGCTTTCGGCTTTCGGAGGGGCGGTCAGGCGGCCGCTGCCCTCGGTACCAGGGACAGCTCCCAGCAGCTCCTCCCAGGGGCGGGGCGTGCACAGCTCCGGAGGAGGTGGCCAGTGGGTCTGGGGCAGGCAGGCCAGAGGGAAAGGCTGCGCTGGTGGGGGCGGGGGCTCTGAAGCCACGTGGCGGCGATCAGGGAGCCTGGGGAGGGGGCTGCAGCTTTGCGCCTCCCAAGGCTGCGCCTGGAGCCTGGCTCCATCCATTCCCCCTTGGGGCTGCCTGCGGTGGTTGGTCGACGTTGGAGAGGGCACTGCGGGGCCAGCATGCCCTTGGGGGCCCGTTCGGCTCCATCCGTCCCTAACCACAGCCTTGGACTTGAACCCACTGCCCCTGCTCACACCGGAGGCCAGGAGCCACCTCACCTGGAGATGAGGAAGCACAGGAACACGTGCGGGCGCTTCCACAGTGGGCAAGGTTCAGGGGTGTTACATGTAGCGGCACATCACAGGCCAGCGATCAAGACGCGGGGAGGTGTCCAGTGGTTTCAGGCATCCCAGCTATCAAACCCAGAGCCAAAATTGCAACACAGTGGCCAGGCCTCCGACGCCGCACCCCTTGCTGACCACCCCCCAGCCCAGGCCAGCTCTCTGTGGGTCCTCAACACGCCCCCCCCCCAGCCCTGGTCACCTCATTCGCTGGACCCTCTGCAGGCAGGTGGGACACCTGCAGGGGAAGAAGCACCCTTTGGAATCCACCAACGCTGCAGGCGGCCCCGGTGAGGCCGCGTGGCATTCAGGCGTGAGCCTCCTATGAGTCTAGCTTCTTCTGGGGGCTGGGGGGCTCTGTCCACTTTCCTTGGTGAGCCAAGGGGCTGGCGAACACGAGGCGCTCAACAAAGGCTTGCCGCGTGGACGGCTCTCGGGATCCGAGCCTCTCCCTCCACGCTGCTTGTGTTCAGGTCCCTGGAGTCCAGCTGAGACCCGCCATTCCCTGTGGGGCCCTCCGCTTCCAGGAAGTCCCCCAAGTAGGCCCCTGGAGCTCCTCCATGCCACTCACCAGGCAGTTTCCTCTGGAAACTAACTGCACACTTGTCTCAGGTCAGGGACGGGTCCCGAAGCCTCACACGTGGTGGACGAGAGAGCTGGGCACTAAACTGGCAACTGGTGTTTGCTCTGGGCTGGGCTGCTGCTGCCCTGGGCACGGCCCTCAGGACAGGACTCAGCTCAGGACAAGCTCAGCTTATCTCCCAGACTGGTGCTTCGGGGAGTGAAGGGGCAGCATCTATACCGGTGGGGACCCAGGAGGTCAGCGGTCACCTCCCTGGGAAGCAGGACTGCCCCCCCCGTGGCCCCAAGCCCACTGAGGGCCCACCTACACCCATGGGGGGTGTCCCTTCCTGCCGAAGCGGGGTCGCAGGCACAGGTGGATGGGGTACCCGGGAGGCGACAAGCCCTGTGGGCATCCAATTCCCTTCCATGATAGGGGCCTAAGGGGGCTCGCCCTGAAGTCACCGCTGAGGGAGTTGGACAGGGTCCCAATGCCCCAGGACACCACTAGGGAGACCCCAGCTTGGGCTTGTCCCCGAGCCCCCTCAGACCCCATCCCAGGTCAGCATTTCCAGCTGGGTTGCAGCTCATCAGAGGAAGGACATCTTGCACTGCTCAGGGCCAAGGGCTCCGAGGCTCTGAGGGTCCAGTGTGTCCCTTGGTGGCCAGAGGGTCAGGGTGTCAGGCCCCAGCTTCCTCAGCAAAGGTGGGATCAGACCTGCTCGTCCTCTGGTCTGCAGCAACCCTCCAGCCTCAATTTCCCTGACAACCATGGTGGGATGCGATGGGGGGCTCTCCAGGACCCTGTGGCTGGAGTAACTCTGAGTCCCCGGGGGCTTGTGGGGGGCCCAGGGCTGTGGCATGACAGGAAGCATCCTGGGACTCTGAGACCCTGATGTTCCCTACTGTCCCTGGGGGATGGGGCCATGAGGAGCCCTGATGGATCCCCCCAGCCAGCTTGGAAACGAGTGGGCACCCCTGTTTCCAAGGGACCCTTCCATCAAGGGGCACTTTGAACTCGTGAGAGCCGGCCTGGGTCCTCGGGTGGGCCACCTGGACCTCTGGGCGCTCGCCCTGGAGGCCCCTTCAGGTGGCCCGGGAGTCATCTGATCCTCCCCGGGTCAAGGTCTTGGGCTGGGGGTCCTGGGGCTTCAAGGTCAAAGACCGCCACCCGCAGTGGCCAGAAGTAAGCCAAAGGGCTGGCCCCTCAGAGGATGGTCCAGGGAGTCCCTGTGCACGTTTCCTCTGTACAGAGGGCAGAAAACCTAACTCGAGGCTTTTAAAACCCCAGACATGAGGCTGTACCCTCCCCCCTTCAAACTACTGCAGTCTGGGGGCTTAAGGTTCGCAGGCTTGATGCACTGGACCTGGCTCCCCGCCCCCGTCCCAGCCCTGCTCTCCAGCAGCTCCTTCTCACCATCCTGGCCTTTACTGTCCTCATCCATAGAATGGACCTAATGGTACCTACTTCTCCAACCCATGAGATCCAGGTGGATAAGCGTCTCAGCCTGGCTGCACGGGGCACTCAGAGCAGCTGCTCTCACTGAGCCCACACCAGCCAGACACTGATGGGTGGGTGCCGGGGAGAGGCTCTTTGAGGGAAGGAAGCCCAGAGGTGTTCAGCTGAGGGTCAGGCATGCGGTGGCCGGGACTCCTGGTGGGGGACACAGCAGGCGAGGGTGTGGAGTTGGGACGGCCAGCCTCACCCCGGTCCCCACCCCCTGCAGTATTCTCCTCTGCTAAAGAAGCTTTACTGCCAAATCGCCAAGACGTGCCCCATCCAGATCAAGGTGTCCACCCCGCCGCCTCCGGGCACTGTCATCCGCGCCATGCCCATCTACAAGAAGGCGGAGCACGTGACCGAGGTCGTGAAGCGCTGCCCCAACCACGAGCTCGGGCGGGACTTCAACGAAGGTGAGTGTCCCTGCCCCACCCACTCCTGCACTCAGCAGCCGGCGCCCCAGCCAGGAAGGAGAGGGCTGGCCGGGGCCTCTTTCCTGGCGGCGGCAAGTCCGATGCGAGGGGCTGACAGGTGGGTTCAGCATCCCCTCCCCAGTTCCGTGTCCTGCCAGCTCTGCTTGGGGCCTTGGGTGCTGGTGCCCACAGGTGAGCGGGGAGCAGGGCTGCTGGGCCAAGTGCCCCGGGTGCATGAGGGCTGCCGGCGGGTCTGAGTCCCACTGGGAGGCCCGAGTCCCCTGCGATGCGCCCGGCACAGGGGCGCAGACCCCGGCTGGCACCTCTGAAGCGGCGTCCCCTCTCGGCAGGACAGTCTGCCCCCGCCAGCCACCTCATCCGCGTGGAGGGCAACAACCTTTCGCAGTACGTGGACGACCCCGTCACCGGCAGGCAGAGCGTCATGGTGCCCTACGAGCCCCCGCAGGTAGGGGGCAGGACTTCGGGGCAGAGACCCCTCGGGTCACTTCCCAAGTGTCCCCGAGCTGTGCAGATCCTCCCCCAACCTCATGTCCATCCCTCCCTTGCCTGTGGGTGGGGCTCTGACCACCTACTCTGCCTAGCTGTGGGCGGGGCTGGGGGGGTCCCCTCCGGCCCTCTCTAGGCATCCACATCCCTTGCTTTACAGTTTGGGCCTGCTGACCCTTGGGCCTCAGCCCGGCCCTGCGTCCCCTCTTCCTGCCTGTCTGTTTCCTATGGCCCGGCCTGGGCTCTGGGGGATGGAGGGGCTGAGGTCAGGAGGAGTTAGCCCGGGTAGAGCTGGGGGGCCGCGGGGAGAGGAGAGACCTGCGGTCGGGGGCACAGCACTGCAGGGCCCGGAGGTGTGGGGGAGGCTGTGGGGGATTGTTGCAAGAGGTGGGCGGGGGCGGAGAGACCCTGGAGGTCTGACTTTGACCTGAAGGCAGCAGAAGGTTCTGGGGCTCATGTGCGAGCCGGACTGGGGTAAAAAGCTGGGGTGGAGAGAAGTCGGGGTGGCACCAACCAGTGACGGTGGGGTGGGGCTGCCAGGATGGCAGGTGGAGACCGAGTCCCAGCAGTGCGCCTTGTGGGCTATGCTTCCCAGGGTGGGCGGGTGACGGCGAGCCCTCACCTTTCCTCTGCCTGGGTCTGAGACGCCCGTGCCCCCTGCACAGAATTGTACCCAGTCCTCCAGGCGCCCCCTTCCAGACCCCATCACTGTACCTGGTCCCTCAGGACCCCCTGTGGTTCCCTAGGAACAGCCCTTACATTGGCGGGGCCCGGGGAGGGCTTACCACCCTGCCTTCCCTCCCCGGAGCCTCACTGGCACCTCCAGGACCAGGAAAGCAGGTCTCTCCCGCCCCCTGGTGGCTGCCACGTGCCAGCAGTTTTGTGAAAGGCCAGGTTTCCTAAGCCATCATCCTGACCCAGAGAGACCGTGACAACTGTCCATTTTGTGGTACTGGGATGCCCACTGGTCAAGAGGTCCCGGGTTCACATCTCACTGTCTCCACAAACTCCCTGGAACAAGTGTGTGTGCTGGGAGCCCACTCGGACGGCTCTGGTCCCTCCCTCTGCCAGAGCTGTGCCATGCACCCCACTGCCCAGAAGAGCCCACAGTTTGCAAAGCACACGCCTGTGCCCACAGAGGCCTGTGCATGTGCCTGCCCACACTCAGCCTCCGGCGCCACCCCCAGCCTGTGCCAGGGGAGGTGGTTGGAGCAGCCAGACCAAGGCTCTCTTGGTTCCAGAGACAGCACAGCACATGGTACTCAGTGTACTTGCTGTGTGGCTGGCTGGCTGGATAGGTAGGTGGATGGGTGGGTGGGGGATGGATGGTGGATGGGTGGATAGACAGCAGAGGACCACAGGACAGGGCCCAGCTCCCCCTTGCCTACCCAGAGATGCGAGGGGCAGGTGCCTGGAAGCCCAGGAGCCCCCAGCCCTGTGGACTGGGGCCCACGTGCTGACAGCACAGCTTCTCCCTGACCCTCCTGCGGCAGGTGGGGACAGAGTTCACCACCATCCTGTACAACTTCATGTGCAACAGCAGCTGTGTCGGGGGCATGAACCGGCGGCCCATCCTCATCATCATTACCCTGGAGACGCGGGAGTGAGTCTGCTGGACGCGGGGGTCGGGGGGGGCATCAGGGCAGGGACTTGGGCCCGTGCTTCTGGGGCGCTTGCTGGAGAGACAGGGAGGCCATGAGCAAGGGGAGGTGCAGGCCCTGCAGGCCACGTGCTGGGAAGGGCTGCTGGGGCAGGAGCTGCCTCGGGAGGGACGCAGGGCACCTGGCGTCCCAGAGCAGCTGGGCACTCAGCCCTGAGCCCTCGGCCCATCAAGGCCGGTCCTGTGGGGTCCGAGGTGGGTGGGGACGGTGGGCCCCAAGGCTCACGGTCCCGGCTGTGCCCCTGGACAGCGGACAAGTGCTGGGCCGCCGGTCCTTCGAGGGCCGCATCTGTGCCTGTCCTGGCCGAGACCGCAAGGCGGATGAAGACCACTTCCGCGAACAGCAGGCCCTGAACGAGAGCGCTGCCAGGAGCGGGGCTGCCAGCAAGCGCGGTGAGCAGGGCCGGGCCGGGGGTGCGGGGCTGGAGGGCCACCCTGGAACGTCAGAGCCAGGCCACCCTAGGACACAGCTGGACCTGTCTCGGGGCTCGGGGGAAACGCACGAGCCTGTGTCCGGGGCACAGAGCCAGCCCCGCCTGCGTGGCCGCCCCCGGTGCCCTCCGTCCAGTGTGGGTGGCCGCCCGGGTTTGCTCATCTGAGTGGGTGACCAGTCTCCGGGCCTGTCCACAAGGGGCACCTTGGGAAGGTCGGCTCACGCCGGGGGGCGGGGTCGGCTTGGCTAACCTGCACGTGGCCCCTCCTCCCTGCCTGCTCACGAAGCTGCCCCACCCCGCCCCCTGCCAGCCTTCAAGCAGAGCCCCCCTGCTCTCCCTGCCCTGAGCACCAACGGGAAGAAGAAGCGGCACGGGGATGAGGAAACCTACTACATCCACGTGAGCGCGCCGCGTCTGCGGCCCCCAGGCTGGGGCAGCGGGGAGTGGGGGGGGTCCTGGGACCCCCAGGGTGGCAGGTGCAGCCTGGCACATCTGAGAGCTGAGACCCCGAGCTCTGCAGGCTGCAGGGCCTAGAAGGGAGAACCAGCTCTCAGAGAGGGAGAGCTGGCCTGACGCAGCTCCCAGCGCAGGAGTGTCGCTGTAGATACAATGGTACAGCGTGTGGGGCAGTGAAGGTCTCCCCACCGCCGGGTAGGGCACGTGCCAGGAATGCCACGCTCCCACAGCCTGGCAGGCCCCAGCCACATCACCAAAGTGAGTTTACAGCCTGTGGCGTGATGCGGCCATTCCAGCTCGGATAAAACCCCACCTGCTCTGCTAGGACTGGTATCCGTGACGTGAGCTTATCATTTTTTGAGTCTTTCAAGAATGAGTTCCAAAAAAAAAATAGGAATGAGTTCCTTGTTCTAAAAGCCCCGTATTTGTGCAGCGCCCCCGCATCCCAGCACCCCAAGTGTGCTGAGCTGTGGAAAGGGGAAGGTGGGCAGCGAGGCAAAGTCTCAAGGGTAGGAAGGGGTGGGCGTGGTTTGTGCAGACAGGAGACCCACCCACCAGACTCCCCCAGACCTGCTTCCTGGGAGAGGAGAGTAGGGTTGGGGGACTCCCGGCCCGTGGGGGACTGGGGAGCCCCGAGAAAGGAGAGACGCTTCGCCGCGCGGGGGGGCTGGGGCTGGGCAGTGCCCACACGCACCTGGGCAGAGGGTCCACCTCTCCGTGCTCAGGTGCGGGGCCGGGAGAACTTTGAAATCCTGATGAAGGTCAAGGAGAGCCTGGAGTTGATGGAGCTGGTGCCCCAGCAGCTGGTCGAGTCCTACCGGCAGCAGCAGCAGCTCCTGCAGAGGCCGTGAGTGCAGCCCCTCCCGCCCCCAGGCTGCCCGTCCTGCCCAGCTGCCCGGGGGAGAAGGATGGGGCAGGGCGACCCAGCAGGGACGGTGCCAGCAGCACCAGGCCGCGCTTGGCGTCTCATCTCCCGGGAGGCCTTCCCTGAACTGCGGCGTCTCAGCCCACATGTCTCCCGAGTGAAGGCGAGGGGCGGTGGTGGGAGGGACGCCGACCCACCAAGAGCAGGGCCGGTTCCAGGGGCCCCCACCCCCTCCCACCCATCGCCCGGGTCCTGCCTGCCAGCGGGCCCGTGGCCGAGTGTGGCCACCGCCCGGCAGGGAGGCTGGGCGCGGAGGCGGGCGCTCTGACACCTCAGCACAGGGCGGGGGCTCCAGGCCCCTGCAGCAGGGGGGCTTTACATGTGGAGGTGCTTCTTACAGACCCCAGCTGTCCCTTCCAAGCAGGGGCCACCTGCAGCCTCCGTCCTACGGGCCTGTCCTCTCGCCCGTGAGCAAAGCGCACGGGGCTATCAACAAGCTGCCCTCCGTCAACCAGCTGGTGGGCCAGCCTCCCCTGCACGGCTCGGCGGCCGCGCCCAGCCTGGGGCCCATGGGTGAGTGGCGCGGGCAGCGTGGCCGGGATGGGCGGGGAGGCCCAGCGGGCGGCCGGGCTCCAGACTCCCCGGCTCAGGACCACGCGGGGCTCTCGACGGCTGCTCCCTCCAGCAGCTCCCGCCCAGGAACAGGAGGCCCGGCCATGGACGGTCTCCTCTGTCCACTCCCGGTCTTGGGGAGGGCCGAGCGTTACGAGCCTCCCCCGCACAGCCTGGGACGCCCGGCCCGGCCCCCTCTGACCGTCCCACCTGCCTCCCACCCAGGCCCCGGGATACTCAACAACCACGGCCACGCCCTGCCAGCCAACGGTGAGATAAACGGCGGCCCCAGCTCCCAGTCCATGGTCTCGGGGTCCCACTGTACCCCGCCACCCCCCTACCACGCCGACCCCAGCCTGGTCAGGTACGTGGGCCGCTGCCGGCCACTGCCACTCACCCACTAACCTCAGCCCTGGTGGCTCCTGGTCGCCTGGCCCCCAGCCGGGGGGCGGTCTCTGCCTGCTGCCCCTCGCAGCCTGTGCTCTAACGCTCTGCCGTCTTGAGAACAGACAGGGGCAGAGGGATGTCGGGAGTGAGCATCCAGCAGGTGCTCGGAGGGAGAGCAAAAAAGCCAGGGGTTCCTGGAGGCTGTGCCCCGGCGAGCGTGTCCCCGACACCGCGGCCACCGCTGGCCAGGGGCGACCTGTGGGGTGGCCAGTTGCCACCCAGACGGGCCGCACAGCCAGGTTCTTAGAAGGTAATGCTGCTTTATTTCCCCAATTCTCTCTGCAGTTTTTTAACAGGCTTGGGGTGTCCCAACTGCATCGAGTATTTCACCTCCCAGGGGTTACAGAACATTTACCACCTGCAGAACCTAACGATAGAGGTAACGGCCCCGGCAGGGCAGGTGCAGGGAGCCCACCCCCAGACCAGCGCAGGGCCCTGTCCGCGGGGCAGGGAGCTTTCTCCCCTTGCTGGGGCAGTCCCTCCGTGTCCTGTCCTCCCCGTGTAAGGGAGGGCTGGAGAATTTAGAAAACCTTCCCACCGGCAGCCCGATCTATGTGCTGACATCCGGCTCCATGCGGCTGGACGGGACTCGCCGGGGCCCCTCATTTGGACTTGAGTCTTGTCTCCTGTGACCCGGCTGCCTTTGATTTGGGGGACTGGCTGTCTCCAAGGCACGAAGAAGTGCAGAAGGCGAAGGCCGGAAGGGTCCTGGGGCTGGTCTAGTTCAGTGCCATTTACACAGGGAGAAGCTGAGGCCCAAACTGCTTGCCGTGCACGCACAGCAACTGAATGTCTGGTCCAGGATGTGCGGGGTACAAGTGCCCCACCCTTGGCATCCTGACCCCTGACCTCACAGCCAGGGCTTGTCTTTAGGTTAAACAAGAGTCCCAGCAACGAGCACTCGTAGCCTGGTGTTGCCTTGAGTGTAATGACTAGTAGCCAGAGCCCGGGAGACACAGCTGTCGGCCGGATCCTGGGGGGCTCCAGCTCAGCGGGCTGGAGTCTCCGCAGCCCCTGCTCTGCAGCCGGCTCCGGGTCAGAGGCCCGTCCAGGCTCGTGCCCAGCCAAGGCCACAGGGCAGAGATGCGGGTTTGCCAGAGGGAGCTGGGGCCAGTGGCTCAGAGGGCTGCCTTGTTGTGTGTCCACTAACGCCCTCCCTAGGGAACAACCCCCCTTGTTCCAGGCAGCTAACCCCTACTGGGCTAGCTCAGTGCATGTTAACCCTGCCTCACCAGCAGATGCTGTGCCTGGCCGGCGGGGTGGGGAGGGAGCGGGCGACAGGAGCCTGAGAATCTGCTCTGCCCTTGCTGGGGGGGGGGGGGCCCGCCCGCCCTCTAGGTTCCGGCGTGCCCCCACACGTCACTTCTTAGCTCTCCTGCCACCTGTCTGGGGCAGAATTCAGTGCGGCCAGACCACCAGGCACAGGGCAGGCCCAGCACTGCCCCTCCTCCGACCGCACTATCTGCTTCCCCCGCACCGTCCAGTGCCTGGACAGGTGGCCCTTGGGGTGTGGGTTCCTCGCCTCCCTCCTGGTGGTCCCACGATGGCTGTGCGGGGGCAGGCGGAGCCCCTGGCGGGAGGGGGAGAGGGCAGAGTCTGCCGCTGAGCCCTCTGACGGGGGCGGCCGTGTGCGCTACGCTTGCAGGACCTGGGGGCCCTGAAGATCCCGGACCAGCACCGAATGACCATCTGGAGGGGCCTCCAGGACCTGAAGCAGAGCCACGACTATGGCGCGCAGCAGCTGATCCGCTCCAGCAGCAACGCGGCCACCATCGCCATCGGGGGCTCAGGGGAGCTGCAGCGGCAGCGGGTCATGGAGGCCGTGCACTTCCGCGTGCGCCACACCATCACCATCCCCAACCGCGGGGGCCCGGCTGGGGGTGCGGGGCCCGACGAGTGGGCCGACTTCGGCTTCGACCTCCCGGACTGCAAGTCCCGCAAACAGTCCATCAAAGAGGAGTTCACGGAGAGCGAGGCCAACTGAGGTGGGGCCAGCACATCCAGGGCCCCCCTGACCCGGTGCTAGCGACCCAGAGAGCAGAGAGCCCCGGGAGCCGTGCTGGATGTCTGCTTCCTTTTTGTCACCAACTGCCTTGGGAGGCAGGACCTCTGGGCTCTGCCGGGAAAGGGACTTGGGCAGGGGGATGCCCCTGAGGAGGGGCTCCCGGAGCTGCGCTGAGGGTGCGCGCCCAGGACCCATCCTCCAGGGGTCCGGGGGGCCTCCCCCTCCCTGCCTTGCCTTCCTGGGGGCTCTGCTGACCGACTGCCAGAAAGTATTTTCCGATGCTCTGGCTCTGGGTAGCAACACGGCTCGGTGCTTGTACCTAGACACTCCTGTTTTCGGGTCAAGGTTCCAGACCACATCTCTGCCTGAGGCTGTCCCTCTGCTGGTCTTGAGGGTCAGTCTGCCCTTGCACACCTGACCGCTGGTGCAAAGCCTACTGCAGCCACCTCCCACTTCCTGCCCCAAACAAAAACCAGAGTTTCACTGGAATCGGGGAGGCAAGGAAACTCCTGGTCGGCGGCCTCCAGCCAGCACCCGTGCCAACACCTCTGGCTGCAGCCCGTCTCTCCAGTGGCCCTCTTAGCATAGACACGGACGGCAGGCTCCCCAGACCACTGGAAAGTGTCAATATTTGATAAAATGATGCCCTTTTCTACATGGTGGGTGAGCCTTTTTTTTAATTAACTTTTGTTCTTAACATTCACGTTGGGTCAGCCTAGCGGGATGCCCGTCTTCCCAGGCCTGTGTAAACAAGATGGGCTAAGAGAGCCGAGGGGCAAACCAGGCGGGGTCCACACCAGGCAGGGTAGGTCACTTGCTTCCGCGTGCGGGATGGGAGGCAGGCATAGGAGGGCAGAGCCCACCACCTGCAGCCGTGGCCCCACTCTGCTCCCTGGGAGGCCGGCTCTGTGCGGGAGAGGCCCTTCTGTCCTCGTGGGGACAGCACTGAGGCAGATGGAGGGGGTCCAGGCCTTTACGGGACACCCCAAGGAGTCAGCGGGCTTGGGGGGGACAGCGTCAGCACCCTAGCTGGTGGGGACATTTCCATCTGCAAGAAGCCTTCTGAGCTGCTGTAGCCAGAGAACTTCAGGGCCGGAAACAAGACCACGGAGGGTGGTGGAAGAGGGGATGAAGCAACGCCCCTTGCTCCAGGCAGGCGGGATGAAGGGACTCCTGACTAATGCGTGCGCTGAGACGCTGCCTACTGCTTTCGTAGCATCTCTCTGTCCCTCACTCTGCCTGGGTCGCTGTGGTTAGTCCTGCGGTCTGGGCCCTCCTGTCCGAGGCCCCCAGGCCAGGGGGCGGTGCAGATGGAGCCCTAGTCGCCCTTTGGGGGTTTTCCTGTTGCTATAACCACCCCCCAAGCCCCCGGCCCGGGGAAGTTAGGAAGCAGCGGACCTCACACAGGTCCACTCAGACGCCGAGCTCTCAAGACTGGGTGTTCAAGTTCCAGCTCCCTTGTTAGGTTCTCAGGCTCTGCAGAGGCGGGCACTGGGCAGAGAGAGGGGTGTCAGCTGTACTAAGCGGCTCAGGGACCGGCCAGCAGGGGACGGAGCCCCAGGGCCAGCTCTGCCCCTGGCCCGCTGGCAGGAGGCCTCCAGACCAGGGCTTCATCCTGGACATCGAGCGTAAACACTGCGCAGCAGCTCTACTTATTTGAAAAGCGTTTGTGCGAAGGCAGGTGCCTGTGTCCAGGGTAGCACCCCCTCCCCCCACCATGCGCTCCCTGGGGACCCCCTTGGGGGCGGAAGGGGGTGTCCTCAGCGCCCAGGAGGCCCCGCCTGCAGCCAGGCCTGAGAGCCACAGGGAACAGACCAACCGCCCCTGGGGACGGGGGGCGGGCTCAGCTCCCGGGGGCCTGCGGTCGCCCGGCAACCCGGACACACGCCCTGGCGGCGCCTGACCGGCCGTTGCGCCGTCCCGTTTCCTCTTGACACCCTCACAAGGCCGCCCGACAAGGAAGGTGAGGCACAGAGCGCTGGCTCTGAGCCCTGGGTCACAGCCGCTGCCGTGGTGTCCGGCTCTTGCTCCAGTGGCACACGCTGGGCCCCCGAGTCGTGCCCCGTTGGGAGCTGCAGGCCCTCCCCCCAGCTCCCCTGGGGCCCACGAACCTGACAGAGGAGCAGCTGAGTGCCCGGGGCTCCCGGGACTGTCCCTCGGGCTCATCCTGTCGGCTGGTGGGGAGGCCACGGGGGCCCCAGGGTGCTCCCGAAGTCCGGGGGCTGCGACGTGCGGGCACGGGCTGGGCGTACCCCCAACCCGGAGGAAGGGGAGACGCATCCTCCCAGAGGGCCCAGCACAGGCTCCCCGCCCCTTCGGCCCACGTGATGAGCCCCCGCGGCTCCTGGGCCTTTGCTCCTGGAGCTGACGGTGGAGCGGCCGTGAGAACTGAGCCGGTGGGGACTTCCTCGTGGTTGCAGGAACACGCAGAGCGACAGGAGCAAAGACGGGCTGCACGAAACTCAAAGATCAAGAGAAGATAAACCCGTGAAGAGGCAGGAGGGAAGCGGCCGGGAGAGGGCTGGGCTGGGCCTCATGGACGCTGGCCGGGCTGAGCACAGCTGCCCGGTCCCAACCGGCTCCTCCCGGCTGCTGGGGGCGGTCACCCCTCCCAGGTTTGGGTGGCTTCATCAGTGGCCCTGGTCCCCAACATGCAGGGACCAAGAACGCGGTGTCACTGTCCCCTCGGACATGCCAGCCTTGCAGACACAAACACCTGCTTCTGTTGCATCGGTTAAAGTGCTTTAACGCTTTTAAGGTTTAAAAAAACACCCACCCTGTCGTTAACGTCGGGCGATGCTTCTTCAGGCGGTACTGATGGATCTATCCCAACAATATTATTACCTTCTCTTGGGAATGTAACCTTGGGAAAATGTGGTATTTTTTTAGCTGTGTTTTGGTGGGAATTTTTGGTTTTGTAACATAATAAAGCACATGTTCCGATGACTGACAGTTATGACTGAATCAGATAC
Organism: Globicephala melas; assembly: GCF_963455315.2. Taxonomy (NCBI): domain Eukaryota; kingdom Metazoa; phylum Chordata; class Mammalia; order Artiodactyla; family Delphinidae; genus Globicephala; species Globicephala melas. The sequence goes on along the minus strand of NC_083314.1, from coordinate 185,677,527 downwards.
AAAGACGAGAGCACACATAACACAAACACACCCCAACACACACACCCAGCGGGCGCCCCATCTGGGTTTGTCCCGTGTTTTCGGTGAGTGTGATGCACCCCCAGGCACCATCCTCCCCTGCGCCTCAGAGCCGTGTGCCTCGTGGGGACTCGAGTCCAAGGACAGCCTGAGGACCGACACCCGGTTCTGTCCGAGCGCCGCCAGCTAAGCTCACGGGACTGGCTGCGGCCCAGCCACCTCAGGCCTCCTAAGAGCAGGGGCCGGGTCCGACTTTAGGAAGTCTTCGGGGCGTCCCTGTAGACAGTCCTCCAGCTGTTTCGAGTTGAAGTTCATGTTCCTCTGCAAAACTCAGGAGCTCGGTTCAGCCCAGCGCAGGCTCCAGGGCACCGGGCATCATTCCGTCCCTCCAGGCCTCAGGTTTCTGGATGTCAGACCTGTGAATAAGGGACTGGGGACTTGGTACAGCAAAAGGAGGGCTCTCAAAACCCGTTCAACCTCGAGGTAGGCCAGGGTCTTTCTAGACGTGGGGCTGAAACCTAGCAGGACAAGGCGAGATGGAGCCCCGCCCACCTCCCTGGCCCCAGTTTCCTGGGTGGGGCTCTGGGTGCCCCCTTCTCCCCGCACCTCTCAGTCCCTTCCCCAGAGCCGACAACCTCATGTGACAGTGAGCTGTCCCCGCCCCACTGCGGTGACAGGAATCTGCATCACTGACGCCAGCACCTCAGGACTGGATGGAACAAGGACTCGGGAAGCTTAATTAGAAAGAGACTGCCACCGCCATCACAACAGGGCCCTGAAACCAGCCCTTTGAGGGGTGAGCACGGTAATGCTAGTGTGTTCAGCACAAGGCGATTTTAATATCTTTGTTGAAAAAAAACCTTTTTTAAAAAAGTAGGGTACTTTTAAAATACACACTTACGTTCAAATATATAAAAACATCTCCCATAGGCTGACGTGTAATTTTTGAAAGATAACCTGGGTTCAGAGCAGACCTGGCACTTTCCAAGGCACTGGGCTCTGGGGACACGCCCCCGAGTAGCCACCAGGGAGCAGAGGAGGCCACGGCCCCTCGGGAGGAAACAGCATCCCCTCCTCTCCCCATGGGCACCCAAAGAGAAAGGCTATATATTCAGGCAAGAATTTAAAAAAATGATTCTTTAGTATCACATTTCCTAAGAATAGTGCTGCATTATATATTGTGCCCAAACTCACAGATGCTTCAAGAAAGTGGTTTGGTTTTTAAAGACAGCTACAACTGCCCCGAGGGCCCAGGGGAACCTGCAGCCCCGAGTGCATGGCACACGGTCTCAGATGCTGAACCAGCCTTCGCTTTGCTCACCACACAGAAGAGGAGCTGCTCAGGGCGGGAGCTGCAGCTTCCGGCCAGTTCACGAGGCCCAATTCCTGCCCTGCGTTCTTCCCAGGACCCCTGTGGAGGAGACCCTGCTGGAAGGGCGTCCCTCACTCACCAGGCCCAGGCTCCAAACAGAGCAGCAATGCCAACCTCTGCCTCCTGGCTCTGACATCATGTCCTAAGCAATCCCGTTACCCCAGTAACGAAACACACTCGGTCTCCAAAGGATAAGGTCACCAAAGGTCCCATCTCTCCCAGCATCGGGTACGTGGGGACGGGCTGTCAGATCTCAGGCAGGGCCCCGGGTTCGAGCCGCGCCGTGGCTCATGGTGCTTCTGTCTTGACTGCACGGGCCTCGATCGCTTCGTGCTGAAGGTCCATGGCTGACCGGCTCCACCAGGACTGCTGTGAGGCTGCGGCCACCTGGAGTGTCCCGACGAGCAGCTCTCCGGTGACTGCAGGAGCTTCTTCCCTTGGACAGAGTGTGTTTAAGCAGAGTTAGGGTGAAAACCTAGACCCCAAGCAGGGACAGGACATTCCTTCTTTGTCTGGGGCCACGGGGCCATGGAGAGGTCACGGGCCTCCTGGGCTGGTGCGCCAGGAGGCCCACAGACTCTTCTTGACACACCCCTCCCCCGGGGTCATCCGGTCTCCCTCCCCAGCCACTTTCTTCAAGGACACCTGAAATTCACCCGACCCCAGGAATGTGGAGTAACTATCGTGTCACAGGCTTCAGAGCTAAAACATTTCTGATGACGCTTCAGGCAACGGGGTGTATTCACACAACCCTAAAGGGACACCTACAGGACGGCACCTAAAATACATGCAGTGCCAATGATTATTTCAAACAAACAACTTTGGGGACTTCCCTGTGGTCCAGCAGTAAAGAATCCGCCTTCCAGTGCAGGGGATGTGGGTTTGATCCCTGGATGGGGAACTGAGATCTCACGTGCCGCGGGGCAACTAGGCGGCATGAGGATGGAGGGGGGATGAGGGCCAAGAGCACAGACGACTCATGGGCTTCACTCCAACAGGACGAGAGACGGGCCATCGAGCTCAGGGCCAAGCAGAACAGGACACCTTGAGAGCCAGCAGTGCGACACAGCACGACAAGTCCCCCATGCCGGAGCCCCAGACGTGCTGTCCTAGGCGGGTTCTGGTCTCCCACACGCACGGCTCCCGCACACCTGCTCAGCCAGCCGGCTGGGGAGCAGACGTCACCTTCAGTCCTGGCCCAAACACGCACACGGGTGAGCCTCGTGGGTGTCACCTACCACGTACGTTCCCAGGCAGCCTGGAGAGACCAGGACCCCGACCACAGCCATGGGCTGACCCTCGGGCCCCCCTCCCTGCCCCATCTCCTGCGGTTCAGGGTGACACAGCTGAGCCTGGGCCCCCCAGGGTGCCTCAGTCCCTGACCGGGCCCTTCTTCCCGCCCTCCCTCCGACGTCTGACCAGCTCTTACTGTGCGCGTCCGCTGCACTGGTGGCCCCGATATCCCCACCTCCCTCGGGACTGCCCGAGGGTACTCACACCCTCAGGCAGTCCCCGGCCCTGGGACCTGCCACAACCCACAGAACGCCGCGGAAATGGTGCCGTGCCAGCTCAGGGCCCGAGCCTTGAGAGGCCCAGCTGCTTCCACTCTTGTGCCCTTGGGGGCCCTGAGATGCCGTCAGAAGTGGGGTCACCCTGCCGGGGAGACCCAAGGAGGGGCTGCCCTGAGACCACACAGAAGAGAACCCACGTGGGGCTTCCCTGGTGGCGCAGTGGTTGAGAGTCCGCCTGCCGATGCAGGGGACACGGGTTCGTGCCCTGGTCCGGGAGGATCCCACATGCCGCGGAGCAGCTGGGCCCGTGAGCCATGGCCGCTGAGCCTGCGCGTCCGGAGCCTGTGCTCCGCAACGGGAGAGGCCACAGCAGTGAGAGGCCTGCGTACCGCAAAAAAAAAAAAAGAGAACCCACGTGATTGCAAGACAGTTGCCGGCAGGCCACCAGCCAGCTGACTGCATTCGCTGGGAGCCCACGGGGAAGACCAGCAGAAGGGGCCCCGCTCAGGGGCAAGCGGCGCGTATCGCGGCTTCAGAGCATCCTCGGCCCCCCGCCCCCGCCTGCCCGGGATGCCGCCCACAGCGCCTCTGCGCGCCCCGCCGGCTGCCCTTTCCCTCGGACACGGGCCTTTGCCCCCTCAGAGGCTGCACACGGCCTGTCTCACGGCGGGGGCTGGAGGAACGTTTACTGAAAGAACGAATCTCTCAGTTCACAGATGTGAACTGCTTCTGGCTCGACACCTCTTTTAACAGAGCCTCTGGGGAGCAGCTGACGAGTGCAGTGAGGTCACCCGGCTCAGCCGCGACCCCTCGAAACCGTTTTTATGCATCATGTCCCGCATCACTTTACTCGCTCCTCAAATGGGGGGCTGGGGGCTGTGGCGTCCTGTACAGGGTCACCAACTGGGGCTACAGCCCAGATGCTGGGGGGAGGACCTTGCGAGGAAAGCCGCACTCTCACCCGGGCAGGGGGTGCTCCCCAGGGCAAACATGGATTCTCCAGGCAACGCGCTGACAATGTCCACGTCAATGTCCACGTCAACGTGCACGTCAGTGTGCACGTCAATGTCCACGTCATGCACGGCAACGCTGTAGAAAATCCTACCTGGACACAAGGGGTAGCCCCCCTGGCATCCGGAGCGTGGCTACGGGCGCTCCCCACCGTGCGTCCCCGACCTGACGTCCTCAGGAAACCCGGAGAGGCTCCTGGGTACAGACTGCTGACGGCAGTGACCTGAGGGACCCTCCCCGGGGCATGACCATCTCGGACCTTCTTGTGCAGGAACTGGAGAGCCGGGTCAGAGGACCTGGAAGGCAAGGATGGACACCAGGCAGCCCCGTCCCCACTGCCCATCTACCGGAGAAGTGCATTTGGCCAGCTGGGCTCTGGGCCACGGCCCTCAAAACCTTCCCAAACACGTACATTCTGATGGGCTATTAACAGCCCTGTCCATGGGGTGCAGCAAGGCGGCAGGCAGCACGCCAGCCACTTTACTTAAATCCCAACCCCATCCTTTTTGCATCCCGATGTTCCAAACCCTGTGTGGTCTCCGGGATGAGATACAGGCTGCTGACTTCGGTAGCTGCCCCCATTTCAGATCGTGAGCTCCTGGGAGCAAAGGCCTTTCTGCTTCTCCCCCAGTTACACCAGCACGGCTTCTGGCAATGAGGAAACACTTGCTACACTCTGGTCCAGCAACAATCAGGTGACCTGAAGTATGTGCATCTCGAGGAAGACAGAATCGGCCCCAGAGGGCAGCCCACAGTCGCAACACAGGCTTGGACTGTGGCTGGACTCCCCCCACCCACCCCCCAGAAGTCTGCTTTTCTCCTGTGTGACACCCTCGTACTACCAGGTCTCTTCCTTCCTTTCTTTTCTTTCTTTCCTTCCTTCCTTCCTTCCTTCCTTTCTTTCTTTCTTTCTTTCTTTCCTTTTCTTTCTTTCTTTCTTTGCTTTTCTTTTTCTTTCTTTCTTTTTTCTTTCTTTCTTTCTTCCTTCCTTTTCTTCCTTCCTCCCTCCCTCCCTCCTCCCCTCCCTTTCTTTTCTTTCTTTCCTTCCTTCTTTCTTTTTCTTTATTCCTTCCTCCCTCCCTCCCTCCTTTCTTTCTTTCCTTTTCTTTTTCTTTCTTTCCTTTTTCTTTCTTTTTTCTTTCTTTCTTTCTTTCTTTCTTTCTTTCTTTCTTTCTTTCTTTCCTTTTCTTCCTTCCTCCCTCCCTCCCTCCTCCCCTCCCTTTCTTTTCTTTCTTTCTTTCCTTCCTTCTTTCTTTTTCTTTATTCCTTCCTCCCTCCCTCCCTCCCTCCTTTCTTTCTTTCTTTCTTTCTTTCTTTCTTTCTTTCTTTCTTTCTTTCTTTCTTTCTTTCTTTCTTTCTTTCTTTCTTTCTTTCTTTCTTCCTTTCTTTCTTCTCCTTCCTCCCTTTCGACTGTGCCATGCAGCATGCAGGATCTTAGTTCCCCAACCGGGGACTGAACCCACAGCCCCTGCAGTGGAAGCATGGAATCTTAACCACTGGACTGCCAGGGAAGTCCCTACCAGGTCTCTTTAGAACAAGTAATAGCCAAACAAAAAAGTCAATAATTATATCTATCCCTCACTCCTGGAAATGAGAATCTCATTTAGAAATTGCAGGTTAGTATTTTTTAAAAAGTACTATGAGTATTTCACATAATTTTATTTTAAACATTTAAAAATCGCTAGGAGGATGCTCTTATTTGTAAAATACACAGACCAGAGGCCTGCTGCACCTGTCAGCCTCATCGAAGCTGGACCCTGCCATCTGCCCGTCCAAGCAGGGCAGGCTCTCGCAGAGCACACCCTTCCCTGGAGATCGCAAGCAGGGAAGCAAGGGTCACAGCACGGAGAGTGGAAGGCCACAGACTGGAACCCCAGCCTGCTTTTCTCTACAGCCACAGACCACCCTGGGCTGGGCAGCTGTCACCCAGAGCCTTATTCCTGGTGAGTGAAGTCAGGCACACTGCTTTAACAGGACAGGACAAGGCAGGGGAAAAATTACATCCACCTCAAAATTTGTAAATGCAGATGTAATTTCTATCAGTATTTCTCAAACTTGAATAAGATACAGACAACTTGAAAAAGAAATTCTCACGAATTCCCAACATTGACAAATTATTTTAAATATAACCTACATAACATAAAACCAGGCACTAATTCCTCTTTTTTCAAAAAATATTTTTAAAATTTATTTATTTTATTTCTTCTTTTTTTTTTTTTGTGGCTGCGTTGGCTCTTCGTTGCTACGCACGGGCTTTCTCTAGTTGAGGCGAGCGGGGGCTACTCTTTGTTGCGGAGCACAGGCTTCTCATTGCGGTGGCTTCTCTTGTTGTGGAGCACGGGGCTCTAGGTGCACGGGCTTCAGTAGTTGTGGTACGTGGGCTTCAGTAGTTGTGGCTTGCGGGCTCTAGAGCGCAGGCTCAGTAGTTGTGGCGCACGGGCTTAGTTGCTCCATGGCATGTGGGATCTTTCTGGACAAGGGCTCAAACCCATGTCCCCTGAGTTGACAGGCGGATTCTCAACCATTGCACCACCAAGGAAACCCCACTAATTCCTCTTATATAATTAAATTAAAACTATTCTATAAACTAAACGTAATATTACAAAACCAACTAAATCCAAATAAACATCTCTCTGATGTGCAGATGCTCTGCCCCTGCAGAGTGGCTGTCATTCTGCCAGCGTCCACAGGGGATTTCAATGGACGAACTCCTGACTGAGGCCTCCGACTCCCTGCTGCTTTTCTCCATTCAAACTGCTGCAGGTGCTTCCCTGGGGCCAAGGGCACCACTTACAACAGAATCCCAAGACAATGAAAGTCTATGTCTTTTTTTTTTTTTTTCCTGTGGTACGCGGGCCCTCACTGCTGTGGCCTCTCCCGTTGCGGAGCACAGGCTCCGGACGCGCAGGCTCAGCGGCCATGGCTCACGGGCCCAGCTGCTCCGCGGCATGTGGGATCCTCCCGGACCAGGGCACGAACCCGTGTCCCCTGCATCGGCAGGCGGACTCTCAACCACTGCGCCACCAGGGAAGCCCAAAGTCTATGTCTGATGCCAGCATGTTGACGGACTCGACAGCCTGGACACTAAGATTATGTCATTATTGGCTACGAAGTGGTCACCCAGAGCAATGACAGGAACTAACATTCGTGCCTGAGCACTTACTGTTAAGGGGGCGCTGCTGACACAGGGACCAGCTTCCTTTTCTGTAATGCGGCCGAGGGTGAGAAAGGCACCCAGGGTCACACGACTCTCGGGACCGAGCCAGGGTGGGACCCTGCAGAGTGGCTTGAATCTGTGGCCCCTATGGATGACCAAATGTGGTCTCATTTTCTGAGATCACCAAAGTGCAAATGCCGAATGATGAACCTCTGAGGACAATGCCAGGCCTCAAAGAGAAGCACCCAGCATGAGATGCACAGAGGCCCATTTTGTAGGTGAACATTCCTGTCCCCAGAATGGGCCAGGAAGTCAGTCCCAGGGGTGGGGACACTTCTGGGAGAAGCATTATCTGTGGCCTTAAGCAAGGATCCCTGAAACGTTCCTAAAACTTCTTTTCCACAAGCAACTGTCAGTCTGTAGTTCCTGAATAAAAGTTTATGACTTCAGAGCCTTAACTCAGCTCCTTTTGTAGAATACGGAAATCTTCAGCTTAGGAAGTTACAGTGACCTTGCTTCTATCTTAAGAGACAAGGGTTGGCAAACCAGAGCTGGTCTCTGTTTTGGACAGCCTGGGGCGCTGAGAATGCTTTTCACGTTAAAGAGAAATGAGTGCCTATTCTACACAAACACTTCCAGAAAAAGTGAAGAGGGGAACACACCCAACTCATTCCATGGGGCAAGCATTACCCTGAAACCAAAACCAGTTAAAGATATTACCAAACAACAACAACAACAAAAACAACTATAGAGGAATACCTCTCATGAATGCAGACAAAAATTCTTTAAAAATTTAGCAAATGGAATCCAAAAATGTATAAAAAAGGGTAATACAGCAGGATCCAGTGGGCTTATCCCAGGAATGCAAGGCTGGTTCGACATTAGATCAATCATCCATGATCTCAACTGGTGCAGAAAATGCACTTGACAAAATTCAGCCTCCAGTCCCGATGAAAACTCTCAGCAGAGTGGGAACAGAAGGCAATGATCTCAACCTGATAGAGCTTACAGCTGGCACCGTACCCATGGTGAAAGGCAGAATGCTTCAGCCCTAAGGCTGGGCACAAAAGGAGGCTCTCATCACTCCTATCCTACATCACATGGCAGGTCCTTGCTAGTGCAATTAGGCAAGAAAGAGAAGCACACTGGCTAGAAAGGAGGAAACTGTCTCTATTCACAAACAACACAGTTGTCAACACAGAAAATCACAGAGAATCCACAACAAAGGAAGGGAAACAAGTGAGTTTAGTAAGATCACAGAATTCAAGGTCAGTTATACAAAAATCAATTGTACTTCTATATACTAGCAATGAAAAACTGAAAATGGAAAATAAAAAAGTACCATCTGCAACAGCACCAAAAATTCTAACAAAACACGCATAAGACCTGAACACTGAAAAGTACACAACAGTGATGAAAGTAATCAAAGACGACCTAGATAAATGCAGAGATAGGTCATGACCCACTATCATGAAGATGTCAACTCTCCCCAGACTGATCTACAAATTTGAGGCAATTCCAATCAAAATGCTAACAGGATTTTTGCTGTAGAAACCAGCAAGGTGATTCTAAAATTTACATGGAATGGGAAAGGATCTAGAATAAGCAAAACAACGTTGAAAGTGAACAAGTTGGAGGGCTCAGGCTACCTCATTTCACTCCAACTTACTGGACAGCTGTAGTAATCAAGATACTGTGGTGTTGGGGAAGGAATAGGCAAATGGGTCAAAGGACCAGAAGAGAGATGAATTTTTGACGAAAGTACAGAGACAACTCTGGGGAGAAAGGAGTCACTTCCAGAGCATCCCAGCATCCTGTTGCCAGTTTGTCATCAAGGTGACTATGGTGGCAGAGCCTTCCCAACCAGGTGTCCTGACCCCAGATCATGGGCAGCTTCCTGCTTCTTTGCCTTCCTGGATGCGGCGGAGGTGAGTTCTGAGGTCACTCCACCCAGAGCAGCAGTCACTAATCCTTCCAATGATTGTTCTTTATACTAAGTCTCCTGATGCTTAGGATATCTGCTTTCTATACTAACCCCCGAACGACACAAAGACCAAAAATGATTGGGAGTCTGGAAGAGATACTTGCAAATGCATGTTCATGGCAGCGTTATTCACAAGAACCAAGATGTGGAATCAACCCAAGTGCCCACTGATGGACGCCATTTGGATAAACAAAATGTGGTCCATCCATACAATGGGATATTATCCAGCCCTAAAAAGGAATGAATATCTGATCACAACTTGAACACAAGCAGCCCCTCTCTATTTAAAGAGCTTTCTGGGAAGCCAATGACTCCTTCTGCATGGCTGGGAAATGCCTTAGCTGGGTTAATCCGGGCCAGGCATAAAACCAGGGCTCTGTTTACAGAAAGCAAGTGATATTGGATAAGCAGCTGCCCTTTGGTGATCAGGTCCTATTTCTAGATTTTGAATGCAGGATGCATTCATGGGTCACAGCTGAGTAAAAATAAAGGTGAAGACAAAATATCTCGGGTCAGGGGCTAATCTCCAAGGGGGCAGAGATCTCGTTTTCACCCCACTGTCCCTAGATCTAAAACAAGCCTGGTGTTTTTTTAACTGGCTGACCTTAAGTATTTACTGAATTAAAGTTTGAAAATAAGCTGGAATGTTCTCAGTTTTTAACTGCATTTTTCATCAGAAAGTCTTAAAAGCCAGAAATGATACTCATTCATTCGACCAAAGACTCCTACATGCCAGGCATGCTTTAAGTGCCCTGAGGCTGGGTAATGAGGTCTGGAGAGCATCTTGCACTGAATATTGCTGACAGGGTGTAGTTGTTATGGGTTGAATCCTTTCTTCTAAAAAATTCACATGTTGAAGTCCTAACCCCCAGGACCTGTGAATGTGATCTTATTAGGAAATAGGGTCGTTGCAGATGTAAATGGTTGAGTTAAGATGAAGTTACACTGGAGTAGGGTGGGTCTCTAGTCCAACAAGACTGGTGTCCTTAGAAAAGGGGGAAATTTGGACACAGACACGCACACTGGGAAATGCCGTGTGAAGGGGAAGCAGAGATGGGGATGATGCTTCTAAGAAGCCAAGGAGGGCCAAGGAAGGCCAAGAATCACCAACAAACCACGAGAGGCTAGGAGAGAGGCCTGGAAGCGTCCCCTCCACAGCCTCAGAAGGAACCAGCCCTACCGACATCTTGATCGTGGACTTCTGGTCTCCAGAACTGAGAGAGAATAACTCTCTGCTGTGTAAGCCCAGTCTGTGGTGCTGTGATGCGGCAGCCCCAGGAAACCAGTACAGTAATACCCGCCACTGGGGATTCTGGCTCCATCCTAGAGCTCTGACACCTTCTTAATGGTCCTCTACCATGAGAAGCGCAGGCCTCAAGGATCTGGCCTCTGTTGCTCTTGAATAAGCCAACCTCGCTTTCACCCTCAGCTGATGAACTGCTTGCTCTGCGGGGGACACTCTTCTCAACCCTTCTGCTTTCTGCCTCTATGAGTTTGACGACACTAGGGACCTCCTATAAGTGCAATCATGCAGTATTCATCCTTCTGTGACTGACTCACTTCACTCAGCGTCATGTCTTCATAGTTCATCTATGTTGTAGCAGGTGTCAGAACTTCCTTCTTTTTAAGGCTGAACAATATTCCATCGTATGGATGGACCACATTTTGCTTATTCATTCGTTTGTCAGTGGACACTTGGGTTGCTTCTACCTTTTGGCTGTCGTGAGTAAAGCTGCCATGACACAGGCATGCAAATATCTTCTGCACATTTTCGTCCCTCCCAAAGTGATTAGGATTCTATTTGAGCTCTACATTAACAAAGAGCCAATCCTGCTGTCCATCTTTTCCTATGACCTCTGGGTTGCAGAGAGAAAGGACCGAGTGGGTCTGGTTTTTCTTCGTATCTCCGCTGGGAGCGCTGAGCCTGGCACACGGGAGATATACTTTGTTGTCATGGGAGAGGAAGGATGACAGGAAACTTGCTGAGGGCTCGCAGAGATTAGGGGAAATATGGTGTGTTAAGCACTTTGCTGATCTCGCACATTTTATCGGTGGATTTTTGGTGTGAATCTGTAAAAATGAAATTGCTTATTACTGCATCATGTGAAAATGTCTCCATGGATTCTCAGTAAATGTGAAGGCCACGTCTAGGATACACTGACTTACGATACAGGCCACGCAGCAGGGATGAATTACATTTCTGGAGGCACCAGAAGAGAGGCAGGGAGCCCTTCTTAAGAGAGTCTGAACAGTTACAAGAGGCATGGACCGCTGCCAGTGGTGAAACCTAGGCTTCATGTGGCCACCTCAGGAGCGTGACAGTTTATGCCACCTCCGTGTAGAGTCCGGGGCAGAGAGAAAGCCAGAAGACACAGAGCAGAGAAGAAGATAATCCAGCAGTGGTGGGAAGTGAAAAACTGCTTGGAGAACAGGAAGCACCCGGACCTGGTGAATGGGAATCAGCTCCCCAAGCAACTCTCAAGCAGAGAGCCAGGGAGGGGCCGTTATGCTCATCTGCCTGAAAAGCTCACTTGCCCCCTATTCACCTGGCCTAAGCCCTCCCATCCTTCAGGACTCTCCTTCCGCGTGCCTCCTACAGGAAGCTCTTCAGGAACCTCCTTGCCCCGCTCACCCCCAAGACGGTGGGAGGCCCCTCTTAGGGGTGAGTGTGGACTCTCAGGCCCACCCCCATCACAGCTCTGTTCACGCCCTGCTGGGTCCACGGTATCTGGTTCCCCAAGATGGCCAATCTTCATTTGTTTCCTGGGGCCACCATAATAAAGTACTACAGACTGGGGGGCTTAAACAACAGGAATTTATTCCCTCACAGTTCCAGAGGCCAGAAGTCGAAAATCAAGGTAGGGTTGTGCTCCCTCTGAAGCCAGAGGGTCCTCCCTTGCTTCTCCCTAGTTCTGCTGCCAATAGTTAGTGTTCCCTGTGGTCACATCACTCCAACCCTTCATCTTCACGTGGCCTCTTCCCTCTGCATCTGTGTCTAAATTCCCTTTTTTATAAGGACACCAATCCCATGGGGCTAGGGCCCACCCTAATGACCTCATTTTAACATGACCACCTCTGCAAAGACCCCATCTCCAAATCAGGTCACTTTCTGAGGTCCTGAGGGTTAAAGACTTTTAACATATCTTTCTGGGTGGGACACAACTCAGCCCAGAACAGTAGGTCTGCATTTCCCCACCCGTTTTGTGATCAGGCATGGCCAGCTGACCGGCCTCGGTCTGTAAGATGTGAGCCTCAGGAAGAGGCATCACTTCCAGGCCAAAACGTTGCTCGCCGACATGAGACCTCAGAGTCCCTCGTTCCTGCGTCTGTGATCCAGATGCCAGTGACAGAGGCAGAGCCTCCAGCATCCTGGGTCCCTGACTAACTGCAATGCACAGAGACTCTCCTGGAACAAACAGGCTCCTCCGAGCCCTCTTCTCGACTAGGCTCCACCTTGGCCTCTCATGTCCATCCTTTTTGAGACCAGTTTTAGCAAGAATCCTGCTAAGTTCAGTTTAGCCAGAATCCCCTGACCCTTGGCATCTGACCAAATTCTGCTTTCCCTGACCTTTCCCGTCTGAGCCCTCGTATTTGAGTCCATAGCCTGCCTTTAGCAAGAGTCCTGTTAGGCCAGTTTAGTAAGAATCCCCCTACTGTTTTTTTTTTTTTTTAAGTCTTTATTGAATTTGTTACAATATCGCTTCTGTTTTATGTTTTGGATTTTTGGCCACGAGGCATGTGGCATCTTAGCTCCCCGACCAGGGGTCTAACCTGCACCCCCTGCACTGGAAGGCGAAGTTTTAACCACTGGACCGCCAGGGAAGTCCTAGAATCCCCCTACTCTTGATGTCTCCTCCTAGGAATTTTCCATCCACTGACCTCCTCACTCTGCCATTGGTTATAAATCCCCTGCTGTCTTTGCCGTATCGGGGGTTGAACTCAATCTCTCTCTCTTACTGCAATAGTCTTGAATAAAGTCTTCCTTATTGTTTTAACAAGTGTAGGAGTAATTTTTCTTTAACACAATCAGTGGTGTGCCTGCAAGGCCCTACATCGGACAGCTAGCACAAGTAAGAAAAAAAAGTTTGTATGTTCAGCCCCTGAGATGGGAGTTTGCTGACTGTCACAGCATAACTTGGTCTATCTCAATGATTCCACAGTGTCTAGGACAGTGCCTGGCACTTGGAAGACATTCAATAAGTGAGAATAAATGAAAAAACCAAAGGTGCCAAAGAGATAGAGAGGCAAATGTAAAACTAATTTGCTTTATGACCTCCTTGGTATCCAAATTGCTAACAATGATCTCGATGAAGGCTGCATTAATGACTATTATTACATAGGTCAGCATGATTAATCACCACTTTTGTTCATATTCTTAATTACTTAGGCAATCCAAATCCCTCTAAGACAGACAAAAAGATGATGATGATGGTGATGATGGTGATGGTGATGGTGATGGTGATGATGGTGATGGTGACGGTGACGGTGATGGTGATGGTGGTGGTGACGGTGATGATGGTGATGATGGTGATGGTGATGGTGGTGATGGTGACGGTGACGGTGATGGTGATGGTGGTGAGGATGATGGTGATGGTGGTGATGATGATGGTGATGATGGTGATGATGGTGATGGTGATGGTGATGGTGATGATGGTGATGGTGACGGTGACGGTGATGGTGGTGATGGTGGTGGTGAGCATGATGAAAATAATGATCATAAATAACAATAGCTAATCTTTACTGACTATATGCCATGCACTATGCTAACTCTTTACATATATTTCCTAAATAAATCCTCACAACTCTATGAGATAGGTAAAATTTTTTTTTTTTTTTTTTTGCAGTTTGCAGGCCTCTCACTGCTGTGGCCTCTCCCACTGCTGAGCACAGGCTCCGGATGTGCAGGCTCAGCGACCATGGCTCACGGGCCCAGCCGCTCCGCGGCATGTGGGATCTTCCCGGACCGGGGCACGAACGCGTGTCCCCTGCATCGGCAGGCGGACTCTCAACCACTGCGCCACCAGGGAAGCCCCGAGATAGGTATAATTTTTATCTCCATTTTAGAGATGAGCAAATTGGCCCAGGGAGGGGAAGTGACTTGCCCAAGGGCATGCAGCTACTAATAACATTGGAGCTGGGATGTGAACTCAAGCAGTCAGGCTCCGGAGCTGCATTCTAACTGCCTTGCTGTACTGCCTTGGACCCAATCAAAACAGAACCTGGTATATATATGAGGGATAAATAACAAGTTCCTACTGTATAGCACAGGGAAGTATATTCAATATCCTGTGACAAACCATAGTGGAAAAGAATATGGAAAAGAATATATATGTATAACTGAGTCGTTTTGCTGTACAGCAGAAATTAACACAACACTGTAAATCAACCATACTTCAATAAAAATTTTTTAAAAGTCTACGCTCCTATAGGAGCGTAGCTCCTATAGGGTAGCTCATAGTATTATATTTTTAAATATTATAAACCATGTTAATGAAAGCATGATCTTAGTAAATTAAATGCTTAATGATATAAAAAGCAATAACAAAATCCAACAACAGCAGAAGCCAGAATGTGGTGCATCACACGGGTAACTCTTGGACATCCTGTCCAGAAGCCACCCAATTGGACGAAGGGCAATGTAGGCAGGGCTGTTCAGAATATGGACCCCACAGTCAGGTGACCAGGGTGTGGGTCCCAGCTCTGCCCCTGACTCGCTGTGTGACATTGGGCGGGTTCTGTAAACTCTCTCTTCTTCAGTGTCTTCATCTGTAAAATGGGATCATACTCGTACCTACATCGTTGAGAAATATATGAGTTAATGTCTATAAAGTACAATTAAGAATTAACCTAGGAATCCTAGGTGTGAAGGAAAGATAAATGCTTCCTCATCAATTTCAATCGCAAACAGCCTGAGTCACCAGAACCCCTGAGACATACTTACCTAAGGGCTCAGCATGTTTACAATGTCTGCCCCACACAGACTCTTTTTCTTCAAAGGTAAATGGGTACTTGCTGATGAAGGTAGCCTAGCTGCTAGGTCACCATGCCCCTCGAAGCCAACACCTGTCAACAGGGGAAGAAGGAAAACAAGTATATTCTGCATGGCTCCCTGCAGCTGCCCACTCATTTGATATCTCTCAGGATTATACTGTGAAGTAGTTTTCAGCATTCAATATTTAAAAAATTCTTCCCATGGGATTTTATTTCCCAGAAAAAGAAATCTCTTGCAGGTGATTTGTTACATCTATGAAGGCAACACACTCTATTTCCCATATGTCACATTAAAAATCTGTCTCCACTCAGAATTGGCCACCAATGTTATCTTTTAGCTAGTATTTGGTCCAAAAAAGAAAATAAAGAGAAGATGCTTTGATGCCGCTCATTTCCTTGAGGAAGCAATTTCTCCTTTAAGGTTTTGAAAAGCAGTATTCAGACCAAGCTCAGCTAGTCCTTCCCACACTGTATCCAATGAACCATTTCTGCCTGGGTCCCCACAGCCCTGTGAGCTTGGGATGGCGGGTTGGGTGCTTGGGTCCTATTCATGGCCTAGTGCACTGTTTGCTTGGTGATCACCTGATAGGCAGTAATGTTGAGTGGATGGACAAAGTTCCTTCCTACACACCTGAGTCTCCACCACCATCTATGTTGTGTTAAACATTTACCTGCATTTTGCTTGGGTTCAAATGGAGGTACCCCCCTATCACACCCACAGGCTCTCCCTCCTGCCAGGAGCCCTTGCGTCTCCCATCTCAGCAGCTCTGGCCATTCTGGTGACTTTCCCAGGATCCCTCTTGTCTTAGTCTGCTCGGGCTGATATAATAAAATACCACTGGCTGGGCAGCTTCATCAGTAGACATTTATTCCTCACAGTTCTGGAGGCTGGAAGTCTGAGATGAGGATGCCAGCTTGGTTGGGTTCTGGCTCAAAGACGCCACCTTCTCGCTGTGTCCTCACGTGGCCTTTCCTCAGCATGTATGCCGGAAAGAGATCTCTCATCCTTTCCTTCTGAGGGCGCTAATGCCATCATGGGCCCCACACTTCATGATCTCATCTAACCCTAATCACCTCCCAAAGGCCCTTCCCCCCAATACCACCATATTGGGGATTAGGACCTTGACATATGAATTTTAGGGGGACACATTCAGTCCATAGCACCTGCTCATGCTGGCCCATAGGCGGGCACACCAGGTGAGGGCCTTTCCACAAGGTCCTCCCTGCTGTTGGGCACCATGACTTATTCTTCAGTAGGTTTGCTGGAGGTCCATTTATGAGATCCTGGAGAGATGTCCCAAACGGACCCAGGGGGCTCTGTTTCAGAATGGGGGAAGGAGCTCCTGTAAGAGGGACCCTCCTATGCCTCCCACAGAAAACAGCTACAAACTAGAGTAAAAAATGCAAAATATAACTACTGAGCATGCCTGAGGATAAAAACAGAAATATTTTGGAGGGGGGTAAAAATGTGGAGGAAGCGACTGGCATGGGTGAGTTCGCCTTTTGGTTGCTTTTCTCTGAGGAGAAGCACAGCTGCAGTGTAGGGTGGGGTGATGAAATGTCTGACAGGAAGGTCCCCCTCTGTGGTCCCTCTGGCTGAAGTAACCAGGGGAAAGAGCCAGGGAAAGCACGGCCATTGGACAGCAAAAGAGGAATGCCAGGAAGGAGAGCCAGATGAGGGCACCCTCAAACCCTGTGTATAAACACTGCCCAAGCCTCTAGCTGCCCTTCAAACTACACCTGCCTGGGACAGACAGAACAATCTGCACTGAGGTTGGAGCTGCTGTCCACTGCAGGTAAGACAGACTTGCAGTCTTAGTTTAGTCATGTGAGTCACCGCTAAAATGAAACCATCAACACTCTTCAGAGGAATATAACAGAACTCAGAGTCTCCACAGCATAACATTCACAACGTCTGGGATACAATCTAAAATTACTCTACCAGGAAAATGTGACCCACTCTGAAGGGAAGAAATTAACAGAGGGCAACCTCAAGATGACGCTGACATTGGAATTGTCAGACAAAGACTTAAAGCAGCTGTTATAATTATGCTTGGTTAGGCAAGTACTCTCCTAATGAATGAGGCAATAGGAGACCTCAGCTTATAAATAGAAAATATTGAAAAAAACAAATGGAAACTTTAGAACTGAAAAATATATATTTGAAAAAAAACCTTTTAAATCACTGGGATTTAAAAATCCTGGCGTTTAATAGCAGACTCAAGATGAGAGAGGTAAGAGGAAGTGAAGTTGAAGACAGGTCATTAGAAATTACCCAGTCTGAAGAAGAAGAAAAAAGATTTTGAAAAGTGAGAACCTTAGGGACTTGTGGGGCAATGTTAAAAGAGCTAAGATATGGGTAATTGGAGTCTCCAAAGAAGAAGAGAGAAAGGGACTGAAAAAATTGTTTAAAGAAATAATGACTGAAAACTTTTCAGTTTGGTAGAAAACATATATTTGTAGATTTAAGAGGTTAACAAAATCCAAAACAATGAACACGCACACACAAAATCATGCCTAGACACACCAGAGTCACATTGAAGCCAAAGATAAAAATAAAAATCTTGAAATCCACCTAGAGAAAAATTAAACATTACTTACAAGGGAACGACAATTTGCATAACCACAGGACCCTCATAGGAATTATAGGGACCAGAATCTAGAACACCTTTACGTGCTGAAAGAAAAGCCACTTGTCAACTAAGAGTTCTATGTTCACAAAAATGTCCTTCAAGAATCAAGGCAAAATAAATATATACCTAGAAGAAGGAAAACTGAGAGGATTTGTTTCCACTAGACCTGCATTGCAAGAGATGATCAATGAAGTTTTTCAGGCTGAAGGGAAATATATGTGTAAATACAAAAGACTATTTCTCCTCTTAATTTATT
Source organism: Globicephala melas (assembly GCF_963455315.2). NCBI lineage: Eukaryota > Metazoa > Chordata > Mammalia > Artiodactyla > Delphinidae > Globicephala > Globicephala melas. The sequence goes on along the minus strand of NC_083314.1, from coordinate 185,659,594 downwards.
TGAAACACTGTTAGAAGGAAAATTTATAACATTGTCTTATGAGACATACAGTATAAGTAGATGTAAAACTTATGACAACTATAGTTTAAAATATGGTGGGAGAGGGGTACGGATCCAATTGGGTGCAAGATTTCTATCTTTTTACATAAAGTGGTACAATATTAACTTTACTAAACTGTGAAAAGTAAGGATGTGTATTGTGAAACCTAGAGCAACTTCTAAGATATAATGCAAAGAGGTGTATCTGAATGTTCAGCAGGTAAATTAAAATGGAATTCTATAAAATATTCAACAAATACAAAAAATAAAGAAAGAGGGATAGAGAACAAGAAACATGTGGGCAAAGAGAAAACAAATAATAAAACGGTAGGCCTGATCTAACCACATCAATAATTACGTTAAATATTAATGGGCTGAACACTGCAATTAAAGGAGATTATCAGAGTGAATAATAAGACAAGACCCAGCCATATGTTATTTATAAAAGATATAGTTTAAATATGACACAAGTAGATTGAAAATGAATGGATGGAAAAAAATACCATACAATGGGAGCATAATAAGGTAAGACTGACTATGTTAATATCAGTAAAATAGTCTTTAAGGCCAAAAATATAAAAGAGAGAGACCTTTCATAAAGATAAAAGAATTGACTCATGAGGACGACATGACAGCCTTAAATGTGTGTGTGCCCAATAATAGGTCCCTTAAACACATAAAGCAAAATTGACAGAACTGAAGGGGGAAATAGTTCCACACCATAGCTGGAATATTTCAATACCCCTTTCTCAGCAGATGATGGGGGAAAAGTCAGTAAGCCAAAGAGGACCTTGGGAATTCCCTGGCAGTCCAGTGGTTAGGACCGGCCACTTTCACAGCAGGGGCCACAGGTTCGATCCTTGGTCTGGGAACTAAAATCCCGCTAGCTGCTAGTTGCAAGTTGCGGCCAAAAAAAAAAAAAAGGAAAAGACAAAGAGGATCTGACCAAGACGCTCGATCACCTTTACCAAATTGCTGTATGTAAAACACTACATCCAACAAATGAAGCAGGGTGGGATCGGAGGCTGCCTCTGACCCAGGGCTGAACCACTCAACAGACAGACTTGAGACCCTAGTACTGCAGCGGTATCAAAACATATGAAGAAGAAATTAGGAGAGAATTTAATAGATCCCAAAGAAAGCATTAATATAACATCTGGGAATGGTCAGCGTTTGATTTTCTTACATTTATTTTGTGATGCAGGATCACCCTTGTACTGTCTTTGTCTCTAGTGACATGGGATACGAGGCACCAAAATCTTTGCAGTGTTGCCCCTCTCTCGCTCTCATTCACCCGTTTGTTCATATAGGTCCCTCCAGGATGGCACGCGGTCCCCTGCGGCCCCCATAGCCTCTGATTGTAAGAGGGACCCTCTCCTCTCCTTTTAGACTCAAGATCACAGACAGGAGTGGAAACCCAGACGGCATTTTCATCCTTCTGTGTTGCAGAACTGAGAACTTCACGCCTGGAGACATCCCTCGAGTGGACTGGAGAAAAAGCAGCACAGGTGACACTGAAATAGGCGGGAGACCTCAACTCAAAACAATACCCCACTTTCCCTTGAAACTCTGAGCTGGGCCAGACCAGCGAATGGTTCTGGGAGAGGAGGCCATGCAGAGCTGGAGAGGACCCACAGGGTGACCCAGAGGGGCCTGGACTCTGGGAAGGCACCTTGGTTCCCTTGAAAGAAAGTGAGGCTGCTTCAGAACACAGCTGTACATGCTGCCTGCAGGGGCTGGCCTTTTCCATTCCCCCTGAAGGATGGGCTGAAAGGATATGAGCTCGAAGTACAGTTATTATTTTAAATTGAGATAAAAATCACCGTTTTAAAATGTACAATTCAATGGCATTTAGTCCATCTGCAGCGATGTGCTACCATCACCCCTATCCAGTTTCAGAACATTTTCATCCCCCCACAGAGGAGCCCCGGGAGCCATGTGTCGTCACTCCCCGTTCCTCCCTCCCTCCTGCCCTAGGAGATCAATGTGTTCTGTCTTGGTAGATTTGCACATTCTGGACATTTCAAATAAATGGAATCACACACTATGTGGCCTTCTGTGTCTGGCTGCTTTCACTGAAGAGAATGTTTTCGACGTCAAACTGCAGTTTGAGAAACATGAAGTGGCCAAAAAGAAAATTTTTCAAGTAGCAGCCTGGATGCAGAGAAACATCGACACCATTTCTTTGTGTCCTTTGCAAGCCTGAGGCCTGTGTGTCCAAGAATCGGATGGTGGGAATTTAGCAAAATCACAGTAAGTCTCTCTCCTCTATCCCAATTCCATTTTTTAAAAAGAAGTACATACAGTATTCAGGTGTTAAGAGATATGTCTAAAGTGTGGACTTTAATTGAAAAGGTTAAATTTTCACATCAGAGCCACCGACACAGTGTCAGATTGTTAAATAAGGTGAAATACTAATGATGGGGAAAAAAGAAAACAGAAGAATGGGCTGCTAATGCCTCGGGGCACTTCTCCTGCGCTTGTAACATTCTGTGTGTACAGCGAAGCCGCTTCTGGTTCCCCTTCCCAGCCGAAAATTTAGACAGATGACAGGTGCTGTTTCTAGGTTTCTGTGGAGACATCTGTGATGTCATAGACTGCTCCCAGGACCCCTTAGGATGTGGAGCTTGGGAAGCTGGTCTTCTCCCGGCCTGTGCTTGGACCTGCGCATCCATGACTGGGGCTGTGTTCCCCTCGACACGCTGCTCCAGACCCGGAGGATAGGTCCAAGTCATCATTCAGGTGGCCAACCTTGGCCCTCTGCTCCACGTTCCCGATGTTACCCATCAGAGCCAGCACGCCCAAGAAGAAAAGTCTGGTGCCCAACTGGATAGAGAAGGGCCTGATCGTCCTACGGCAAGTGTCCAGCCGGAACGAACAGACCCCAGAATGGAAACTTCGCCAAAAAGAGCGCTCCCTCAGCAAGTCAGCTCAGGCCATCAACCGCTACTACAGGAAGATGGTACGGAGTCTCGGGAGAAAGGATGGCCCGGCCACACGCAGGTCATCAGGAGATGACCTGCTTCTCCCACTGGATGAAAGGCCTTGAGGGTGGGGGGCTAATAAGAGCATCCCAGATCAGCTTGGCTGATGGATTACAGTGGGTGGATTCTGGGAGTGGATGGAGACTGGGAGAGAAGATGCAGTGTCTGCTCTGAGCCTTCCTTAGGGAAGTCTTGAGAAGGAGGGAATGGGGAGGAGAGAAAATAAGGAAGAGAAAGCGCGGGCGGGAAGGTTCAGGCAGGTACCACGCGCTGGGGGAGACTGGAGAGCCACCACACTCCCCAGGGCCCTCCTGAGTGGACTTGACTCTGGGCTCAGCCGACTGCAACTTCTAAAGCAAGGTCCCCACAGCCCTCATCGAGCAGCCAGTTTTCCGGGTGGGGACAGCCCACCGGGATCGGCACACACGGCAGGCCCTGGCGCTCCGCCAGAAGATGGGAGAGGGGCTTCCCGGGTCCCTCTTCTCCTGCTGGTCTCATTTTCCTGCTCCTCAGAGCGATTTCAACAAGGACACCAGCCCCCAGGACAGCGGCTTCCTGTCTGAAATGGAGGAGCTCTGGCACAAGTTTCTCACACGTCCGGGCTGTCCCCAGTTCAGCACCAGGTCCACGTCCATGACCCACTATGGTGAGCGTGCCCAGCGGGGCCCCACGTGGGCACACCCCCTCCACCCAACCACCCAACCCACCCCTCAGAGTCTGGGACCCGCACAGGGTCCTGGCACACAGCAGCCTGCGGGGGTGGCCAGAGGGGACGTGTGCAGTGGCCACAGCTGCTGCTTCTGAAATTGGCTCTCAGCTGAGGCCAGAGTGGGAGGGGGAGGGAGGGAAGGAAAGGCCTGTATTTCTGGTCTCCCAGTCCTCTTGCTTTTCCTATGGTCTCACTCACCAAGATTCAATAGAGTTGGGACAGGGGAGGAGAAGGTTGAAGGTTCTGGAAGCTTCAGGAAAGAGGTCCATAGGGCCAAAGGCAGCTCATTAGGGACCAAGCCCTGAAAGGAGCCTTAGCAAAACTCTCGTCTAAGCCTGCGTTGCTCTGATATGGACAAGAGGCTCCGAGAGGGCAGCTAAGGGCCCAGCCGTCACCCGAGTGGCATTGGTCAGGCCAGGTGTCATCCCAGACCTCCAGCTCCGGGACCTCGGCTACTCCCATTTCCCCACACACGGCATTTTCCTTAGTGGTGTTGACATGGAGGCCGAGTGCCTGCAACCAGCAACTGGGGTCCTGTGTGTGGCTCTCAGGCGGCAGTCAGGCAAAAGTAGGGCCCCGCCCACCCGTCCAGGCTCTAAGCTTCCCGTTCTCAGTGCCAGGGCCTCAGAGAGCAGCCGGCACTCCAGGACTTAGAGGGGGAGCCACTTTTACGGGAGGGAACGGGGCTGCCCTCCAGGGAAGGGGAGGCACCAGACTGCAGAGCTTAAGGTGCACTGATCGGTTTCAGGTGGACACACCCGTGGTGGGTAGGGGGACAGAACTACGCTTCGATTCAGTCGCGTAGTCCAATCCTACGCAATCGCTGAGAAAACCACCTTGAACCCTACCCAGCATTTAAAAGGAAAGGAAATACTAGTCTCTGTCCTGGAGGTCTTGGGAAGACTCGGCCTTAGCCGTCATCTGTTGGCACGTTTACTGTCCTGCAGGTTCAGCCACGACTCTCGATCTCCCCGAGGACAGGTGCATCAGCTCTGAGACCTGGAAGGTGACTGAGGACCTGCTCTCTGGTCAGGAGGGCTTGGACATGAAGCTGGACGGTGAGGACGGCGAGGACGGCCCTGCTGGGCACGTGTGACCCATGGGGTTCTCTCCTCGGACCCCAGCCCTGAGGTCCTCTGCCTTCATCTGCAGGGACCCCTGCTCCTCGCAAAGCCACCCGATCATGTCCCATGGAACTCCCTTCCTAGGACCGCCTGCCTGGCCCTATGTCCCTTACACAGGCTCCTGGGATGCATCCCTCCTTGATTAGAGGGACCCACATGCACTGTTCCTACAGACAAACACTTTTGTTTATCCAGAGGTGAAATCCACCCTCCCTTGAATTTGCCTGAATTCAAGGAAACTCCTCAAAAGTGTCCCCTGTGCACAGGGCAGAGTCAGGATGTCCCCTCTTGTCCTGACCCCCAGGCTCTGGGAATCTTGAAGCGTGCTTTGATGCTCTCATACACACTGGGCTGGGTGTAGGGGACGGACAAGGGTGTAGAGGAGCCCAGCTGGGCAGGGAAAGGTTTCAGGGGGAATCTTGAAAGGGGGATGTTACGGAAGATCCGGGGCAACTCAGCTGGGGGAGAGTCTGACCGACCCCCCCCCACCGCCCCGCCTCTTGACAGGCTGCCAACTTCCCTTTAGTAAGAGTGCCTGCGAGTTCAATTACCTTCGGAAGAAGAGTGAAGCCCAGGTGTTGAGCCCGGCCCCCAGCAACCCGGTCCTAGGGCAGAGCTACCCAAGGAAGTGGGTACCTTGGTACATCTCCGTCATCCACGAGAAGGTACGGCCGAGCACGGAGCCTGGGCACGGATCCTGGTCCTGGCGCCCCGGCTCCACCTCCTGCCCGAGAGGATGCCCGACCCTGGGGGCTCTTGTTCTAGTATCTGTTTGGCTGTGTAAGCAGGTCCCAGACATGGCCTGAACTGACATCCAGACCCCCTCCCATGGCTTCTACGAATCAGATGTTTGACAAGCCTAGGTCCTGCCCATCTTCATCCCTGTGGGGGACAGTTCAGGCTGGCCTGGACGTCACCCACTCTTAACACAGCTCCCCCCGTGAGTCAAGACCTTCAACATCCATATATTCTTTAAAATAGTAATAACCAGCTTGATGGGCAATGATCTCCCTACGGGTTGACTCATCGTGGTATCATTTTTTCCTACATGTTTATGAGAGGGACTGGCCCATAATTTACCCGCCTTGTCATTCCCTGTTTGCTTTTGGTGTCAGAGTTTTCTGGCCTCATAACAACAACAAAAGTTGGAAAGTTTTTGCTCTTTTTCTATTTTCTGGAAGAGTTTGCATAAGGTTGGTGTTATTGCTTTGTTAAATTCTGAAGAATTCATCATTGAAGCCATCTGTACCTGGCAATTTCTTACAGGGTTGGTTTTTAAAATAACAAATTCAATTCCTTTTAAGATATTCCAACTTCCTTTTCTCTCGTTTCAGTTTTGGTAAGCTATGTTTTTCTAGGAATGTGCCCATTTCATGTAAATTTTCAAATCTGTGAGCCTAACTCTGTGCACAAGAGTCTCTTAGTATTATTCCTCCAAAGTCTGGAGAAGATCCTGCAGAAGATTGCCTGTTTTTTTTGTTCCTGACATCGTTAACTTGTGCCTTCTCTCTTTTTCTCTCCACCAGTCTTATCAATGTTAAAAGTCTTCTCTTAGGGGATTCCCTGGTGGCGCAGTGGTTGCGAGTCCGCCTGCCAATGCAGGGGACGCGGGTTCGTGCCCCGGTCCGGGAAGATCCCACATGCCGCGGAGCGGCTGGGCCCGTGAGCCATGGCCACTGAGCCTGCGTGTCCGGAGCCTGTGCTCCGCAACGGGAGAGGCCACAGCAGTGAGAGGCCCGCGTACCGCAAAAAAAAGAAAAAAAAAATCTTCTCTTAGAATTAGCTTCATGGGTTTTTTTTTAACGTTTTTGTTTTTGTTTTAAGCTCCTGAAACTCTAGTGACAATTATGGAAATGTCACACAAAATGCTGGGTAGTTGGTGGGCACACAATGGGGACTCGAGCCCTGATAGGGTGGGTTCATGAGGATTCATTTTAGCTTTATTCCCGAAACTGTAGCTCTAATTTTATGATAGATTTCATAATTCGTTTTCTTTAGAGTTCACAATTTAAAAAGCATCCCAACCATTGGAACAAGCAATTCCACTTTGGAAAATAGCCTGAGGATAAAATCAGATAGAGTCTCACAGGTATACGTAAAAGGATGCTTTTGCAGTGCCGCTAGGAGAAGGAATTCCAGCGGAAGGGCTGCAGGCTGGGCTGCCACCAGGGGCTCACAACATGTCCTCAGGGTCCTCGTTCCCTCACCTCTGTGTTCGTCTGCCCTGTGGTAGGTAGCACCACCTGCAGAAGCAAGGTTGTGCTGTTGCAAAGTTAGCAGCCCCAGAGGAAAGGAGCATCCCCTTCCCGAGAACCGTGTCTGGTTTGGACACATCGTGTTTAAATCACCATGGCCTGGGTGAAGAAATGGGATTTCTCCATGACTATTTTAACATAATACTATAAATAATTCCCATATACCCTCCAGATTCCCCAAATGTTAAAATGTTGCCGATTTGCCCTGTCCTCCTCTCCCCGCCGTACCCCATCTCCCTATATCATCCATTCTTGTCCTGAGTTTTAAAAATTCTCTTCCTGGGCTTCCCTGGTGGCACAGTGGTTGGGAGTCCGCCTGCCGATGAAGGGGACGCGGGTTCGTGCCCCGGTCCGGGAAGATCCCACGTGCCGCAGAGTGGCTGGGCCCGTGAGCCATGGCTGCTGAGCCTGCGCATCCGGAGCCTGTGCTCCGCAGCGGGAGAGGCCACATCAAAGAGAGGCCCGCGGACAGGAGAAAAAAAAAAAAATTCTCTTCCTGCTGTGTTCTTTAGGCTAAATTTCCAGTTCTTTTTCTGAATTCTTGAGCTGGATACTTAGATCTTTGATTGTCCATTGTTTCCCCTGATCCATGCGTTCAAAGGCTATAAATCTGTCCTTAATCACAGCTTTCTAGTCGCCCGTCTTGACGTGTCCAAATGTTTGTTATCATTCAGTTTAAAATACTTTCCAACTTCCTTTGTGACTTCTTCTTGGACTCGTGGACTCCGTGGAAGCCTGTCACTTAACTCCTAGTTATCTTTTCCTTCTAGAATTCTGTCTCTGACCCCTTCCCTCTTGCCTGGAGAATTCCCTTTAGTATTTCTCTCAGTTATTCAGCTCTGCTGGCGACGAATTCTTCCAGTTACTGTTTGTCCAAAAACACCTTTATTTTGTCTTCAGTTTTGAATAATTAAGGGCATGGAGGTTTTGAGAGTGGATGGTTGAGGGGCAGTGGGCCCAGCCCTGACAAGCCCCTTGGAGGTGGCCCTCGGAGGGGGTGCTGGTTAGGTGTCCTCGGTCACACCTGGGGGCTGACCGGGAGCCAGGCCTGGAGATCCCCGGGCAAGGGTGGCCCTTAAGCAGGAGGTGGTTGGGGATGATGGGGGTGGGGAGGGGGGGGTGGGGAGGTGGGGGGGTGGGGGGGTGGACGGGGTCTAGGGCAGCAGGCCTGCTCTTCCTGGGCCCAGAGCTGCTGCTCTGCTGGGGGCTGGCGGTGCTGGAGGCGCGTCTGAGTGGCTTGACCGTGCCCGGGGCTGCCCTGTTTCTGCCCAGGACCGGTGCCTGTTTGCACTGGGGAAGGAAGTCCAGCGCCTCTCCGAGCTGGAGGTGCAGGTTCAGACGAAAGACGAGGAGATCCTGTCTCTCCAGGAGGAGAGGGAGGCCTTGAGGAAGCAGCTGAAATGCCTCCTGAAGAGCAAAAGCCAGGAGGCCTCGCTGAGCGAGGTCATGACGGTGAGCAGAGGCAGGCGCTCCGCGGGCGGCGGTGGCTTGGATTAGCCTGACCTGTTCTAGCTGTGGGGGTTCCGTGTCCTTGCCTGTAACATCGGGGTGGGCCCCCACCCCTCCCCCAGCTCTGGGGGGCGCCCTGGAGGAGGCGGGTCGGGGTAGGGCTCTATGTGGCCCAGGGGAGCAGTCGCCGAGTCTGAGAACTGACTTCTTTCACGTCTGGGGATACAGCCAGTGTTTATGCTGGGTCCTCGCGTGAAGTGGGGACTGGAGGCTTCCGACCACCACCGGACCCTCTGGCCGCCGCCAGAAAAGCTACCCAGGCACCGATGGTGGGGGACTGGTGGGCGGGGACAGCAGGAGTCTGGAGAGGCCTGGAAGCATCGTCCTGTGACCCCCGTTCCCCGGCCTCCTGGGGGCTGTCAGGCGTGAGCGGGCAGTGCAGGGCGGTGACCTGCGGGCACGTCTGAGGTCGGGCCCCTGCCAAACTCCTCCAGACGAGCGTGCTCGTTACTGCCAGGCCACTTGCCAGGGCTGTTCCTGGGGTGGGGGGGAGCCAGAAACAATACGGCCCCCCAGGGCTGCCATCTGCACACTATGGCCCCCTGCCCACTGACAGGGCACCCCTGGCAGGAGGACGGTGGGTCCCCCTTCCAGGAAGACAGGTCTCGGCAGCACGGCCCCTGGGGGAGCTGAAGGTGCAGATTGAAACCCTGAGGCTCCCACGGGCCTCTTGCAGGAGTGGCCGGCGGAGTCGGAGCCGAAGCTGCAGGGGAGACTGAACACCCTTAGGACCTTCCTCGGAGGCAAGGAGGAGCCGGAGCACAGGCAGCAGGTGCGGGCTGGCCGGGGCCTCCTCTCCCAGGCTGCCCACGCGATGCCCAGGCCACAGGCTCCCACCTGCTGTCCGCACCCGGTGGTCCCCGCCCAGGCGAAACCCTCGGCCACACTGGAGGGGAGCAGGGGAGGGGTGATGGGGCAGCTCCTGGAGATGCAGCCCCGGCCCCGCCCCCTGGGGGCCCCCTTCGCAGTGCACCCTCTGTCCCCGTGAATGGCCGAGCCCCTTCCCACAGGGGTCCCGCAGTCCTGCCCAGCATGCCCGTCCCTCCCCCAGATGCAGGGAGAGCACGCCATGACCGACAGAGGCAAGGACCTGGAAGGAGGCAGCTACGAGGAGGAAGAAGGCCTGGAATGGGAGGCCGAGCTGGCGGCGGACGAGGGGGCGAGGGCCAGTGCCAGCAGGAAGGGGATTCTGCAGGAGAAGGCGGCGACGGTGGTGGCCGCAGAGGGCGCCGCGGAGGGGGAGGCCGCGGGCGGGAAGAGGGCTGCCTCCATGGCCCACACCTTCACGGGGGAGCTGAGAGCCCAGCTGGAGAAGCATGAACAGCTGGTCCGGGAGTTCCAGTTCCAGCTCGAGATCACGAGGACCAGACACTCCCTGGCAACAGGTGGGAAGTTGGAGGATGGTGAGGCGGGGCCAGCAGCGAGCATGCCCAGCTCTGCCGGCTTTGCCCCGTGTCCCTCTCAGCCGGGACCATGTGGCGGCGGCGCTGGAGCCCCGGGGTGGGAGCCAGCAGCCCTCAGCCTGCAGTCTCAGCCTGGAGCCCCCGGGATGATGCGGTGACCAGCACCCTCTCCTCCCCTCTCACTGTCGCCTCACCCAGGAGCCATCATGTCTTTACAACGACAAATGGAAATCCAAGAGTCCCAGCTGCAGAGCTTCAAAATGGAGAACGAGGCCTTGCAGAAGGAGCTGCGAGAGCGGAAGCAGCAGCTGCAAGCCATGTCCGACAAGGTGGCGGTGTCCTCCGTCACGTCACAGGCGTCCTCCCTCTGGGGCTCTGGGACCGGTGCCGTCTGTCCCATCCCCCTGATGGAGACACTTGACTAGGGAGCTGATAGTGGCGGAGCTGGGGTTCACACCCTGCCCCGCCGTGCTCTGCGCTGCCCTCTGTTCCCAGCAGTCATCTCTGTCTCCTGGGCCACTGGGCTCCTGGCCATTTCTCAAGCATCTCCTGGCCCCTGGGTCCCAGGGCTGAGACCCGCATGGACATTAGGGAGATCGCCACTGCAATGAGCCCAGTGCATTGGTGACCTTAGGGATATCGCCAATGCACTGAAGCATTTGTATTTTTTAATTGAATTTTATTTTTTGGCCACGCTGAATGGCTTGCAGGATCTTAGTTCCCCGACAGGGATTGAACCCGGGCCCTTGGCAATGAAAGCACGCGTGGAGTCCTAGCCACTGGACCGCCAGGGAATTCCCTGAAGCATTTTTAGCTTTTATTTTTATCCAAGTTTCTTGTGCACAAAGCTACACAGCTTAAGGAACCAAACAGTTCCACGGGCTTATTATGCGAAACAGGAGTCTGACCCTTCTCTTTCTCATTTGCCCATCCCCCAAGACAACCGCTTTCAACTCTTCTAGCTGATTCTTGAAGGCTGGCTCTTTGTATCTCGAGATTGCATGCTTACAATGCCCATTCTAGATGTTCCTCCATCTTGGCATCATCTAACGCTTCCCTCTTTCCTCGCTTGCCTCCCCAGCCCGGGAACTCCTCCCCCTCCCCGTACTATTCCATCGCGGCGTCAGTGAGTGGACGCTGCATTTACATCATTGAGACGGTTATCAGGTGCACACGCACGTGACCGAAACACACGTTTTGTGAAACAGTATTAAGATCCATAAACCACATTTTAAAGCCACTGCCATCCACATCTTTTCTCTTTCTTGACCTACTCCCATAGTTTCACTGGAGCACATCCTTCAGTAGTTTTTTTGAGAAAGGTGAGTGAAGGTAAAATTTGGGGGACATCGTAAGGACATTCTGCAAATGTCCTTCTTCTACACATTAATAGAATCTGGTTGGAATAGAATTCCGGTATGGCAAGCACTTTCCCTCAGCAGTGTGAAGGCATTGCTCCACGTGTCCGAGCTTCTAGGGTTCCTGGTGGGAAGCCCAAACTCATCCTGACTCTTGCACTTTCTTACAGCATAGTTTTTGGTGGTGCTTCGTTTCTCTCTGGAAAGTTGCAAGATGCTGCCTTTGTCCCTTGTGTGCAGAAGCTTCCATAGTTGGGACTTACTAAGGGTCTGTTTTCATTTGTCCTGGGCGCTCAATGGGCAACTGGAAACTTGTGTCCTTCAGTTCTAGAATTTTTCTTTGTTTATATAGTTTTTATTTCGTTCTGTTTCCTCTGAACCCTCCTTCTGGCATCTCCATCAATCGGCCAGTGGACCTCCCCTTCTGGTCTCTTTTTTCCTTCCTGTCTCTTCCCTCCTACCTTTCATCGCTTTGTCTTTCTGTTCCTTTTATGAGATTTCCTTAACTTTGGCAACAGCCCTCCTCCTGAGCTTTAATTTTGCTCATTTACGGTTCCCAAGGTCTTGCTTTTGCTCTCTGAGTGTTCCTCTCCCGCTTTTCTGGAAGCACACTCTCGTTTTGTTTCTCAATTGCAGTATGTCTCTGACCTCGCTGAGCGCGTAAGTGATCATTATGGGTTTTGGCTTCTTGTGCCATTTCTATCTCCTATAAGCTCCTTTTGTAAGTCTGGTTTTGGTTTCTGTTATTCCTGCAAGAATCTTGCTCCAAGGTCAGAGCTGCCTGGAATCTCTGAGCCCCTGAGTGATGATTTTGTGCTTCACGGCAGAGAGCTGGTCTTGGGCGTTTCAGCGGAGAGTTAGTTCAGGGGTCATGTTGTTGGGTCTCTCCTCTTGGTTTGCCCAGATTCTCCTGGAATCTGGGAAACTGGGAAAATTCCTTTCCCGAAAGTAAAGGCCCAGCTGCCGGTGTTTTAGGACCAAGTTGGGCAGAGGCTGCAGTCTCCACATTCAGCCCCCACAACCTGTGCCTGGAGCTGGGGGTCTCCACCAAGTGAGCTTGGCATCTCCCGGGCCAGAGACCCCCTGCGGCCCCCCGGCATCAAGTCTCCTGCCAGGTGGAAAAGGGGCAGGCGCTCGGCAGCTCCTGGTCAGGGACGAGTCTGCGGCTCCTGGTTTCTGAAATGATGTTCCTCGTCGTGTTGGTTTCCACGTCCAGAACAGCCCAGCACCACCAATTTCTGAGATGTCCAGGGCCTCTGACGGCTCTCCCCACTGCTGGCTCTGGAGCCAGCTTCCCAAGTGGGTTTGGTGCCGCCCCTCCTCCCCTCCCTGTCCAGCAGAAACCAACCGCGGAGCTTTCGTCTTACTGAGGTTCAGGGAGGGGGCTGTCTGGTGTCTCACCCCCAGCCCCTGAGCGAAGCCCCTGAGCGAAGCCCCCTCTGCCTTGCAGTTCTCCAACCTCCGGGAAGACAAGAAACACATGGAGATGATGGGACTGATCGAGAAGGACAACCTTCTCCTCCGACAGGTGTCCGTGGGGTGGTCAGGGAGAAGCCGCAGGCCCGGATGGTGACGGTGGGGGGAGAGGAAGCTGGCAGATCCCTCACCGCTGGGCAACACCCCATTCAGCAAATCCAGAAGCACAGACACCCACAGGGGTCCCTGCCACGGCCAGGGCCGGGCTGACTTGAAGAGCTCAGGGAGAGGTGGCCGTCTTCAGGGGAAGGAGGGGGGCAGGTGGGCCTACTGCGCCATCTCTCCGCCCCCCAGCAAGTGTCAGAGCTGGAGAAGGAACTGGTCAAGCGGGAACGGACCATCTCAGAGTTGGAGGCCAAGGTCAGCCAGTTGCAGGCCCAGGTGAACCAGAGCCAGGACCATCTGCAGAGGCGGAAGCAGCTGCAGGAGGAGATGCAGAACAAGAATGAGATGATCCAGCGGGCGGAACAGCAGGCCTGCGTGGCCCTGGAGAGCGCCCAGTCCAGGGTACGCCCGGCTCCCCCCTCCTGAGGGCCTGCTCCGGGGCCCTCGCCCAGCGCTGCCCAGCGCCGACCCTGGGGACTGTGCACGGGTCCTCTGGCTCACCCCCCACCCCTTGTGTGCAGGAATGCTGGTGGAGGAGGGGGCAAGGGTGCAATGGGCGTGGCAGCCTTAGACGTAGGAGCCGGAGGGTGCCGCGTGTCGGGGCTTTGTCTATGGAGGAGCCCCTTGGGTTGTGCTGTGAAAGGGACCCAGGGGTGTGGGTGGCCAGCCAGGAAGGAGAAGAGCTCTGAGGTGGGAGAGAAGCAGTAATAATAATGCCGTCCATGTATAACTTAGAGAGCACTTGCTGTGGGTCAGGTGCTGTTCGGAGCATTTATTAAGGCATTCAACCCTGTTAACAAAGCTGGGATGTGGCTTTCATGAGTGTCCTCACCTGATAGATAGGAACCTGCAGCAGAGAAGGTAAATGGTCCGTCTGAGGTCCCAGAGCTGCGTGGACGTGGTGCTAGGGTGTGAAGTGCAGGGTCTCCATTCTGAGCTCCCCATTAGATGTGAGCAAAGGCATGGGGCGGGGGATTTAGGAGGGACCCGTCAGAGATCTGACTTGATTGAGTCCAAAACCAGCAAAGGTAAAGGCCCCAAGCTTGCAGGCTTTTGAAATAACATTTTCCCCACTCACCCACCGGGAGTGCCACCTGTAACCAGCCGTGTTCTCCATCCTGTTGGGGCCGGCCTCCTGCTGGCCAGCTGACAGCATCACTGAGCCCCTCTCCCTTGCCTGTTATCTTTTATAAAACTGTGTTTCCCATCCAGCAGCATTCTCAGCTAAATCGCTAGATGGGTGACGGTGTATAGATGGTTCCATTTCTAGTGGGTTTGGTGGGGCCCAGAATGCTGTGTTGAGAAAGATTCTGAGGCTCAGTCTGGGGTTGGCAGGAAGTAGTGCCATGACCAGTGAGTGATGCCTGAGACAGGCCCGGCTGTGGGGCACCGTGGATGGTTGCCCCGGGTGACTACCACCCCTTACCCAGCAGGAGGCACCTCTGGTACAGAGGGCGAGCCCCCGTTTCCCTCATGACCCCTGTACCTAGCATGGTGCCTGGCACAGAGCTGGCATTAATCCATGTTGGAAAGAAGGAAAGGAAGCCCTCTGCCCCCTCCAAGTCCAGGGGCTTGTGGCATCCCTGTCCCAGAGGCAAAGTGGACCGACTTGCGTGGCGTTAGGCAATGCCACATCTCTCCAGCGAGGCTCTCCCTCAGCATTTCTACATTGGCAGGGCCCCCGGACACTGAGGGTGAGAAGCTGGAGCTGAGCTTGTCACCGTGACTTGGGGGACACTGTCTGGGGGCTTCTGGGGTGCAGATCGGAGGATTTTATTCTGAAATTACTGGGAGGCATGATTCACTCTCCTCTGCGGAGGTGGGCTGGGGCCCTGAGCACCCACAAGGATGCTGATGGCAGAAAAAGACTAGACAGCCTCAGGGGTCCATTCTGCTTAACGCCTGGTTAACGCCTGGTTAACGCCTGGTTAACCGTTTAATGCAGATGCCCACAGCATGGAGGAAGGGAGGGAGTACAATGACCAAAGGGGGGCTAACAGAGTCTACAGGACGTTTTCTGTGCCACTGACAGTCTCCTGGGGGTCAGCAGGAGACTGTGGCTGAAGCTCCTTCAGGGAAGGGGGGGAAGGTCTGGGGCTCATTTGGAGATTTTTGTTTGTTTGTTTTGTTTTCTTGTGGTATGCGGGCCTCTCACTGTTGTGGCCTCTCCCGTTGCGGAGCACAGGCTCCGGACACACAGGCCCAGCGGCCATGGCTCACGGGCCCAGCCGCTCCGCGGCATGTGGGATCTTCCCGGACCGGGGCACGAACCCGCGTCCCCTGCATCGGCAGGCGGACTCTCAACCACTGCGCCACCAGGGAAGCCCCGGAGCTTTTGTTTTGTTTTGACCACATGCAGGTTTTGCTTTTTCAATTAAAAACAAACAACAAAAGCTTGGTGTGGCAGAAAGTCTTTGCACTTTGGTGTTAAGCTTCCTGGGTCCAGGTGGTGATCTGGCACCTTCTAGCTCTAAGGCGACCACGCTGACCTCTCCCACCCTGACTCCAATTCCTAAAGCCAGGAAACATGAGGCCAGGTCTACCTTCCCTAGACCCTCAGCGAGGTGGCAGGTGCGGAGGTTGCTGCCTCCTCCGCTAAAGGCGAGCTTGGTTATTTTCCCTGCGCTCACAGCTCGAAAGACTAAGAAACAAGATCATCCAGGCCACCTTCAACACCATAGGATTCAAGTCCTTGGCCACCGAGATCTCTGACAATGACATCCTGGAAGCCTTGCAGGTATATCCAGCCTCCTTGTCCCCAGGGCCACATCTCCACACCAGCGCTCCAGGGTCTGCAGCTGGGGGCAGAGGGGAGAGACCTGGATGGGAGGCTAGGGACCCCCATTCTTGTCCTGGTGGTGTCACCCTTTTACCGTGACCCCAGAACTGTCCTTTCTCTCTGCTTAGGCAGAGGGGACTAGGTCTCCCTAATGGGTGGCAATGTCCCCGAGCTGCTCTCAGCATTCAGCGCCCAGCAGCAGCTGCTGCAAACCCACCCAGTGCAGTAGGGAGGGGACCAAACTGCTGGGTCCTGGGCATTTTCCTGCAGCAGGAGCCCATCCCCAGGCTCCGCCCAGCTCAGCCTCCTCCAAGGACGCTACTTTGCAGCTCAGCCTGGCCTCCGCTGGAATCCCTGCTGAGCCAGGAGTCTGGCACGGACCCTGTCCCCGGCCTTGGTCCATGCCAGCTCCTCACTGACAGGCAGAGGACTCAGAGGGGCAGGGCGGTGAAGGGGAAATAGTGCAGCTTTGGGGTGGCAGGAGTGAGTCACCACCTCCTGGACCTTAGCTTCAAAGCTGTGGGCCGGTCACTTGACTTCGCTGAGCCGTAGAGCTTCCCTCTGTACCCGGGACAGCGTGCCTGCCTTCCAGGCACCACGGGGCCCACAGCTCTGGGAGGAAAGCACCTGAAAGACAGGTGCTCCGTGCGGGGCCCCAAGCCTCCTTCGACAGCACAGCCCTAGACCCCAGCAGCTACCCATGACCTGCCACTGGTCCACACTTCCCTGGGGCTGGGTTCCTTTCCTCTGTGAGGGGGGCGGGGAGTTAATGGTGCTCTTGTAGGGTGGCCACAGCCCTCAGGGCAGAGGGGACCTCTGCATGGGGACCTGGGGAGAGGTCTCTGTTGTTTGGGGCCTGGGGCCTGGTTACTGTTGTTTGTGGGAAGGGAAGAGGGAGGAAGGAGAGAGAAGATGGGAGGGATGGGGGATGGGAGGGAGGGAGGGATGGGGGAGGGGGATAGGAGGAGTCGTCACCATCACCCAGTAGCCAGGGAAAACCCCCTTCCTTTGCCAATGCCCCACACAAACCAGCAATGGGCCAGAGAGAAGGAGGCTGAGGAGGGGCGGGACAGCCTTCCCTGCGCCCAGGACAGAAGGGACTTGAGGTTAAGACTTGACGGCCTCTGAGGTCTCTGGGAGTCTGGGCTCCCAGCAATTCCCAGAGGACTAAGAAGTGCATTTGGGGCAGACTCCAGGGGTGAGATGACCTGGAGCCGATGGTGGGCATCTCTCCCCAGCTCCGAGTTCTGTGGCTTCACCCCTGTGCCTGGATCAGCCGTGGTGGGAGGGCTTTCAGAACAGAAATTGGCAAATGCTACAAACCAGAGCTTTTTATTTTCTCCTGGAGAACAGGTTGCAAATATTCACCAGCACAGCACTGAGGCAGCGGGCTCTTCTCGGGGAGGGAAGGGTGGTGTCCCAGGAGCCTGCAAAGACTGGGCACACGCTGCTGCATGTCTTTTCTAGGGGATCATCTCAGAGAGAACTGACTACTACAACCAGTTGAAACAGAAGGGGATTAAAGTGCCCCCCCTGCAGCAGTCGGAGATCTTATCCTCATCCAGCAAGTCCAAGAAGATAACCTCCAAGTAGGCCCAGCTAGGACCCCAGGCGCAGCCAGTCCAGTGGAGGCCAGGACCCAACCTGGGTGTGCCCTGTGTGCCCCCCCTTCTCCTCCGTCAGCCCCCATGGCCTCACCCTTGCGCCCAGATTCAGAATTACACCTGCTGTTGGCCACCGTCTCACCTTCTCCTTCACTAGCACACACAGGGGAGCTTGGGCTACATGGACACCCCCCATTCCAAAACTCACTCGTTGGGGATCAGCACAGCAGCCTGCACCCCTGGCTCCTTCCTGGGAAGACCCCACGCTGAGCAGGGTGCCCTCTGGTGGTGCCAGGTGTAGGAGGCCTGAGACTGGGCTCCTGTCCACCGCATTCGGTTCAGACCCCAGAGCGGTCCTTCTCTGCCGCACACACCTGCGGCGGTTCCCCTGACAGGGGCTCCCCAGCTGGGGCACTGTTTTGCTGGTGCGACCCCGTGGAAGAAGATGGGTCGGGCTGCGGCACTTCTGTTCACATCCATCGCTCCTGAGATGAAAGATCTGCGAGGACAGGCACGCTTGTCAGTGTCGTTCACAGAGACCTGTGCCCGGCACACAAACACGTGCTGAACCTAGTCAGTCCTCGGCCTCTTCTCTTTGCTCTCTACGCTCACCTGTCCACGCATTCTTTCATCCTTTCCTTCGAGCAGCGCCCGCTCGCGCATGGCCGCCCCACCCAGGCCTCTGGCCGCTCAGAGCGAGCGGAAGGCCGGCTGGCGGCTGGGGAACCTGATGACTGGGCGCCACCGAGAACAATCCGGTGTTTCGGTTCTAACCAGGCGCGCTTACCATCCCTCCTCCCCCCACTGAGCCCGCTTCTGCGCTCGAGCCCGGTTCCCGGCGGGGAAACTGCAACAGTTGAGAGGGGTCTAGGCTCTGGAGAGAGGTGCGCTCTGCGGCCCTTGCGGCTCCTGCGGCCCCGGCGGCCCTTGCTACCCCTCGCCCCTGCAGCACGCACCTCCTGGAAGGCCTTGGGACCTCCCTCTTGCTCCGCCCCTGCCACGCCCCCGGTAACGGCCCCGCCCCTCCACCCCTCCACCAGGCCCCACCCCCGTTCCCGGAGTCCGGCGGCCTCCCACCCACGGCCTCAGATCCCGCCCCATTTATGCCCCGCCCTGACCTACCTGCCCGGCCCCTTCCCCGGGCCCCACCACCCACCGCCTCGCCCCGCCCACCCCAGCCCTGCTCCGCCCCCGCTCAGGCCCCACCACCCACCAGGCCCCACCCCCTCCAAGGCCCCGCCCCCCTCAGGCCAGGGACACGTCCGCGGCGCGCGGAGCGGCCGGGGGCTGTCGAGCCAGGTGAGACACGGGGTCGTGGTGCGGTTTCCTCGAGTAGAAGGAGGTGGTGGGCTTGGTTTCAAGTGGGCAGTGGGCAGAGACCCCACTGGCGAGGCCCAGTGCAGCCCCCCGCCCCGCTAGGCCGCGGCCTCTGTGAGCGGCCGGCCCGGGAGAGAGGAGTTGCTGGAGTGCGGGCGGGGTTGAGGCTGTCCCGGGCCCACAGACCCCGAGGCTAACTGCCTTCGCCGCTCCTGCTGGCCGCCCGGGACGCCCCAGGGCCCCTTTCCCTTCCCTGCCCCTGGCAGCGCCGCTCGCTCCTCTTCACCTTTTCTTTATTTTCTGTCTCTCTCTAAGGTTGGAGGCATCTGAGGCTCCTCAGGTCCCGAACTGCGGGCTGGGAGGAGGTGAGATCACTGGCCGGGCTCTGACCATCTTCCTGGACCGCAGAGGCTTCGACCCCCAACGCCGGAACTCTCCCCTTGTAAGCTGTGGGCTCCTTGGAGGTGCCTTGGGGGTGAAGGGGTCTAATGTATATGCAGCCCGTGTGTGCCAAGGACTCTGTCCCCACACACTCCCAGGAGGCGGTGGTACCCCTGAGGGTCCCAGGGCTTAGCAGGTGTCCCTGCCAGGGAGCACAGCCCCAGGGTCCTGTGACACTGTGTGGCCGTCGCGTGTGGATTGGACAGACCATTACAAGCAGGTGAATGAAGCCCTCAGAAGCTCAGCTGCAGCACCTCACCAGCTTCTGGTGGCTTTCTCCGGCCAGGACTACTTGAGGGCCACCATCCGCGTCAGTCAGGAGCTTGTTCTGCTGCAAATAACAGGAACCCACTGTCCCAGGCTTGCACAAAGTGAGCTTGACCCTCCTCAGATCAAGAAGCTCATGGGTGGGCAGCTGGTGTGGATTTGGAGACCCAGCACCACCGGGCTGGTGTGGCAGGATATCCAGATTGCAAAGTGGCTGCTCAGCTCCAGCCATCACTTCAAGGCAGGAAGAAGGAAGTGGCTGTTCTTTTGTTCATGAAAGCAAAAGCCTCCTACCCCCTGCTGCACCCCAGCACCTTGCTCATATCTGGGTGACATGGGAAAGCAGGGGTCAGAGTATTAAGCTTGTCTTAGCCCTTGACTGTCACTTTGGGCTGGCACACTGCTGCCTGCAACAAGATGGGGACTCTGGCCACAGGAGGGAGGGTGGACATTAGGTAGGTAGCTAACAGAGCTGGCCCTTAGCCCCTTTCCTGGACACATCCTGGGAAAGCAGAACCCACGCTCAACAAATGCTTGGCCTTCCCCAGGCCTGAGACCCGGCCTGCATGGCTACCCCGGAGCACAGGATCCCACAGGAAGGACAGGCTTTGTGGCTTTGAGACAATCTCCCTTCCTTTGTCCCATGGGCCTGGGATTTGGGAAAGGGCAAACGTGGAAGCATTTCGGGGGTTTAAGAACTGCCGGATTTCCTGAGTTTCTGGGTTCGCTTCTTGCTAAGTGGCTCACTGTGCTTTTAAGCCTCTGTGTCCCAGATTACCTGGACAAAAGGTCAGGTTTTCCCAGGCTGGCGGGAGCTGAGCAAAGTCTCAGCCCCTGGACTCCCAGCAGGGCACAGCGGTGGGTGAGGGAGGGGCTGCAACTCGGACAGGCCAGAGGACACAGCTGCTGCTGCTGCGCAGGCCAGGCGGGCCTCCTCCCCCTACTGGACAGGCTGTACCCGCTGCCCCCAGTCTGGCTGCCCGGCTTGCCCCGTCCCCTTCCTTTCCAGCCTCCAGGGATGGCTCTGGGGCCTTATCTGGCAGGAATGGGAGGAGGGAAGGCCGTTAGTTATCAGGCTTGGTGACCTGGCCCCAGCCAGGGGCCCTCCAGGGTGGCAGCAGCTCTGCCTGGAGGCCCCCCCCCTGCCCTGGGGGAGCAGGCTGGGTGGAAAAGCAGCCTCTCGCATTCCTGAGGGCAGGGTTTGGCAGACTTTCAGACTCTGTTGGAATTCCCTCTTGCCTCCTCCCACGTGACCCTGGACAAGTGGCCTAACCCCTCTGCATCCTGGTCACCTCCCAAGCTGGATGAGAGGATGCAGGCAAAGAGCCAGCCCACCTGGCCCGTCACGGCCCCCAGGCAGACCCTCACCCCAAGAGCAGGGCCACACGAACCCTGCCCCTGGCCTCACCGGGTCTGGAACAGTGTGTCTTGGGAGGCTCAGCCCACCTTCTGCCCCTCCCGCCAGAGCCCCGTGGCCCCCAGGATGCAGCCCCAGGAGAGTAGCATCCAGTACAGTAGGTGGGAGGACAGCAGCCGGGACGAAGTCAGCGTGGCCAGCGGGCCCGGCGCACAGGAGGCCTCGGGCTGTAAGAGGTGAGGGGCTGGGAGGAGGGCCCCCCTGGCCCTGCGCAGGCCCCTCCCATCCTTCCTGCCAGCCTCTGCTCTGCGCCCACTGGGCGCCCACCCCAGGCGGTCTCGGCAGACCCGGGCCCCACACCTTCCCCGGTGTCTCCACCACTCCCCTCCCTCCTGTCTTCCAGTCCAGAGCGCCTGGGCTGCCCTCCTCCACAGTCCACCTGCCCGGGGCCCCCTCCTTCTCCTCCCCCCGCCCCCCCACCCCCCACCCCCGCACTGGGGGCCGCCTGGGGGCTCACGTGCCTGCGGTTCTCACTCTAGGGTCTCCCGGAAGCTGTGCTCGGGCAAGCTGGGCATCTCCTTGAAGGTGCTGGGTGGAGTGGCCCTCTTCTGGGTCGTGTTCACCCTGGGCTACATCACCGGCTACTTCGTGCACAAGTGCAAATGAATGCTGCCCAGAGCACGCGCCCAGGGGCATGGGCTCGGAGGGACACCCCGTGTGCGAGAACCCCTCCGTGTACACAGACCCCCAGTCTACACGGACCTTAGTGTATACAGCCTCCCATATACACAGACCCTCCTCTCTCTACACAGGCTCCCCTCTGTGTTCACAGCCCCTCACCATGCACACAGACACTCTCCCCCAGACCAGTGCACAGACTCCAGGGGCACAGGGGGCACACATATTGGCCTCAAGCTCACGGGGACACCACTGTGCACAGCTGTCACGGGCATCCACAGGCGTACAGCCAAACAGGGACACGGGTACACAAGGACACACACCTGCACGCCTGGCGCACACAGCCACCCAGGGGCCCACGAGGCTGGGAGACCGGGCCCAGCCTGAGCTGGGGCTCAGGATACACCCAGGCTAGGCCCTCAGTCCAGGGCCCCAAGAGCTCCCTTTCTCCCCGCAGCCGAGGGCACAGGCCTGGCAGCCCCAGGGTGGGGTCGTCCCTGGGTGGGCATTGTGCGGAGCTGTGTGGCCCTGACCAGGCCCCTGCCCTCTCTGGCCCTTCTGACTCCCGTTGTGAAAGGATGGCTCTGAGGGGGTGTATGTGTGTCCCTCTGTACATCCACCCTCCCCGGGGGCTGAGTCATTTCCTGGGTAGAGGGGCCTTAGCCCTTGTCCCAGACCCACCTCTGCATCTTCCCTCCAGGGAGGTGGACACGTTCCCCAGGGCTGTCCACCCCACAGAGTGGTCCCTGCAGGAGCCCGGCCCCTCCACCGGCACCCTGTAGGAGGCCCAGACCCTGCACACGGAGGTCGTCATTAAATGTCTGTTGAATGAAAACACGGATGACAGTGTCTCCCGTGGGTCTCCCCGGCGAGGCGTGACTCACGGCCCCCGATGTGAGGGCAGCTGGAGGGCATCTGGACAGCGGCCGGGAGGCCTGGGAAAGGGCCTGTGAGCCTCCCGCTGGCTCTGGGCCTTGGGATGCACCCCGTCCTGGCCAGGCCCTCTGCTGGGAGGTGGGAGCACAGGGGCAGGCCTGCGGGCACGCATGTGGCTGGACCTGCTCCTGCCTCTCCTGACCATGGACAGCGCCTTGACGGCTCTGCTCCGGCTCGCTTGGCCCTCGCCTGCTGTGAACTCACGCCCCAGACCCCGCAGACCCCTTGCCAGAAACACCTTCTCAGGGAATTGGTCCTCACCCCAGAACTGCCCAGAACTGAGGGCAGGAGACGAGGGACAGTCAGGATCCCTATGGCTCATAGCAAACCTGGGTGTCAGAGGCCGAGCTGGCAGGGAGGGCAGAGACCCCACGGGACTGGCCTAGGGCACAGCGGGCCCACTGCAAGTCTGCCCGGGCCGGGTGGGCGTGAGGTGGGGCTGCACCACCCAGGTGATCCCTGGCTCTGAGCCTGCTGCTGGGCTGGGGTCTCCCAGCAGCGGTGCTTCATCAGGGCCTGCTGTGGGGCAGGGGGCAGGGCAAGCAGGTTAAGGGCAGTGGTGGAGGGTCTGTCCCAGCCGCCCTGGTCTCTGCGCCTCAGCATCTGTCTCCGGAGAGACTCTGCCCCCACCTGCTTGGCCACAGCCAGGGAGGGGGCCCCAGCTGGCCTGCACCTGTCTGGCCTCAGCCTAGCACCCCAGTTGGAGTCCCCTCTGGCCATCTCAGGACGGGCACTGGGGTGGAGGGTGTGGGAAGGTGGGCAGGGGCCACTGGCCTGGCTGCGTGGCCTCCGGGGGCTCTCAGCGGTCGGCGGTCGTCGCTGGAGGTGCAAGGGCTGACCCTCCCCGAGGCCCAGTGCAGCCTCGGCCGGGAGTGGGGCGAGGGCGCGGGACAGAGGGAGGAGGGAGGGGTCCCCGCTGCCCCTGCCCCCCATTCCCTCTGAGGCCTCTTCGGCTCCAGGGCCGCATTCCCCGAGTAGCCCCTGGTGAGGGGCAGGTCTGCGGATGCACAGGTCACATGTGACTGGCCTGGGGCAAGGCAGGGAGGCGGGACGGGGCAAGGAGGGGCAGCCAGCAGCGGGAGCGGGTGGAGAGGAAGTGACCTCGGAGCCTGTCCGGCTCGGTCCGGCACCGCTGGGTGACGCCCAGGGTCCTTACGAGGCCTGCTCCCCAGGACCGGGGGGAACCTTACGGGCGGCCGTGGACCATGGATGGTGCTGGGGTCTGGCCTGGGTCTGGCTGGCCACGCCCTGTGTGCCCCACGGTCAAGCAGGCCTCAGCATGGAGAGCTGGGTGCACCAGCCCAGAGCCTGGGGGATGCGCGGCACCCCCTGCCCCAGGCCCTACTGGCACCGGATGCCTGGCCCATGCAGGTGGGGGGCTACAGGCAGGGGCACGCGGGGCACCTCAGAGAGACGTGCCCCGGGGCGCCAGCTGGACCTGAGTGGCCGGAGTGGAGGTGGCGTCCCGACAGCCCTGGGAGGGTTGGGAGAGGACGGGACAGGACCCTTGGCCTCCGCTCCCACAGGAGGTTCAGGATTGGGGTGGTCTGCTGGAGGCGGGTCCCAGGAACTTGACCCCTTTGGGAAAGCCCCGGGGTGGGGTCCACCTGGTGATGCTACAGGAGCAGGTTCCCAGGACCCAGGGATCAAGGGCAGCCGCTTCTCTGGGCCAGACCCGAGTGACAGGAGATAACTGCCTCTCACTCTTTGCTGGCAAGAGGGTCCCAGGTCCTCAGCTTCCCCACAGACACTTCCAACACGCACCTCCAGAAACCCCAGGAAGGACTCACGGGGAAGGAGCCGCGATGTTCCTTCTAAATGTTTTTATTAGAGGGTCGGCCGACAAAGAAAAAGAAACGTCAGAGCGGTTTTCTGCTGTAAGTTGAATACGTTTCCAAACCTCACACGGAATCAAACTGCACCAGAGAAGAGCAGCAGGGCCGGCTGCTCCCCAACATCAAGGTGCCCCAGACGTGGTGCCACGTGGCCGCCGAAGCCACAGCCTGGTGCCAAGAGGGCAGCTCAGCTGCGGCCCCAACCCGGAGCTCCCAGCAGGGCTTCGCCGTGACGCCCACGCCCACGTCAGCCGCAGCATCTGCGGCCTTGATGGCCCGAGGGTCGTGAAGTGACAGCCCTGAGCCGCCGATGCGCACAGATGTCAGGTAGGTTTGGGGAACACCGTCACCCGGTGTCCACTTCAGCCCAGTTAAGCACGGCTGCCCCAGGGCCGACGAAGGGCAGTCCTGGCAGTGACCAGAGAGCTGGGTCAGGGGTCAAGGCAGCCCCGCCATGTCCTTTGAGGAGGGCTGGCCGGGCCCTGGGGAACCCACGTGGTTGTACAGCAGGCCCGGCGTGTGGGGTGTGGGCCTCACGCGGGTCTGGCTCTGACCGCTACGCGCCTGGGTCCGGGGGGGGGCTCTCGCATATGCCTGCCAGCCGCCTGTCATTTTGACAAAACACATAAACTGTCCTTTTCAGGTCAAAGACCATGGAACACGCGTTCACTCAACAAGAAAAACGTGGCGGGTCAGTTTTTCCTGTGCCGGCTGCTCCTGGAGCAGTGAGGTCAGTGAACTGCCGACTCAGAGCTGGAAATACCTAGAATGCCAGATGCTGAGACCCCCTTGTCCAGCACATGCTCCATGATTCCTGGCATCAAACTCCCCATGCCTCCTCCAGTCACCGCCACCCCCGTCCTGGAGCAAGCTGACGACGGCTGACCGCCCTGTCTGAGCATGGAAGCCTGTTTTGCAGTGGGAAACCTGCACACTGACCTCCAGACGCAGGTGTGACACCTCACGGCCCTGGTGCTGGTTTACAGTCGACTGACGCCCCCGCCCTCCCCAAGTCCGGCCAGTGCAGCAGGCGGGTTGGGCCGTCGCTCCCGGATGCCCTGCCTCCCACCCCCAAAGCATCCTACAGCAGCAGTAAGAAAAATGATTTTGCCAATTCTAAGGTCACGTTAAAAAATGTTTTTATAAAAAGATTACGGTTTACAATAACTGGAAACCATGACATCCCACATTTCTAAGCTGCACTGCTGGAACCGTAGGACTTTAAAAGATATTGTATTGTAGAAAAATAACTGTGCAGCTCAGCAAAATGCATGTTGTTCAGCTTCTCAACTTAGAACTAAATATTCACACCAATTATAGTGTCCTTTCCCCCTGTGAATACAGTGATTTGCTGTGTGGCTACATGATTTCAGAACCCTTTGAGCAGTTAGTTCCAATATTCAAGTGATTTCATTAAAAGCACTGGCAGAGTCAATTCGGTGCTGTAAAGGTGAAATGACTTCAGCGCATGTCAACGTGGCACCCCCTACGACAGAATCGACTGGAAAACTGAACAGAGAATGCATATATCTTAAAAACTACCGAGGTGAAGGAATAATTTAATATCACCACACGAAAGCCCTGCAGAGCCAGTGCAGCTGACAGTGCCTCCCTGGGAGCCTGAGGCAGTGGCCCGGCCATCAGCGGAGCACAGTCACGTGGGCGGCGGCGAGGTCCAGGTCCGTCTTGGACGGATACACCACCTTCAGGTGGCCCTCCTCATCCACC
The DNA here is from genome assembly GCF_963455315.2 of Globicephala melas. Classification (NCBI taxonomy): domain Eukaryota; kingdom Metazoa; phylum Chordata; class Mammalia; order Artiodactyla; family Delphinidae; genus Globicephala; species Globicephala melas. The sequence goes on along the minus strand of NC_083314.1, from coordinate 185,633,690 downwards.
ACCCGGACCTGCTCCACCACCAGCGGGGCGCTCCCAGCCTGCTCAGCACCGGGAGTCGCCCTGGGGCCCGGGACTTGTCCAGGAATGGCATCGGCTTCGTGGTCGGAGAGGGAACCTTCGTCTTTGTTTTCCAAAGTGTACTTGTTGATTTCTGCCATTTTCTGCAAATGAAAAATATCTTTTCAACCGAGAGATTAGAGGCAACCCAGGGAAGACAGGCTGCCGTCACCCAGATGGCAAAGGGCAGCGGACGCGCCGTCTGTCCCGCGGGGCCAGAGCCTCGGTGGGCAGGATGGGCAGGGCCGGACGCTCACCAGGATGAGGGCGTCCATGATGTCCTTGCAAATCTGCAGGCTGGTGGCGCTCGTCACTTCCAGAAACAGGTCACAAGTGGTTTTCTTAATCTTCAACAGAAATTAGAAAGATTTCAGGAAAGAATCAAGTTATCACAAGCAGACCCCAGCAACTGCAAGGTCTAATCTGCAGAAAACCCTGTAAGACGGTGTCACACAAATCTGGACTGTCGCCCGCCTGAGGGGAGACACACACCGGGGTGCGGCACACGTGGCGAGTCATGGGCAGCAGCGAGCACACACCGCCACACGCGTGAACGCGACACGTGATGTGGTCTCAAAGGTGCCAGACGCTGGCACCGCCCACCTTTGTCTTCTCGCTGTTTGTTATGGGCGGGAAAGAAATCACGTCGCCGTTTGCATCCACGAGGCACGGGTAATGCTCCTTCCCATCCAGCAGGTGAAGGTACCTGGGTGAGAAGAAATACCGATAACAGGCACAGCTGTGGAAACACACCTAAAGGCGAGTGGACGAATCGCAGTTCTCTGGACACCGTAGGTGTCAGGTCAAGGGCACGTGACACAAGCAAATTCAGAGGAGATGTTCGCAGGGCCTCCTCGGCGCCCGAGCCAGCCGAGCCTGACCTGGATCAAGCGCAGCAGGCCTGGCTGCCCCTCATCCGTGGCGCGCTCTCCCTGCGCACCTGGTGGGCATGCCGAGGGCCCCCCTCTGAGACAACACAAGGCCTGCACTCCTGGCACCTGCTTCTCTGAAGCCACGCGACATGGGGCTACGATGGATCCTCCCCCCCCCCCCCCCCACCGCCAAGAACCCGAGAGGAGAGTGAACGAACGCTGGGGAGGTCTCCTGAGTTTGGGCAGCTGCGGGAGCGCCCGCAACGGCACAGGCTGATGAAAGGGGCCCCACCTGTGCAGGCCCGACACGTTCTGCCTCTTCTTCTGCTTCCTGTGCTCCTCCGCCTCCAGCTGCAGCTGCCGCACCAGGTCCTTGGCCTTGACTTCCCGGCGCCCCAAGGGGACGATCTACAGGGTGGATACCGCACGTTGGCCTGTCGCTGGGGGTCCCAGCGGGAGGCTTCTGAGAGCTGACAGTCCTCCAGGCGGACGTCCAGCGGGCTGAGGATAGAGGCTGTCCCCATGTCACGTGCAGATATACTGTGCCTTCAGAGGTCACCCCGGGGGCTGAATCTGAAACCCGCCTAATGCACAGCCGGGGCTCCACGCCTGTGGCTCTGAGGAGGCTGAGGGAAGAGATGGGGCCAGCAGCCGGAGCCAGCCCCCTGGGAACACTCCTCCGCCGGGAGCCCGAGGTGCCTCATGCGGAACCCGAGAGACCAGGAGTGGGGCCTTGGCAGAACTTACACTGTGGTCAACCCCAGATCAGGGGGTTTGCAACTGGGATATAAACCACAATTTCTGGTTAAAAGTTAGCGAGCAGGTGAAGGAAACCACTTTCAAATCACCACCTCCTTTGATGAGTTTACTTTTGAAAGTAACTGTCAGCACAACCTGTTTTATTTTATGTTCCTGCTGGGAGCAGAAAAGGGTCAGATTCTATCCAAAATGCTCTGACTCAACCACCTGCACGTGTATTTTTTGAAAAACACACAAGGAACACTCAAACTGCAAACACCGGGATGCGTGGCCTCACCCTGAGGTCTTCTGGGGGGCGGGCGGCATACAGCAGGGGCCCCCGGATGGCGCTGAGGTCGTGGGTTGCGATGGTGGCCACCGTCCTCTTCTCACAAAGGTCCTCGTGCAGCTTTGTCTGCAATACAAGTTCAAGGGCAGGCAGAGCTCAGTATGCCAAGGCCGGAGGGCAAGCCCCGCCACCCCAGCCCCCCCGGAGCAGCCTCCCCAGCCAAGTATTTATTTCGTGGAACCTCCGCTGGAAAGCTGGTGTCTGCTTATCAGCAGAATTTCTTCTCGCCCTAACTCTACTGTGCAATGCTTGAGACTTCAAAGAACCCATCTCGAGCTAAAATTGATGACTGAATAAACAGAAGTGTGACTTCGAAAGAAACACAACCCCAGCAAGCGTTTCCTCCAAAGCACTGATCTTCCAGTTCCGAGCTCCTGGCTTGGCTTCCTCCCCGCAGGCGCGTACAGCCTCAGCCCCGCAGGCCACGCTCGGGGCTGCCCACGTGCAAGGATGTGCTTTTTGCTTTAAAAGCTGGGCAGACTTCACAGAAGAACAAACTCTAAGTTTGTCTAGCTGAAACTTCACAAAAACTAAACAAGTCACCCAAGAACACGTTGGCAAGAGCTGACGATTTTAACTGCGCCGGGTCCCCTCCCCGCCCCACCCGACCCGGGCCGGCCGAGGAGCTCGGCAGGAGCGGTGGTCGCCCCGCCCACGGCCCGTCCTCCCCGCCCCCATCGCGGCCGCGGGCACCCACCTGGGAAGAGAGGAAGCGCTTGAGCGCGTTCCCGGGCTGCAGGTCCATGCCCCGCACCACGGCGCCCACGATGAAAGGCCGCACGTCTCCGACCCCGGGGCTCACCCTGACCGTCAGTGGGGCCGGGTTCTCGGCCACGTGCAGGACCCGCAGCAGCAGCCGGCTGGCCTCGTCCACCCACGCCTCCTCGCCCTCGCCGCACTCCCTCTTCCTCCGCTCCCGCCGCTTCCTCCGCGCCTCCTCCCTGTCGGGGCCCTCGGCCTTGCCCCGGCTCCGGCAGCCCCCGCGGCCCCCGGCGCGCAGGTACTCCAAGATGGACCTGGTCTGGCAGCCGCTGACCATCTTCTCCAGGCGCTTGTCCCGCAGCCTGTTCCCCCGGAAGTTGATGTCCTTGAGCCTGGGGCAGTCGGCCAGCTCTGCTGGGATCTCACTCAGCTGGTTGTTGGACAGGTCCAGCGTCTGTGAGGGAGACCGGGACGCATCAGACCCCCGGGACCCGCCCTCCTGCCGCCTGCCCCGCCTCAGCCCCACGCCTCTCCCCCAGCCCAGTGCCCAGCACGGATGCAGTGACCCGGGCTCCTCGGAGGAGAGGCGCGAGTGGACTGCCAGTCACCTCTATGAAGTGCTGGTCTTGCTTGTGCTGCTTGACCACCGTGTCCCTGTAGTAACAACCACGGCAGAATTTCCCATCGATGGTTAGGTTAGAGGGAAAAAAGACAACAAGGAACGCGGGGAATGTCTGGTTATAAACAAATAAGGACTTTACATGAGAAACAGGTTCCCCACAAAGCAGCGCTGAGACGTCTTTAATTAAATGAGCAAAAAAGCAAGAACAGAGCAAGAGTAACCAGCACGATGCTCTCGCGCTCTCGTATCCTGCGTGCGTGACAGACAGCGAATCAGCGTCAATGCTGGGACAGTCCTGGGCCCTTGGCGGTGACGCGGGAGGAGGGAGCGGGGGCTACTGCTCCTGCGCCGTAAGGAGGTTGGTGAAACCCTGTGGCCCGTGAAAAGGAACCTTCTGTGACTACTACTGAGGCTGCCATCAGTGTCGCTGACGCGGTGGAAACGGGCCAAGTGGCCACCTCACGTGGTGGGCAGAAGGTAGGGTCCTGTGCCGTGGGAGGGACTCGGCTGGTGGTAAGGAGGACAGGGCCCCTCCCAGGAGGCCCAGGCGGCACGCAGCCCTGCAAGTAAACGGCTTCTTCCTCGTTCTCCTCCAGGGCCCGTGGCAAGCTCTGGATGGGCCCCGCTCGGCTTCGCTTGGACCTGACATGGAGCCTGGGGAGAAACCCTATAATCTGGCTTGGTGGGAGTAAGCACAGGGGACTGGCATTTGGACAGCGAGGCAGTGACGGGCGGCAGGGGCCTCCCCAGGGGCTGCAGACCTGGGAGCGCTCGGGCAGGCCCCTCCTCACACTCAGGGAGCAGCACCCACAGCAGCGTGGCCAGCGAGGAGTCCTGGTCCTGATGGGGACACCTCGGCCCCGAATGACCACAGCTGGGCCGCAGCGGGTGGCAGATCTGTCATCAGCTGGGAGGGGGGCAGGGGCCCTGACTATCCACGAGATGCTGTCTGCTGTGGCTGGCACAGAGGGTGGTTTTAAGGGAGCTTCACAAACCCCGGTTATGAAGGAAACTCTGGCTCAGCAGTCAGGCTGCTGCGAGGCCGGAAGAACCAGGGTGGAGGAGGGGTGTGGCAGGTGGGTGCCCGACAGAGGGTGACAGAGGAACCTCCACGCGGCAGGACCGGAGGCTCAGGAGGGAGGGAGCAACTGCAGAGCAGACTTTGATCCTGCAGTCGACCCAGAAATGGAGAAAGAGAAAGTGAGCCTGACACGGTCTCCAGTCACCACTGGGGACCAAGCACTCAGTGGTCATGCGGGCTGTGGGTTAACCGGACGTCACACACCTGTCACCGTTTGGTGCCTCTCCAGGCCTCTCCCTGCTCTCAGGCGAGACTGGACAGGCGGGTAGATGGACTGAAACGTGGCCCTTCCAGGCTTCTCTGTGTCCTGCCCCCCCCATGCTCACGCACACACACCCCCACCCGTGCACAGGACTTGGCGGTGCCCCCTGCACCTCAGCCTGGGGTCTGCTGGCCTCCTCACTCACTGCTGACTGGCAACATCAGCAGTGCTGAGCCCAGGGCTGCGGAGCTGCTCCCCCAGGACACGCCCAGGTGTCAGAACGCACCTGGACGGGAGGACGGGCAGGGGCCGCCTAGACCAGGTAACCCTGTGTGCACACTCAGCCTGGCCTGGGCCAGAAGAACCAGGCCCCCGCCCACTGGCAGGCTGTGAACAGCAGACCAGGGCTGGCATTTCAAGGTCGGGTTTGGACCTGCACACCCAGCTTGGAGTCTCAAGAGCGTGAACTCCACTGGCAACTCTCACTGCAGCGTGAAAACACAGCCGCCGCGGTGGAAGGTCTGTGCCTCCACGAGGAAGAGACCCACAAAGAGCAGCAGAGGAAGGGCCGGCAAGAGTGGGGGAGGGGGGCCCCCAGCCCCGACCAGAGCAGTGTCAGGCCAGCAGCCTGCTGAGGTGGTCTCCTCGGAAGACAGGTGCGGGGGTACTGGGGCGGGGGTCTGTCAGGGGCAACGATCGCCAAACACTGGGCATTTCGGAGCAGAGGGCAGTGGCAGCAGCCAGTGCCACAGACAGCAGCCCAGGACCTGCCCCGGGGCCCTGCGGGAGACAAACGGGGAGCAAGGGCAGGCAGCCAACAGGGCTCTGGGGGTGCCATGTCCAGCAGAGACAGGGAGATCACCGACGAGTTCAAAGCGGACCCCACAGCAGGACACGCCACCCGCCGCCAGGCACGCAGAGCCGCAGGTCCAATGGGGAGTGGAGTCCACAGGTTTCATGGCCGGAGCGTGAGTGCCGGAGGGAGAGCCTGCGGCTGAAGTGATGTCTGGATGGCGTAAAACTGCGCAGGGCAGGGGGCGGGGGCGGGAAACCCACAATCGCCGAAAGGAGAATGAAGTGAATTGAGTGCACATGGAGGGGCCTCCAGGCACCTGCCCAGAAGACACCCAGGCACTCCCTCCCTGTAGGTAACACAATAGTGACACCGGCCAGGCAGGGCCAGCCTCTGACCCTAGACTGTGACTCGACTGCTGGGCCGAGCTGCGGGGAAGGGACCCTAAATCCCTGGTTGTTAGACCCTACAGACACACACTCTACCCCTGGGGGTGTGGAAGGACCCCTCTGTTCCAGTTGATGGTGACCAGGCCGAGGGGACCTGAACCCACCATCTCCAACAGCAACTGAGAAAATAAGATGGAAGGATTTTTTTAATCAGTTTTTCGTCACTGGACAAAGGTTTCATGGGCAAAGTTCCACTTCTCTGTGAAACGTGATTACGGGAGGAGTCCCATAAATGAGCGACGCCAGACGACATGAGAGGGCACAACTCCTGGCAGGGCTGGGAGAAACCCTGAGTGCCGTGGCCCTTCAGCTGATGAACGTGCTGTCCCGGAACAGTTCATAAATCTGGGGGCACATCTGGCCTGCCCGTCCCTCCAGCAGTCCCCGGTGGCAGTGCCGTGGGCCTGGGTAATGGTCACTTACAATGGGGGCATCCTGTGGCTGAACCCCATGGGTAACAGAAGCCCAGTGGGGAGAAGCCCAGCTGAGTGGGTCTGAGGTCTGGACAGTGGTGAAGCTGGCGCTCCAGGCAGAGGTAACTGGGGAGGGAAAGGACAGCTCTCCCTTCAGCTTCCGTGTCCCCGGCAGCTGCAGTGGGGCAGAGTGTCCGCCCTTCACGGCTCCCAGGGGAGTGGGCACCAAGAAGCTCTCGTGCTGTCTCCCGACTGGGAGGTAAGTGGGACAAGCAGGGGCCTGTGTGCTGTCACCTTGGGGGCCCCTACAGAACCACGCCTCCAGGTATTCGCCTCCTTGTGTGGCATCTCCCACAACTCCGCACTGAGCTCCACTTACTGAATCAGCAGGTGGCAGTGGATGTGGCGGGCTGCTAGGTCCAGGTCTGTGCCTCAGGAAGGCCTGGCAGCTCCTGCCCTTGTGCTCCAAGGAGCCCTGAGCCGCCATGTGAGAGGTCAGACTACCCGGCGGGGACGGGAGACGTCCCAAGATGACGTGGAGAGAGGAGTCAGCCACGCCAGCCACGCCAGCTGAGCCTGGCCCTGAACCCACGGCAGCTGACCGCAGCCACACGAGTGATCAACGGCAAGGCAGCAACAGTCCAGCTGGGCTGGCCCACAGTGAAGAACCGTGAGCAAACAAAACGACCGCTGTGTTAAGCCACAGCCTTGGCGCGGTGATGCGGCTGCAGAGGACCTGCACCAGTGCCATCACCGTGCTTTCTTCATGGCACCGTGGTCATCCTCAGAGGGGAGGAGATGGGCAGGAGCCCAGGGCGCCGCTACAAGACACTGAGCTGAACCCACACTTTCTGGTTCCCAGCGCAGCTGTCCGACTCCCGCTGTGCCCCCACCTCACAGGAAGGACAGAGAACACCTCTGTCCTCGGAGCGCCAGGGTGTGGAGCGATGCTGCTTCACCCAGTTCCAGCAGCCGTTCCTTGTGAAGGCATCATTTTAGGAAAGGCCCCCAAAGGACATCTGAGTCCAAAAGGGGTTCCAAGTAGCTCTGACATGACACTCTCCAAGAAACAGGTCTCTTCATGTGAAAGAGATCGATGGAAGTCTAAAAATGGGGAACGTGATGGACCGGGCGAGGGGGGATTGAGCAAGCAAGACGTTCTCTTCACCTGAATGAGGGTGTTCCGGACACAATAAAGGCTACTTCACTGGGCGGGCACCCAGAGGTACTAAGAACGTTAACAAAACAAAACAAAACCCGAACTTGAACACTGCTAAGGCGTTACAGATGTGAAGAGAAAGATAAAAACTGTACACTCACACGACGCGACGTCACACTCACACGACGCACACGACGCGACGTCACACTCACATGACGCACACGACGCGACATCACACTCACACGACGCACACGACGCGACGTCACACGCACACGACGCACACGACGCGACGTCACGCGCACACCACGCACACGACGCGACGTCACACTCACACGACGCACACGACGCGACGTCACGCGCACACGACGCGACGTCACGCGCACACGACGTGACGTCACGCGCACACGACGCGACGTCACGCTCACACGACGCACACGACGCGACGTCACGCGCACACGACGCACACGACGCGACGTCACGCGCACACGACGCGACGTCACGCGCACACGACGCGACGTCACGCGCACACGACGCACACGACGCGACGTCACGCTCACACGACGCACACGACGCGACGTCACACTCACACGACGCACACGACGCGACGTCACGCTCACACGACGCACACGACGCGACGTCACACGCACACGACGCGACATCACACGCACACGACGCACACGACGCGACGTCACGCTCACACGACGCGACGTTACGCTCACACGACGCACACGACGCGACGTTACGCTCACACGACGCACACGACGCGACGTCACGCTCACACGACGCACACGACGCGACGTCACACGCACACGACGCACACGACGCGACGTCAAGCTACACATTTGGTACCTCTACCTTCTGGGAAACCAAGAGACGGATGAGATGGGTGATGGAGTAGAAAGGGCGAATATCATGTGTCACACCACAGCCCTGAAGGGAAGCTACAGCCCTGGGACCAGCATCCCAGGAGTCGGCGCCCACAGCTTCTTCCTGGAAATGCCAGCTAGCGCATGTCACTCTGCAGGGTGGCCTCCTGCTTCTCTTAACTATAAACACACACACACGTACCCACGCACACAGATACACCCTGACGTAAAGACATCTGTAAAATGAGTTAGCAACATCTTAAGAGTAATTCCCGCTGCAAAGAGGTCAGTTGCTAAACTGCACACACGTTTTATTGTTTTAAAAAAGTCTGCGTTGGGAACCTACCTCAACATCATAAAGGCCATATACAACAGACCCACAGCAAACATCATTTTCAATGGTGAAAAACTGAAAGTATTTCCTCTAAGATCAGGAACAAGACAAGGATGTCCACTCTCGCCGCTATTACTCAACATAGTTTTGGAAGTCCTAGCCACGGCAATCAGAGAAGAAAAAGAAATAAAAGGAATACAAATTGGAAAAGAACAAGTAAAACTGTCACTGTTGCAGATGACATGATACTATACATAGAGAATCCTAAAGATGTCATCAGAAAACTACTAGAGCTCATCAATGAATTTGGTAAAGCTGCAGGATACAAAATTAATGCACAGAAATCTCTTGCACTCCTATACACTAACAGTGAAAGACCAGAAAGAGAAATTAAGGAAACAATCCCATTCACCATTCCAACAAAAAGAATAAAACACCCAGGAATAAACCTACCTAAGGAAATAAAAGACCTGTACTCAGAAAACTATAAGACACTGATGAAAGAAATCAAAGAAGACACAAACAGATGGAGAGATATACCATGTTCTTGGATTAGAAGAATCAATATTGTGAAAATGACTATACTACCCAAAGCAACCTACAGATTCAATGCAATCCCTATCAAACCACCAATGGCATTTTTTTTTTTTTTTTACAGAACTAGAACAAAAAATCTTAAAATTTGTATGGAGACATAAAAGACCCAGAATAGCCAAAGGAATCTTGAGGGGAAAAAACGGAGCTGGAGGGATCAGGCTCCCTGACTTCAGACTATACTACAAAGCTACAGTAATCAAGACAGTATGGTACTGGCACAAAAACAGAAATACAGATCAATGGAACAGGACAGAAAGCCCAGAGATAAACCCACACACCTACAGTCAACTAAGCTATGACAAAGGAGGCAAGGATATACAATGGGGAAAAGACAGTCTCTTCAGTAAGTGGTGCTGGGAAAATTGGACAGCTACATGTAAAAGAATTAAATTAGAACACTCCCTAACACCATACACAAAAATAAACTCAAAATGGATTAGAGACCTAAATTTAAGACCAGACACTATAAAACTCTCAGAGGAAAACATAGAAAGAACACTCTTTGACATAAATCACAGCAAGATCTTTTTTGATCCACCTCCTAGAGTAATGGAAATAAAAACAAAAATAAACAAATGGGACCTAATGAAACTTAAAATCTTTTGCAAAGCAAAGGATACTACAAACAAGACGAAAAAGCAACTCTCAGAATGGGAAAAAATATTTGCAAACGAATCAACGGACAAAGGATTAATCTCCAAAATATATAAACAGCTCATGCAGCTCAATATTAAAAAAACAAACAACCCAATAAAAAAAAAATGGGCAGAAGACCTAAATAGACATTTCTCCAAAGAAGACATACAGATGGCCAAGAAGCACATGAAAAGCTGCTCAACATCACTAATTATTAGAGAAATGCAAATCAAAACTACAATGAGGTATCACCTCACACCAGTTAGAATAGGCATCATCAGAAAATCTACAAACAACAAATGCTGGAGAGGGTGTGGAGAAAAGGGAACCCTCTTGCACTGTTGATGGGAACGTGAATTGGTACAGCCACTATGGAAAACAGTACGCAGGTTCCTTAAAAAACTAAAAACAGAACTACCATACGACCCAGCAATCCCACTACTGGGCATGTACCCTGAGAAAACCATAATTCAAAAAGACACACATACCCCAATGTTCACTGCAGCACTGTTTACAATAGCCAGGTCATGGAAGCAACCCAAATGCCCATCAACAGAGGAATGGATAAACAAGATGTGGTACATATATACAATGGAATATTACTCAGCCATAAAAAGGAACGAAATTGGGTCATTTGTAGAGACGTGGATGGATCTAGAGACTATCATACAGAGTGACGTAAATGTCAGAAAGAGAAAAACTAATATCGTATGTTAATGCATGTATGTGGAAACTAGAAAAATGGTACAGATGAACCGATGTGCAAGGCAGAAATAGACACAGATGTAGAGAACAAACATATGGACACCAAGGGGGGAAAGCGGGGGTGGGTGGGTGGGTGGGATGAATTGGGATACTGGGGATTGACATATATACACTAATATCTATAAAATAGATAATAAGAACCTGCTGTATATGTAAAAAAAAGTCTGTATAAAAGGATGGCAATGAGGAGGAAGAAACAGAGGCCTGCCTCTTTAAGGACAGGAGCCTCTAGACTGGATTTAGGCCATGGTCACAGCAACTCCTGTCCTCTAGTCTCTTCCTCAACAGACTTACTGGGCCCTTGTTCCGAGTCGAGCATTCTGTTGGGACCTGGGGTCCCCGGATGAATAAAATAAACAAGCAGTCCCTGGACAAGAAAGCCTAGACAAAACCCCAACCTATTTGCTATGTACTTTTGGCAACCCCTTCCGGCCTTCTGTAAGACAGGAATAACCACCCCTGCCTTGGCAAGCCGTTGTTGGGGTCAAGTGAACTATCACATGTGAAATCATACGCGCGGCCTTACGCAAATTCCAGTCATTTCACATCTCCACGTCCTGCCTGGGTGGCCTCACGTACAGGGCTCACCCAGTCTTTTCACAAACATTTGGAGATGCAAAAATTTAGACACCCGTCCCTGCTGTTGACCTGCGTCCGACCTGAGCGGGAAGCCCAGTTAGTCCACGATTACGAAACAGTGTGTTGCATGTTAAAGCCCAGTTGTGAGCAGAGTGTGCGGGGCGAGCCGAGAGGACCACCCGAGGACGGAGGCCAGGCTACTGCGAGGGGACCCGGGGGTGGGCCGGCTTCTCAGAGATACCGACGCTGCGGTGGCCCTTCCCGGCCGAGTTGGGACGGCTCGGCACCGGGAGGAGACCCCCGTCCGTGGCTACCACAGGGCCCGCCCCGCCCGCCCCGCTGACCGCTGACCTTGAGCGAGGCCAGGTGGGCGATTTCGGGGCTGAGCTCCCGGAGGCAGTTGTCGGCGGCCGCCAGTTCGCTGAGCAGCGGCAGCGCGCCGGGGCGGAAGAGCGCGGCGGGGAAGGCGTCCAGGCGGTTGCCGGTGAGGTTGAGGGTCTGCAGGCGCGGCGCGCAGCGCGCCAGGTCGGCGGGCAGCTCGCGCAGCCGGTTGCCACTGAGGTTGAGGCTCTGCAGCTGCGGGAAGGCCGGCGGCTCGGCGGGGCCGAGGCCCTGGCCCGGAGGCAGCGCCTCCAGCGCGTTGCCTGACAGGTCGAGCACGCGCAGCGCGGGCAGCGGGCCGAGCTCAGGGCTCAGGCCGGGCCCCAGCGCGTTGCGCCGCAGCACGAGGCTGTGCAGCTGCGGGAGGCCCTGAGCCAGGCCCGGGCCCGGCTCGCGCAGGCTGCCGCAGCCGCTCACCTCCAGGTAGTGCAGCAGCGGCAGCGTGAAGAGCCGCGGCGGCAGCCGCCCGCCCGCCGCGCGCACCCGCTGCTCCAGCCCGGGCCCGGTCAGCAGCAGCTCCCGCCGCCGCTCCCGCTCCGCCAGCTCCAGCTCCGGCCAGGCCTCCGACACCGCCGCAGCCGCCATCGCGCCGCCACTCCCGCAGCCCCTGCCGGGGCGCTTCCGGGGTACGCGGCGCCACTTCCGGTATGGGCCGGAAGGAGTCGTCGAGAGCTGCGCGGACGCTAGAGCGCCTTAGCGAGGGCCATAGAGGAGCCCGGTGGGGCGTGGCTCGAGGCTGTCGCCGGCGGGGTTGGGGTCCTCACCCGTGGGCGTGTGGGTGGGCTCCCGGAGCGCCCAGGCCCACGTGGGGCCGTGAGTGCTGGGCCTCCGGCCGAGTCTTCCTGCCCGCGAGGATGTCGGGGAGCAGCGGGGACGGCCCCGCACGCCGTGCTCTGTGGTCTCGGCCGAGCCCCTAAGAGAAGGCCGGAGAGCGAGTCTGCGGACGCGTCCGCCTCACGGACCTGAGGGAGACGCCCGGGAACGTGGTGACTCCCAGGTGGCCTAGAATTCAGGCTAAACGCCGTCTGAAGGGGAAGGGGGAGGAGATGAGTGGTTCTTAGGGGAGATGAACGGTCCCTAAGAGGACAGACGGGCGGAAGGACCGTGTGACAACGGGTGTGTTATCACTTCTAGTCCCTCCGGGTCTGAGCCCGTCTTCCCTGGGCGGTGCGCTCCCGGGAGGGGGTCTCTGACGGCTGAGTTCCTTTGGGAGGATGTGTTTAGGCAGAAGGGGAGTTCAGACAAACCTCTCCCCGCGTCTACACAGCTCAGAATAGTCAGTATACCGAGGTGGTACATTTCGGGGTGGTATGATCTGAACTCCTAGTCATATTTCGGGGTGGCATCGTCTTCTACCCTTCAAAAACCTAACCAAGCTCCTCTTCGTAATTTCCCATCCGCTGGCTCCCTCTCCCTGCCCTGTGGCTATAACCCCCCAGCCGCCCTGTATTCAGAGTTGAGTTCACTGTCCCCTGCTGCAATCTTGCATTAAGTCTTCCTTGCTGGTTTTTAACAAGCATACAGAGCACTTTTCTTTTTTTTCTTTCTTTCTTTTAGAGGTTAGTGATTTGTGTATTGGAATCACCAGGAAGTTACAAGTGACTGATGCCCCAGTCCCTGGGCCAGAGACTCGGGCCTAACGGGCTGGGCTGCAGCACGGGCATGGGGGTGTTACAAGCTCCCCGCGTGTTCTGTTGGGTCCGCAAGGTTGAGGGACTGCTAGGGATCAGATCGTTTCCATGTGTTAGGACGCACTAATCAGGGCTGTTTGGAGGAGGAGGGTGGGAGGAATAGTGCTGAAGTCGGCTGTCCTGTTCTCTGCCCCTGTTTGTAACTCCTCACCCCAGCAGGCTTTTAGTTTTATTTTGTTTTGAAATGCCTGAACATTGTATTGAAGGGTGATGTACATCCAGAAAAGTGTGCACATAGCATAAGTGAATTTTGTCCAGACTGAGCACATCCGTGTAGCCATCACGCAGAACAAGAAACCAGTGGTCACCAGTCGCCCCGGACCCCCCTTGTGCCCCGATGTTGTAGTTTGGCCGGTTTTTGCATTTCGTGTGTAAGGTGCAGGGCCGGCTCTCGGTGCCTGGGCTCTCGCCCATGTCACGCCTCTGGGAGTCATTGTGTGTGGGAGGTACTTGCGGGTTGTTCGCCGTCTGGCATTGTAAGTGCGTTGTGACTGTACCACGTTTATTCCCAGCAGGGCCTTTGTGCTGCCCTGGCTTTGCCCCCGTCAGCGCCAATGACCCCACACAGGAAACACAGATTTTTGTCTCGGTTGCTGTTGTGACCAATTCCATCTGTGAAGGGCAGGCAGTGACTGTCCCCAGGCAAGGCCGGGAGAGGTGAGAATGGGCCCCTAGGACCTCTTCCACCTGTGCCTTCTGAGCCGGCTTCCGCTGCCCTCTGCCTTTTCTCCTCAGTGATTTCTTGGAAGGCTGTACACACATGCGTGATATCAGTGGCTTTCGGTTCCTGGGACCTGGGTGTTGTGTTGCTTGCTTAGTTTCTCGTGGTAGGTTTCTGGGCCGCTGTCCAGCAGCTCATGCTAACACACATCACCTTGACAGGCTATGAGAGTAGTAATAGTTTTACAGTAGCCAACACTGGAAACAACCAATGACCGTCAACAGGAGAATGGATAAATAAGTTGTGAGACGTTTCTTCACGTGCATGACCACGTGGAGACCGTGTCTGAGCTGCACGCAGCAGCATGAATGACGGACGGTCAGGGTCGTGATGGGGAGGGAGGAAAGCAACTCACACCGGGATACACGCGGTATGATGCCACGTGCACAGCTTAAAGATATGTCAAACTCAAGATTCTTTTGTCTAGGGATACATGCCTGTGCGGTGTCTGTGAAGACAGCCGAGGTTGGTACTGCAGACAGTGCGGCCAGACCCCAGGGCCACCACCATCTCTTCTTGGCCGGCCTGCAGGGTGCAGCCGGTGCATCCAGACCCCCTCTCCATCCCCTTCCGTGCCCCAGTCTCAGTCCCCATTGCTGTCCCCGCCCTGGTCCCGGACCATGTCTCCACCGGGCTGAGGCTGGGAGGTGGAGGCCCTGGACACCTGGCAGGGCTTGCCCTCCTGCCACTGTCCCAGCCTCCCGGGTAATTTGACTTAGGATCCCTGAATTTGGTAAACAGCATTCCCAAGCGTTGTCTCCTTACCCCATCTAGAACCCTAGCAGTGGTTCCAGCAGTGCCTCCCACCTTCAGCAGGACACTGCTCCCGTCCATTGCCAGGACTGGTCCCGGGACACCAGGAGGCACCGAGAAGGGGTGGCCAGGTGACCAGTGTGGAGGCGGCGCTAGGACACTCCTGGGGAGTCCTCAACCTTCAGGACGAGGGCCATGAAAGGGGGCTTTAGGGATGAGCTAGGCCCCGGGACACCTGCTCACAAGGGCACCCACCCTGCTGCTCAGTCTGACCTCACTCTCTTCCCCGCTCTCCCTGCTGGGACATCTCTTGATGGGGAGGGGCCGCACGCCTCCCCTGCACTTGAGAGCTCAGAGACTGGGGGTGGGGAGGGGGGTGGTGGTGCCCTTCCTCCTGCGGCTGGCTCCCCCCCACACACACACTGGGAGGCACCCCTGGGGACCTCAGAGGCCAGAAGGAAGCTCGGGGAGATTTTGAGGCCAGCCGGGCAGGTGGCGGCGCCACACCTTCCGTCTCCTCCCACCCCTGCAGGCTCATCACCTTCCCCGCCTGAGATGAAGGGGTGGAGGCTGCCTGCGGGGAACTGCTCTGTGCTTGGGCGCAGGCTCGCAGAGGGCGTGTGCTGGGAACCAGGCTCAGCACCTCCCCCTCAGCTCCATTCCGGGGTGTGTGGGGAAACCGAGGCAGAGACAAGCGGATCTTGCCTCCAGTACCCCGAACCTGCTCCCGGCAACCCTCACCGCAGGGTGGACAGAGGCGCAGAGCACAGGGTTCACATCTGGGCACGCTGCCTTCCGGTGGTGAGGGCTTGGGCTCTGACCCAGTTTCCCTGCCCGCAGTGGAGGGTGGGACCAGCTGCCCTGCAGGTCCTCTGACCCTTCCAGAACACGCATGTGGGGGCGTGGGGCGCTCCACTGAATTGCTCCCGTCCGCCCTGCGGCAGCGGCTCCGGGGGTCACCGCCCCAAACCCCGACCCCAGATCCGGGAGGCTCAGCTCCTGCCCAGGTCTTTCCTGCCCCCGGTGGCAGCAGGCTGGGCGGAGACTCCAGCGCTCCGAGGAGAGGATTCGGGGCACACGCTGCTCCAGCAGGCTCTTGCTTTTTTAGCACAGGGCTAGTTTTTGAGAGCAAATAAGCAATGGCACTGACGAACACCTAGTTGAAAGTAGCGCACTGCAGTCTCTCGGGGTGTCTGACACGAGCAGGTGGGATCGCTCTCTTCCCTGTGGACAGCGAGCTCTTTCCTCCCACGTTCTCCAGAGCACACACTCACGCACACACCCCGCCTACCAGAGTAAGATAAGCAATTTTGCTGTTTAAACTGTAATGCTAAGTTTTAAGTTTATATGTGTGTGTGTGTGTGTATAAAGGAAAAAACTATAACTTCAAAATGGAAACTTATAAAACCATCAAAGGTAATAAAAACTTAAAACCACTCTACAAATCAACAGAGAAAATACTGTATTTTTACTTATTTGAAAAGCAAAATAGCTTTGTTGGCTGGTAAAAATGCCCTCTTTCAAAAGGGATAAAAAACACAGGAAGAGACTATAAAGTATAAACCTCTGATGGGCACAATTGGAGCATTTATAAAATATTCTCATTTTATTCCATGGGATAAAATTGGTAAAGAACTTTCTCTAATTTATATGTAGCTTAAAATCGTTTAGCTTCTTCAGGAGTAAACCCACAAATAACTTATTTTAGGAACTACACTCTCTCCTGGCAACCTAATACCCACTGCCCCTCTCTAAGCAAATCTCAGCAACTCCCTGGCATTTCAGGGCTGAGCTACACCTGCATGTTTATGAAAGGAAATGTAACTTACCGATTGCTTTTTAATTATAATTTTAAAATGAAAGTGACAAGACATTTAGTAATCTTTTTATTATATTCATATACTCGGTGAATTAACGCCTAAGCCCTCAAACAACAACAAAAATATATTACTTAGATATTTTACAAGTTTGGTACGTGAAATAAAGACAAATAGAAAACTATGTCAAAACATTAAAAAGTTGCAAATTTTCATTAAAAGTGTTTACGCTTGTACTCTAATGCCAGATTTATAGATACAATTCTTTTAAATTAGAATATTTTGAAATATGAAAATAATAGAAATAAATATTGTTAAGTATCCACAACATATTCATGAGTGAGATTTCAATTAAGTACTGTTCCGAGTTTAGATGTTTATGAATGGCCAAGGGAGCTTATAGTTCCTTTTTAGTTTTCTATCCTTTATTCTTGGGCCCTTAGTAGTACATATATAACTCTGTAAAGATTTTAATAGCCACTGATCACTGCCAGGAATCATCGGAATAGAAACACATGATTCTTCTGTAACCAGCAAGACTGATCTGTTTTAAATGCACTCAATTTTGTCAATCACTAAAAATTAAGTAATTTTACAAAAATCTTCTTTATGTTACAATACATAGAAAACATTAACTGTATAGTTCTTAAAAGTTTTGATTGGAGAGAAAAGAATCATTTCTTGGTTAACTTTTCTCATTGTTCTGTTTAAAGCAGTGTTCTACCTGTACTTCACTCTCATGGGTGAGAGACCATGGCAACATCTTTTTGAAACCAGGAAGGCTCATTTTATAATTATCTTGGCATCTGTATTCTGCTCTCTCTAGTAAAGTTTTATGTTATTTCTCCCCCCATATTTTTACGTTTTTTTATAGAGTATATTTTTGAAGGTAATTCTCTTGGTCACTCTTATTCCGGCTCAGTATTTTGAGTCAACCGTATGAGAAAGCATTAGCCTACCAAAAATGGAAATTGATCGACTAGTACAAATTCACGGTCACTAACATACCCAGGGAGCACATCGCTCAAATAACTATTAGTTTTTAAATATATATTTTGTTATTTTACATGGTTGGGAATTAAAAATATTCTTACACTAACGGTGTAGTACAAGTTTCGTCATCCTGGAAGCCTGCCTGGATCATGCTCAGGAGGAAAGCACACCCTGGGCACGGGGCCGGGTGGGGCAGGGAGGGCCATCTTCTTTCGGTCTCTAGTGGGCTGGGCACCTGGGGAGCACAGGCGTGGACGAGAAGGCAGCCTTTCCAAGCACGTTCTGGACAGACACTGGCTCCCCCACAGCTACCTGGCTCTGAAGCCAGGTGAGCCACTGCCATGGGCCGGGAAGGTTGGTTGGCGGCTGGTCAGGAGGCTGGATTCTGAGGTTTGGTTTCATCATTTTAAGTGGTTTTTGGTGTTAAAAGTATCATACAAAGTGTTTGAGAAAAGTGAACATACAGTTGCAATTCCCACGCGGATCCGAGCGGGACAAGATGACGGGCTGAGCAGAGGCTCGGAGGCTCCTCTGAATTACGCAGAGTGGGAGTCGCTCTGCCTGCCCCAGGGGTTAGGAAAGGGCTATTTCGATGGACACACCTGCTCAGGTGAGCGCAGGATCATCGGGGAACGTCATCTCCTATTTTTCTAGGGCTTCATGCGTGTAAAGAACTTGAAGCCCCCTGAGGAAGGGCCTGACATGGAGCCGCCAGCATTAACCTCCACTCCGCCTGGTGTGGGCGCCGATGTGGGGGTCAGGTGGGCTGCGCTCCGAGCGTCTGGCAGGCGAGAGCCGAGGGGGCTGGGCCGGGACCTTAATTTCTTGACCTCGACCTTACCTTCTTGACCTCGACCTTACTTCTTGCTGCCGTGGACATGCGGGCTTTGCAGGCCGACAGCCCCCCTACCCTGGGGAGGAGGGGCACAGGGGGACTGGCCCCCCCATCCCATCCCATCCCATCCCCCGGCCTGGCGAGCCCTGCAGACCTTCCACCACGGCTGACAGAGACCCACATGCAAGAGGTTTAGAGTGAGGGCTTTATGGAAATTGCTCCAAGCAGCTGCGCAGAGGTGCTGCGCTGGGCCTGTCCCTCCGCATGGGCCGCTCGGCACTGCTCCTCCAGCAGGACCGTCTCCTGTGGACCCCGGGCCCTGGGGGCTGGAGACCTGCGAGCCGGAGCCAGGGGAGATCAGGGCCTCACTCCGGAGGCAGGGGCCACGGTCGGGACGGGCGCAGCCAGGAGCCTGGGGGCAGCAGGGGCGGAGCGGGGGTTGCCACGTCTAGAGATGCTTTGAGGTGACACGTCCACGGCTGGGGAAGCTGCTCGCTCCCTTTGGAGACGAGGGAGCAGATGCGGTGCTGTCACCGCTTTGTGTACGTCCTGCCGGAGCTTCTACTCAGGCCCCCCTTGGGGGTGGGGATCTTGCTTCCGACCTTGGATCCCGAGGTCCCCGACTTGGCTGCGGCTGGGCCTCTACCTGCAGTGGACACACAGAGCACGGGGGACAAGCGTGAGCCAGGGCGCAAAGCCGCGGTGACAGTGCGAGTGGCCCGGGGTCGCCAGACACAGGGAGGATCTGAGCACGAGGGGCTGGGACGCTCCCGGTCACCCAGCCCACAGGTGGCTGGGCTGGGCCGGCAGATGTGAGAGGGGGCTGGGCGGGCCACCCTCGAGGATGCACATGCGACGGCAGGAGAGGAAGAAAGAGCCAGAGGAGGAGCCTGACGCACGGTCAGAGGAAAGAACTGAGCCGCTTACCTAATTTTTAGTTTCAAACAGCTCCCGAAATGAAAGACCAGCAGCCATGTGACCAGGGCCGGTTACCCGGCTAGGAGGCCGGGGTGGCTCCCCCAGCACCCCTGGTCCTCACACGTGTGCATGTGTGCGTGCGCGCGTGCGTGTGTGTGCGTGTGAGGGGCGCAGCTCCTGCAGGTGCCTGGCGCTGAATGAGCACGAGACACATTTCCTCATGTTCTCGTTGATCACAGGGCCCCAAAATAAAGTCATGTATCCAAGGTCAAGAATAATTTTCTAATGAAAAACAGCACTCTTCTGTAAGGCCTTCTAAACCCTACAGAAAGCAGCCAGAACTGGGATTCAGAAGTCAGGTCGTGGCGCCGCCTACGGGTCTCCTACTGAACCCCCAGTTTCCGGACACTGGTACCCACGGCGCGGAGGGACACGAGACCCGGGGTGCGCCTGCGAACACCCGCGGTTTGGTTTCTCAGCTCTGTGAGTGGGGAAGCAGGACCACGTGGAGGGGCTTCGGCCAGAGCTGGTGCTGACGACATGATCACCCTACTTGTTCGGGACCCAGGGACAGGGCCGAGGCCGGGGCGGATGCTTACCTGGCGGCAGCGTGGGCGCCTTGCGTAGCACGTGCGTCCGGCGCAGGTTCACTGTGCAGCCCGTGGGGCCCATGAGGTGGGCCTTCCACGCCTGAAACGAGAGGTAGGTGGAGTGGGAACCAGGCCACCAGAGGGGCCACTGAGACGACCGAGCCAGGGGTGGCGATGCGCTGCGGCTGCGGGCGTGGGTCCTGAGCTCTGTGCGTGTCCTGCCTTGGAGCCCCCTGTGCTGAGTGCACGGCCGGAGCACCCGTGTATCTTGAGATGCTGCCTGCACTTCACACCTCTCCCAGCTCTCATCACCGCTGAGCAAACATGCCAAGACCGCTGTCACGCGGGGTGCGCAATGTACGACGGCCCAGGGGCACAGGGTGCAGGGGCTGAGGGTGGCCCTGCTGGACGGCCAGCAGGGAGGAAGGGCCCTCGGTCCTACAATGACGAAGAAAAGAATTCTGCCAGCACCTGCGATGGGCCAGGAAGTGGCTCCTTTCCCTGCCGAGCCACAGATGAGAGCGCAGCCTGGATGACACCTCGAGTGCAGCCCTGGGAGACCGCAAGCAGAGGACCCAGCCAGGTCGTGCCTGGACTTCTGACCCACAGAAACTGTGATAGAACAACGGGTGTTTAAGCTGCTCGGCGGGTGGTGCCACGTTAAGAAAACACGGAGAAAGCAGAGGAGAAGCAGCACAAGCCTGCCAATGCGTCTCTGCAGTTGACTGTGAGTCAGATGCCATCCCCTCAAGGCAGACGCGGGGGGCTTGGGGGGAGGGCAGGAAGGGAAGGAGGCCACTGCCAATGTCTGCGCTGCTCAGAGCAGGGAGCCGACTGGTCTCCAGAAGGAGGGGCTGGTCACGTACGACAGTAATAGTGTAAAGGTGACAACGACAACAAAAGCTCAAAGGCTCCTAAATTCTAAAAATACACAGGGAGAGAGAAAAAGTGTGGGCATGTGAGAGCAGTTCACATTTAGGACTAAAATGGATAAACCATAAAAAGCCCCTCGCTCTGTAAGAGGAGGGATGGTGGGCAGGGCAGCAGCTTCTGTCGGGTCTTCCCTAAGTCTCATTTGACAGACTTTGGAACCGTCTAAGTATCTCGTGTAATTGTAGAGCTTGTGTTTGAAAACCCCTGGGACTTGAACACAGACTGAAACAATGAGGCTGAGTTGTTAACAACTGGCGACACAAGCACGTGGAGCAACTCCCGTGACCGTGAAGCAGAGATGCTTTTGCCCCACGTCTCCAGAAGGAGGCACGGGAGGGACACAAAGAGCTGGGACAGCGTGGCGTCCAGCAGCATCTCCCTGCCTGCAGCACCCGCACCGCTGCTCTGAGCCCCCACCAAGGGGAACGTGGGTCCGAGCAATGCACACTCTGTGACGGTCCAACGGGCATCTCTGGGGGCTGTGGGCACTGATTCTTGGGAGGGAAGGAAGGACACACAGATGTGCGACGCCAGAGGTTCAAGAGACCCTTACAGCTCAGACTCCGAATCAGGAACGTCACCATGAACTTTTTTTTTTTTTTGCGGTACGTGGGCTTCTCACTGTTGTGGCCTCTCCCGCTGCGGAGCACAGGCTCTGGACGTGCAGGCTCAGCGGCCATGGCTCACGGGCCCAGCCGCTCCGCGGCATGTGGGATCCTCCCGGACCGGGGCACGAACCCGTGTTCCCTGCATCGGCAGGTGGACTCTCAACCACTGCGCCACCAGGGAAGCCCCCACCATGAACTTTTGATGGATTTATCTCAATGTTTTCCCCGGCTCTGTCCGCAAAGAGGTCCAGAATGGTACCGAACCAGGAGCAAGGAGCACCCGAGGCACCCGAGGGGGTCCTGGAACGTCATTTCCACTGCAGGGAACCAGGAACGGAATGCTCGGTGGGGCACCTTGTTGCGACGGCCAGGAGGCTCTGAGTCCCCTGGGCCACCGGCAGCGCCAGGAGCCTGTCTGCAGAGGCTCTGATGGCCAGAGATCGGCTCGTTCACGCACCACTAAGCACAGCGATGCCAACAGCTGAACACGGCAGACAGTTTTAAGCCGTGAGTTCCTGATGGTGCTAAGATCCAACAAGCAAATAAGCCACCACTGGAAGGTGCTGGGGACCCAACCTGTCGTTCTGAAAACCAGTCAACGATGGCAGAGACCTAAGCCTTCACCGTGCCTTCCCCACACACGGCCCGTGAGGAGGCACGTGGTTCCCATGCTTGTCTCTGTTACGTGTGTGACGTTTTCTGAGAGGGAGAGAGGATGAGCCCTGGACGGCCGGATGGCCGGGGCGCTGAGGGAGCAGCGGGCGGCCGGGCCCACCATCCGGCACGGTGGGGCGTCGCTGGGTCTGAGCCATCCTATTGGCACCACAGCCCCAGGGCTGGGACAAGGGACCCCGCAGTGGACGCAGTGGGTGGACCGCAGGTGGCCGCGGCTGAGGGGCTCAGGGCAGGAGAGGCTGGACCTGCTGGGCCCCGCGGGAGCTCAGCACGCAGGGCAGCGCTGGCGTCGTGTGAGCCAGAGTGATCGGGCTGACACCAGAGGACAGGGCGCGTGGAGGAGAGGGTGGGAGACCCTGGTGCCCCCCAACTAGGCCGCTGTGTCACCCGCGTGGCTCACGCTGGGAGCGGGCGGAGTGCTGGGCACCGGACACGAGGTAGGATTTCCAACCTGGACGGGGCTCAGCTTTATGCATTACAAGGGACCAGAGCGTTACAGAATCTGGCCAGGAGGCCAGTCTAGGCCCCAACGTGGAGATGAAAGCCAAGCCTGGAAAAAGTGAAACCACTTCATGCTTCCATCCCAAAGAGCTGAGACGCTCGCTCCCCCTTCCTGGGAGATGCCACAGGCGTGCTGCGCAGGGAGCGCAGGAATCCTGAGACAGAGCCTCACCCCACCCCGGGGGCCAGCCTCCGCCCGACGCCTGCCGTCCCTCCACGCAGCCAGGTCGCCCCGTCAGCCCCTCACCTCTTCTCCGGGGGTGAAATTCTCGTGGCACAGAGGACACCGGTTCGCCAGCTTCTCCGCTTTGGCAGCTGAAACGGTTTCAATGAGACAAGATCTAGTTACTCCTGTGGGGCGTGAATGGCGGCGCAGAGGAACGGGTGGGCAGGGGCACCGGCAGACGCGGGATCTGCCCCCTGACCCCCCAGCCGGGCCTCCGGGGATGGCGCGAGGGTCTCGGGGGGCTGCGGGGGCACTCACGGTTGCAGTCTCTCGTTTTTATGTGTCTGGGCAGCTCTTCCTTTAAAATGGCCTCGCTGCAGCGGTAACACTCCCCAAAGCTGTCCTTTTTGTCACACTCTGTCAGCAGATGCTCCGTCAGGCTGGAAATCTCCACCACCTGGAAGCCACGACGGGACACGTCACATGGCTGAGCGCCCTGAGGCGCGTGCGGCCCCGGCCCCGGCCCCTGCACGAGCGCGCGCTTCCTGTCCCGCCAGCACCACTCGGGAAGGGAGGCGCACACCTGTTACCCGTGCAGTCACGTACACGTGGCTGGAGACCTCACATCCTGCTTGCCATGCTACCTCAGGAGCATCCAGAGGCCACGGCCAAGCGGGGAGGGGAAGCAACGGTTCACCCACAACACTAACCCTGCCCTGTACTCTGAAGAGCTCAGGGGTCTACATGGCCTTGGGTTCAATCCCGGCTCCCGGCCATTTCTAAGAACGTGCCCGGAGACGGGTCACAAGAAGAGACCCTTTCACCACTGTGACCTCTTTGCCAGGAGGGGCTTGTACACACCCTAGAGCTTCACGCCGCAGACTCTCGCCTGCTGCCAGAGGAGCCAGGCCACGCCGGGGGGAGGAGTCTGCACCGCCAGCCAGGGTGGGGAGGAGCTGCTCAGAGGGTGGGGCCTGCCCACCCCGCCCCTGCAGGCCTGAGAGCACCCAGGACAGGAGAGAAGGTCACTCCCCTTCTGGTTCCCCTCCTCTGTCTAAAGAAGGGCTGGCTGGCTGCATAGAGGAAAGATGAACAACTGGGGTGCGCGAGGACCCCTTCAACAGGGTGCCCAAGCATTAACCCTAGAACGGGTCAGTAGGGTGGACAACATTAAAATGAAAAGCTCCTGCTCGTTGGTGAAGAGGCCAGACACAGAGTGGACACCACACATTCAAGTGGCGAAGGACGCACATCCGGGTGTGTCAAGAATGACTACACGTCAGCAATAGTGGGACTGGCACCCAATTCAAAATATGGGTGAGAAACTAGAAGTGCTTCGCAAAAGAGGTCAGCGAGAGGCCAGCAGGGGGACAGGGCTCCAGCCCAGCATCGTCAGGAGAGCGTGACATGCGCGTGGCAGGTGGCGACTGCGAGGCTGGCGAGGATGGGGGGCGGCTCCCGCCCGGACACTAGGCGCGCGGCTCACACTGGCCTTCTGCAGCTGGACGCGAGCCCACCCAGCCGTCCTACAGCGAGGTGTACGCCCAAAAACGTGCGTCCGCACGCGCGGAAGATTACACAAGGGTGTCTGTAGCAACGCTATTCCTAACAGTCTCACCCCAAACCCAGAGGCAGTAGAAAGGACTGATAAATTGTGGTACATTCAGACAATGGAATACTGTACAGCAAACCCCAGACGCAGCGTATGATTCCACTTCAGTAAAACTCACAAAGCAAGAAACAGACATGAGGACAGTGATGGCCCTGGGGAGGAGGGTGGGGTACCTTGCGGTACCTGGCCTGCTGGCGGTTACGTGGATTTCTTTATCTTGCGATAATTCAGGAGCTGTAACACCCATGACTTGTATACATTTATATATATGTTATACTCTAATAATAAAGTAAGAAAAATCAACCCCAACAAAACTTTCCCCATAACTTTTCCTCTGAAAATGCTAAGATTTGGGACATTTTTGTGACTCGGCCTTCGGGAACTGCGTGCCCAGCTCGCCTGCCTGGGTCTGGCCCGCCCGTGCCCAGCACCTGACCTGTTTGCAGTAGTCACATCTCGTCAGCATAAGACAGTGCTTCCAGTAATGGAGATCCAGGCCTTCTTCTGTGAAGGAGTCGCTCCTCTCCCCACAAAAAATGCATAAACTGAAACAAAACAGAAAGGTAAGAAATGAAGCACAGACCCAGTTTAGCCATCCCCATCCTGCCGGCTCCCGGGGAGCTCTGTGACGCCCCCATGCCCAGCCTGCGGCCACCATCCCGGACCCACTGAGTGGGCTTCAGCTTGACCTGGAGGCACGGCTGCCCCTCACAGAGGGGCCTCAGGAGGGGCTTGGGTAGCTCCTCTATCAAAGGGCGTAAACAAGAGTCTTTACCACGTAGGGGTTTGAGGAAAAGTAGCTTAAGATCCCTTAGAATTCTAACTCTGTCAGCGTCACCAAGCAGAAAGGATATTTTAAATCACAAGAAAAGATTAGACCAAGACATCTCCCTTAAATTCCTTGTAGATCTGTCTCAGCCACAGCACAGGAGAAAGCATTTTGCTGCTGTAAAGTTTGAGCCTGACCATATTCAATGTCCTGTGATAAGCCATAGTGGAGAAGAAGATGAGAAAGAACATATATACGTATAACTGAGTCACTCTGCTGTACAGCAGAGACCAACACACCGTAAATCAACTATACTTTCATCAAACACTAAAAGAATTTCTGGCCTGTAACAGGACTTCTGACAAACAGCCTGCTCGTTTCTGTCGGGGAAGAGAGGAAAGGTTACCTTGACTCACAGCTGGTGCTCCTGGTTTGGAGGGCAATTTCCTAGCTTTCAGAATCACTGAAAAGAGCCAACTAGGTCACGTGAGCCTCATGAACCAGGGGGAATATATTTATCTGACGGCATTTTTATGGGTTAGTCCCTCTACTTATTCTACAGTGGGTTAGAGACAACTTTACTCACTTATCTAAATAGTGATTATCTGGAATTTCTGGAGCATTAGGTGGGGCCGCTTTCCTTCCTTGAGTGTCTAAAGAAATTAAAAAGAAAGCTATTTAAATAACCTTTGGTAGAAAACTATTTTCAAAGTTTTAGTAACCAGTTAACCAGTTGGATGGGAAATACAGTTTAAAAGCTACCAGTTAGTAAAGGTAGTATTTTGCATTCAGCCCTGAAGTGTCGGAGATGCAGACATTCGCGGCGTGACTACGCAGAGCTTTCACGATGTGCGTTCTACGTACCCTGATTCTCGGCCTTCGCAGCTTCACTCTCTTTTTCCTGAAACAGAAGAACAGAAAGATCAGGGACGAATGGCTGCAGGGCGAGTGAGAGTCTACCCAGGGTCTACTGTGATCCTGGAGGCATGACCTTAGGCTGTGTGGCAGAATCTCCGTCTGCAAACAACACACTTGTTTGGAAGAGTCGCCCTCTCAGTCCGTGGGCAGCAGTCTCCTCCGTCCTGCCCTCCACAGCCCCTCCCTCGGGCTCCTGCCCTCCACAGCCCCTCCCTCGGGCTCCTGCCCGCCCCCCCCGTCTCCTTGGAAACCACTCTTCATCAAGGCCACCTGCACCCCCTTCGGGTCGCCTGCCCATCATCAGTGGCTGCCCGCCCGAAGAACGCGCCATGGGCTCCCGGCGGCACGTGACTCTCCTCACCTGTCTCCTCCAGGCCCTTCTGAGTCGGGCTCCCAGGGCGCCCCCTCCAGGACTCAGCCCGCCCCCCGTTTGTCCATACAGACCCTGACGGTGCTTTTGCCCAGGTCCCAGGCTGCACACCCATCTCTGTGCTCATGACCCTAACGTTTGTGCCACCACCTGGGCCTCTCTGCTACCCAGCATGTACTTGGGTCTTAACGTCACTTAAATGTGACTCAACCAGACCAACCCCCCCCTTCCCCGCCCACAGGCTCCCCCTCACGTGCGCCCCTCGCAGCCTCTGGCGCAGAGCCCAGAACCGCCAGTCTTCTAGGTATTCAGGCCACGAAGCCTGGAGATCCCAGCGGCTCCCACCCCTCCCTCCTGTTCCAGGTGTGGCCTGTCCCCGACCCATCAGTGAGCCCCGCAGGCTCTGCTTCAGCACTCCAGGAGCCTGCCCTTCCCACCACCTGCAAACACAGTGGCCAGGGCGGCCCATTACTGCCCCTGTAAAGGGACCCCTGGAGGCTCCACAGGCCACGGCACTGCTGCCCCGGGGGCCCCCCCGCCACGCAGCGTCATGTGGTGTCAGGCGGTCAGCTGACCGCCTCCCTCCTCTGGCTTCCTCTTCCCCTGCGCGGGCACCACACCCTCACGCACCGCGTATCTGCCTCGTGGGTCTTGGCTGCTGGGCGTCCCCACTGTGGGAGGTGACAGCTGGGGGCGCAGTGCTGACCGGAGGAAGGACAGGGTGCAGGGCCCTGTGTGTCCACGGCGGGAAGCTGCCCCTCTGCACCGAGCTCTCCTCCTGCCCCTCAGGGGCCTCCCGGGGGCTCCTCCTGTCACCAAGCCTTCCTCCCTGCACTGGCCAGTCTGCCCCACCTGAGCCTGCTAGACCCACGTGGCCTGGGCTGCTGGCCACTGGTGGGGGAGGCGCATCTGGGACTTGCAGTTTCCCGGGAGGACAGGGACGAGCTGGTCCCCTATCCACGGCATTAAGGGACGCAATACGTAGACACCGCCTACTGTGACTGCAGAAAATCAAAGCTTCCACGATGGGAGCTTCTCTCCAACCCAAGCTCTGAATACAGAAAACACAGGAGAATACAATTTTAGGACTGGGGAAGCACCTGACAGACTGACACTACACTTGCAAACAGGGTTCACGTGATTTATACACCTACCAACTGAAGAAAGCAAACTCACACAAACGGATTCTGGGCGTCAAAAACAATCCTTATTAATGAGAGATGGGTTCGTATATCTTGCAGGGAGACAAATTAACAATGCCAAAAGTTAAATTTTAGTTATAAAATCTACCTTAATCTATGCTTTGAACAGATTAGACAACTGATTAGTAATTTAAAAATCTTTTCCGAAAACTCCTGAGCAATCGGGTGATTTAAAAATATTCTGCTGTTCTCAAAAGTTTTGGAGCTGGATGGTGGTGGTGTCTACACAACGATGTGAATGTCTTCAATGGCACAGAACCGTACACTTAAAAATGGTTAAAATGGTAAATCTCATGATATGTATATTTTACAATAATAAAAAATAGAAAAAAAGATTCTGTCATCCTCCTGCGAGATGGCTTCAGTGATCATCTCAGGACAAGGACGGCAGGACGGCACCCACCCTCCCAAGCGGCCGTGCCGTGTGGTCTCTCCTCCTGGAGCAGTGGCCCTTGTTCCTGCTGCATCTCTGGAGCCCAGGGCAGGGCTGGCCCAGTGCAGGCGCTCAACAAACACTGAAGGATGAAACGAGCCGGAGGACAGGCCTCCATGCCCCGCACCACAGATGCTGCGGGGACGCACAGCCTGGTGACCTCTGCAGCTCCCAGGCCGGGCACTGCTCCCGCACTGCCCCGCCGGTCCCCCGCCTCCTCTCTTCTGTTCCTTGGTGGCCGCTTTCCCGCTCTTCTCACAGGCATTCTGGCATGCCAGCGTCCAGCGGAAACGTCACTGTCACTTTCTGTCACAGGCACTTCAACATACACTCGGTCGTATTTTCTTTCTTTTTTGCCATTTTTAGTCACTTATTCTTTTTCTAAAAGGCGGTGGTCAGAGCATTTCCCAGGAGACTCACCCTCATGAGCACAGCCGGCCTTATGCACCCACGTCCTCTCCCTTTTACTATCAACTTCAGGAACTTAATCACAAACACCAGAGCGATGGCACAAATTGAAATCACAGAGGCGGGCCCTTCAGAAGGGACACGTTTCATACAACCAAACGTCGTCTGATGCCCCCTGCGCACTAGGACTCAGTGCTTCCTGACGGGCAGCATTTGCCCCAAACCTTACTTTTTTAATGCACGGAAATCAGATCTTCATATTCAAGCTCCTTTTCCTCCTTTGCCTCTGAAGGAGGCGAGAAGCTGCAGAGAGGACTTCTGTCCCTCTACCCCCACCCCGCTCCGCCAACTCCTGCAGCTCCGAGCGTCCTCTCTAAACACGGCTGGGCCAGCAGCACACTTCATCCCCGGGAAGAATGACGAGCATGCAAATGTTACTTCTCCTTTTTCATTTCTAATTCTGTTGACTTAAGTCTTCTCCCTTTTTTTCTTGATGAGTCTGGCTAATGCTTTATCAATTTTGTTTATCTTCTCAAAGAACCAGCTTTTAGTTTTATTGATCTTTGCTATCGTTTCCTTCATTTCTTTTTCATTTCTTTTTGATATGATCTTTATGATTTCTTTCCTTATGCTAACTTTGGGGTTTTTTTTGTTCTTTTTTTTTAACATCTTTATTGGGGTATAATTGCTTTACAATGGTGTGTTAGTTTCTGCTTTATAACAAAGTGAATCAGTTATACATATACATATGTTCCCATATCTCTTCCCTCTTGCGTCTCCCTCCCTCCCACCCTCTCTATTCCACCCCTCCAGGCGGGCACAAAGCACCGAGCTGATCTCCCTGTGCTGTGTGGCTGCTTCCCACTAGCTATCTATTTTACGCTTGGTAGTGTATATATGTCCATGCCCCTCTCTCACTTTGTCACAGCTTACCCTTCCCTCTCCCCATATCCTCAAGTCCATTCTCTAGTAGGTCTGTGTCTTTATTCCTGTCTTACCCCTAGGTTCTTCATGATTTTTTTTTCTTAAATTCCATATATATGTGTCAGCATACGGTATTTGTCTTGCTCTTTCTGACTTACTTCACTCTGTATGACAGACTCTAGGTACATCCACCTCACTACAAATAACTCAATTTCGTTTCTGTTTATGGATGAGTAATATTCCATTGTATATATGTGCCACATCTTCTTTATCCATTCATCCGATGATGGGCACTTAGGTTGTTTCCATCTCTGGGCTATTGTAAATAGAGCTGGAATGAACATTTTGGTACATGACTCTTTTTGAATTATGGTTTTCTCAGGGTATATGCCCAGGTGTGGGATTGCTGGGTCATATGGTAGTTCTATTTGTAGTTTTTTTTTTTTTTTTTTGCGGTACGCGGGCCTCTCACTGCTGTGGCCTCTCCCGTTGCGGAGCACAGGCTCCAGATGCACAGGCTCAGCGGCCATGGCTCACGGGCCCAGCCGCTCTGCAGCATGTGGGATCTTCCTGGACCGGGGCACGAACCCGTGTACCCTGCATCGGCAGGTGGACTCTCAACCACTGTGCCACAAGGGAAGCCCTATTTGTAGTTTTTTAAGGAACCTCCATACTGTTCTCCATAGTGGCTGTACCAATTCACATTCTCACCAGCAGTGCAAGAGTGTTCCCTTTTCTCCACACCCTCTCCAGCATTTATTGTTTATAGATTTTTTGATGATGGCCATTCTGACTGGTGTGAGATGATATCTAATTGTAGTTTTGATTTGCATTTCTCTAATGATTAATGATGTTGAGCATTCTTTCATGTGTTTGTTGGCAATCTGTATATCTTCTTTGGAGAAATGTCTATTTAGGTCTTCTGCCCATTTTTGGATTGGGTTGTTTGTTTTTTTGTTATTGAGCTGCATGAGCTGCTTGAAAATTTTGGAGATTAATCCTTTGTCAGTTGCTTCATTTGCAAATATTTTCTCCCATTCTGAGGGTTTTCTTTTGGTCTTGTTTATGGTTTCCTTTGCTGTGCGAAAGCTTTGAAGTTTCATTAGGTCCCATTTGTTTATTTTTGTTTTTATTTCCATTTCTCTAGGAGGTGGGTCAAAAAGGATCTTGTTGTGATTTATGTCATAGAGTGTTCTGCCTATGTTTTCCTTTAAGAGTTTGATAGTTTCTGGCCTTACATTTAGGTCTTTAATCCATTTTGAGCTTATTTTTGTGTATGGTGTTAGGGAGTGATCTAATCTCATACTTTTACATGTACCTGTCCAGTTTACCCAGCACCACTTATTGAAGAGGCTGTCCTTTCTCCACTGTACATTCCTGCCTCCTTTATCAAAGATAAGGTGACCATATGTGCGTGGGTTTATCTCTGGGCTTTCTATCCTGTTCCATTAATGTATCTTTCTGTTTTTGTGCCAGTACCATACTGTCTTGATTACTGTAGCTTTGTAGTATAATCTGAAGTCAGGGACCCTGATTCCTCCAGTTCCGTTTTTCGTTCTTAAGATTGCTTTGGCTATTCGGGGTCTTTTGTGTTTCATAAATTGTGAAATTTTTTGTTCTAGTTCTGTGAAAAATGCCAGTGGTAGTTTGATAGGGATTGCATTGAATCTGTAGATTGCTTTGAGTAGTAGAGTCATTTTCACAATGTTGATTCTTCCAATCCAAGAACACGGTATACCTCTCCATCTATTTGTATCATCTTTAATTTCTTTCATCAGTGTCTTATAATTTTCAGCATACAGGTCTTTTGTCTCCTTAGGTAGGTTTATTCCTAGATATTTTATTCTTTTTGTTGCAGTGGTAAATGGGAGTGTTTTCTTGATTTCACTTTCATATTTTTCATCATTAGTGTATAGGAATGCCAGAGATTTCTGTGCATTAATTTTTTATCCTGCAACTTTACCAAATTCGTTGATTAGCTCTAGTAGTTTTCTGGTAGCATCTTTAGGATTCTCTGTGTATACTATCATGTCATCTGCAAACTGTGACGGCTTTACTTCTTCTTTTCCGATTTGGATTCCTTTTATTTCCTTTTCTTCTCTGATTGCTGTGGCTAAAACTTCCAAAACTAGGTGGAATAAGATTGGTGAGAGTGGGCAACCTTGTCTTGTTCCTGATCTTAGTGGAAATGCTTTCAGTTTTTCACCATTGAGGACGATGTTGGCTGTGGGTTTGTCATATATGGCCTTTATTATGTTGAGGAAAGTTCCCTCTATGCCTACTTTCTGCAGGGTTTTTATCATAAATGGGTGTTGAATCTTGTCAAAAGCTTTCTCTGCATCTATTGAGATGATCATATGCTTTTCCTCCTTCAGTTTGTTAATATGGTGTATCACATTGATAGATTTGCGTATATTGAAGGATCCTTGCATTCCTGGAATAAACCCCACTTGATCATGGTGTATGATCCTTTTAATGTGCTGTTGGATTCTGTTTGCTAGTATTTTGTTGAGGATTTTTGCATCTATGTTCATCAGTGATATTGGCCTGTAGTTTTCTTTCTTTGTGACATCCTTGTCTGGTTTTGGTATCAAGGTGATGGTGGCCTCGTAGAATGAATTTGGGAGTGTTCCTCCCTCTGCTATATTTTGGAAGGGTTTGAGAAGGATAGGTGTTAGCTCTTCTCTAAATGTTTGATAGAATTCGCCTGTGAAGCCATCTGGTCCTGGCTTTTGTTTGTTGGAAGATTTTTAATCACAGTTTCAATTTCAGTGCTTGTGATTGGTCTGTTCATATTTTCTATTTCTTCCTGATTCAGTCTTGGCAGGTTGTGCATTTCTAAGAATTTGTCCGTTTCTTCCAGGTTGTCCATTTTATTGGCATAGAGTTGCTTGTAGTAATCTCTCATGATCTTTTTGTATTTCTGCAGTGTCAGTTGTTACTTCTACTTTTTCATTTCTAATTCTATTGATTTGAGTCTTCTCCATTTTTTTCTTGGTCTGGCTAATGGTTTATCAATTTTGTTTATCTTCTCAAAGAACCAGCTTTTAGTTTTATTGGTCTTTGCTATCGTTTCCTTCATTTCTTTTTCATTTATTTCTGATCTGATTTTTATGATTTCTTTCCTTCTGCTAACTTTGGGGTTTTTTTTGTTCTTCTTTCTCTAATTGCTTTAGGTGCAAGGTTAGGTTGTTTATTCGAGATGTTTCCTGTTTCTTAAGGTGGGCTTATATTGCTATAAACTTCCTTCTTAGAACTGCTTTTGCTGCATCCCATAGGTTTTGGGTTTTCGTGTCTCCACTGTCATTTGTTTCTACGTATTTTTTGATTTCCTCTTTGATTTCTTCAGTGATCACTTCGTTATTAAGTAGTGTATTGTTTAGCCTCCATGTGTTTGTATTTTTTACAGATCTTTTCCTGTAATTGACATCTAGTCTCATAGTGTTGTGGTCAGAAAAGATACTTGATACAATTTCAATTTTCTTAAATTTACCAAGGCTTGATTTGTGACCCAAGATATGATCTATCCTGGAGAATGTTCCATGAGCACTTGAGAAAAATGTGTATTCTGTTGTTTTTGGATGGAATGTCCTATAAATATCAATTAAGTCCATCTTGTTTAATGTATCATTTAAAGCTTGTGTTTCCTTATTTATTTTCATTTTGGATGACCTGTCCATTGGTGAAAGTGGGGTGTTAAAGTCCCCTACTATGAATGTGTTACTGTCGATTTCCCCTTTTATGGCTGTTAGTATTTGCCTTATGTATTGAGGTGCTCCTATGTTGGGTGCATAAATATTTACAATTGTTATATCTTCTTCTTGGATCGATCCCTTGATCATTATGTAGTGACCTTCTTTGTCTCTTGTAATAGTCTTTATTTTAAAGTCTATTTTGTCTGATATGAGAATTGCTACTCCAGCTTTCTTTTGATTTCCATTTGCATGGCATATCTTTTTCCATTCCCTCACTTTCAGTCTGTATGCATCTCTAGGTCTGAAGTGGGTCTCTTGTAGACAGCATATATATGGGTCTTGTTTTTGTATCCATTCAGCCAGTCTGTGTCTTTTGGTGGGAGCATTTAATCCATTTACATTGAAGGTAATTATCGATATGTATGTTCCTATTCCCATTTTCTTAATTGTTTTGGGTTTGTTATTGTAGGTCTTTTCCTTCTCTTGTGTTTCTTGCCTAGAGAAGTTCCTTTAGCAGTTGTTGTAGAGCTGGTTTGGTGGTGCTGAACTCTCTCAGCTTTTCCTTGTCTCTAAAGGTTTTAATTTCTCCATCAAATCTGAATGAGATCCTTGCTGGGTAGAGTAATCTTGGTTGTAGGCTTTTCTCCTTCATCACTTTAAATATGTCCTGCCACTCCCTTCTGGCTTGCAGGGTTTCTGCTGGAAGATCAGCTGTTAACCTTATGGGGATTCCCTTGTGTGTTATTTGTTGTTTTTCCCTTGCTGCTTTTAATATGTTTTCTTTGTATTTAAGTTTTGATAGTTTGAAGGGAGAAGACTCAAATCAATAGAATTAAAAATGAAAAAGGAGAAGTAACAACTGACACTGCAGAAATACAAAAGATCATGAGAGATTACTACAAGCAACTCTATGCCAATAAAATGGACAACCTGTAACAAATGGACAAATTCTTAGAAATGCACAACCTGCCAAGACTGAATCAGGAAGAAATAGAAAATATGAACAGACCAATCACAAGCACTGAAATTGAAACTGTGATTAAAAATCTTCCAACAAACAAAAGCCAGGACCAGATGCTTCACAGGCGAATTCTATCAAACATTTAGAGAAGAGCTAACACCTATCTTTCTCAAACTCTTCCAAAATATAGCAGAGGGAGGAACACTCCCAAACTCATTCTATGAGGCCACCATCACCCTGATACCAAAACCAGACAAGGATGTCACAAAGAAAGAAAACTACAGGCCAATATCACTGATGAACATAGATGCAAAAATCCTCAACAAAATACTAGCAAACAGAATACAACAGCACATTAAAAGGATCATACACCATGATCAAGTGGGGTTTATTCCAGGAATGCAAGGATTCTTCAATATATGCAAATCAATCAATGTGATACACCATATTAACAAATTGAAGGAGGAAAAGCATATGATCATCTCAATAGATGCAGAGAAAGCTTTCGACAAAATTCAACACCCATTTATGATAAAAACCCTGCAGAAAGTAGGCATAGAGGGAACTTTCCTCAACATAATAAAGGCCATATATGACAAACCCACAGCCAACATCATCCTCAATGGTGAAAAACTGAAAGCATTTCCACTAAGATCAGGAACAAGACAAGGTTGCCCACTCTCACCAATCTTATTCCACCTAGTTTTGGAAGTTTTAGCCACAGCAATCAGAGAAGAAAAGGATATAAAAGGAATCCAAATCGGAAAAGAAGTAAAGCCGTCACTGTCTGCAGATGACATGATCCTATACATAGAAAATCCTAAAGATGCTACCAGAAAACTACTAGAGCTAATCAACGAATTTGGTAAAGTTGCAGCATACAAAATTAGTGCACAGAAATCTCTGGCATTCCTATACACTAATGATGAAAAATATGAAAGTGAAATCAAGAAAACACTCCCATTTACCACTGCAACAAAAAGAATAAAATATCTAGGAATAAACCTACCTAAGGAGACAAAAGACCTGTATGCTGAAAATTATAAGACACTGATGAAAGAAATTAAGGATGACACAAAGAGATGGAGAGGTATACCGTGTTCTTGGATTGGAAGAATCAACATTGTGAAAATGACTCTACTACTCAAAGCAATCTACAGATTCAATGCAATCCCTATCAAACTACCACTGGCATTTTTCACAGAACTAGAACAAAAAAATTTCACAATCTGTATGGAAACACAAAAGACCCCGAATAGCCAAAGCTATCTTGAGAACGAAAAACGGAGCTGGAGGAATCAGGCTCCCTGACTGCAGACTATACTACAAAGCTACAGTAATCAAGACAGTATGGTACTGGCACAGAAACAGAAACATAGATCAATGGAACAGGATAGAAAGCCCAGAGATAAACCCACGCACATATGGTCCCCTTAACTTTGATAAAGGAGGCAGGAATGTACAGTGGAGAAAGGACAGCCTCTTCAATAAGTGGTGCTGGGAAAACTGGACAGGTACATGTAAAAGTATGAGATTAGATCACTCCCTAACACCATACACAAAAATAAGCTCAAAATGGATTAAAGACCTAAATGTAAGGCCAGAAACTATCAAACTCTTAGAGGAAAACATAGGCAGAACACTCTATGACATAAATCACAGAAAGATCCTTTTTGACCCACCTCCTAGAGAAATGGAAATAAAAACAAAAATAAACAAATGGGACCTAATGAAACTTCAAAGCTTTTGCATAGCAAAGGATACCATAAACAAGACCAAAAGAAAACCCTCAGAATGGGAGAAAATATTTGCAAATGAAGCAACTGACAAAGGATTAATCTCCAAAATTTTCAAGCAGCTCATGCAGCTCAATAACAAAAAAACAAACAACCCAATCCAAAAATGGGCAGAAGACCTAAACAGACATTTCTCCAAAGAAGATATACAGATTGCCAACAAACACATGAAAGAATGCTCAACATCATTAATCATTAGAGAAATGCAAATCAAAACTACAATTAGATATCATCTCACACCAGTCAGAATGGCCATCATCAAAAAATCTACAAACAACAAATGCTGGAGAGGGTGTGGAGAAAAGGGAACACTGTTGCACTGCTGGTGGGAATGTGAATTGGTACAACCACTATGGAGAACAGTATGGAGGTTCCTTAAAAAACTACAAATAGAACTACCATATGACCCAGCAATCCCACTACTGGGCATATACCCTGAGAAAACCATAATTCAAAAAGAGTCATGTACCAAAATGTTCATTGCAGCTCTATTTACAATAGCCCGGAGATGGAAGCAACCTAAATGTCCATCATCGGATGAATGGATAAAGAAGATGTGGCACATATATACAATGGAATATTACTCAGCCATAAAAAGAAATGAAATTTAGTTATTTGTAGTGAGGTGGATGTACCTAGAGTCTGTCATACAGAGTGAAGTAAGTCAGAAAGCAAGACAAATACCGAATGCTAACACATATATATGGAATCTAAGGGAAAAAAATGTCATGAAGAACCTAGGGGTAAGACAGGAATAAAGACACAGACCTACTAGAGAATGGACTTGAGGATATGGGGAGAGGGAAGGGTAAGCTGTGACAAAGTGAGAGAGGGGCATGGACATATATACACTACCAAGCGTAAAATAGATAGCTAGTGGGAAGCAGCCGCATAGCACAGGGAGATCAGCTCGGTGCTTTGTGACCACCTAGTGGGGTGGGATAGGGAGGGTGGGAGGGAGGGAGACGCAAGAGGGAAGAGATATGGGAACATATGTATAACTGATTCACTTTGTTATAAAGCAGAAACTAACACACCATTGTAAAGCAATTATACTCCAATAAAGATGTTAAAAAAAAAAAAGAGCATGCAAATGATTCAGTGGAGGATTCCTTTTATTTACCCCTAAACTAATTTAAAAAACAACAAAGAATAGAGATACCCATTTGGAGAGTCCCACGAAAAGCAAACCAAGCATGCTGTGCATCTACGTAAGGAAATAAACGGTCACAGGATTTTGACCGCGAGCATGACGGGGAAAGACAGTGAACCTTGCCAACCTGGACTTCAGCCTGCATCTCCGTTAGTGTTGCCGACTGCCCTTGTAAAGCTTTAATTTCTTCTTTCTTGCGTTTTTCTGCTTCTTCTGTAGCTGCTCTTTTCTGTGCCTGGTATGAAATGATTTTCCGTTAGAATTGATTTTTAGGGTAGCGCTGGAAATTGAGTGATAAGTTATAGCATATAAATTATGTTTCTTATGTATTGTGATCGTCACTAAGACTAACACTATAGCTAGAATTAAAAGAAAATCCACCAGATTCATCTAATAAATGTTTACTGGTTGTTTTTTTTTTCTGGAATTAAAAAATTTTTTTAAAATTTTATATCGGGGTATAGTTCATTAACAGTGTTGTGTTAAATGTTTCCTGTTGATAAACACTGCAGGTGTCCTCCCGGCCATCATCATCCCTACACAGACAAGGTGGAAGAGCCAGGACGTGGGCTCAGGCACCAGTGTCCTCCGTGTGCTGTGTTTCCTGACCCCATAGCCCCGTGAACGATGTGTCAGTTTACTCACGTACCAAGTCACTTCTTAAACCCGGGACCAGGTCATAACTTCACGGAAGTTAACTTACCCTAATTTCAGCATCTGTAGGTCTGCCGTCTATTGTAGCAAATCCCTCAAAAAGTGTCTTATAGAGGACGCTCCTGCGGGTGGCACTCTCCTCGGGAGGGAGGCACTCGAGGACCAGAGCCCGGTGCTGCGCGTACAGGTCCAGGATCATCCCCACCGCCGAATCCCGCACCTTGTGCTCCCTGTGCTCCAGGGCCCGCACTGCGAACTAAGAATAGGGTTGGGACGTGCTCTTGTTACTGGGTCTCAAAATAGCCACGTTTATTTCTTCTGGCATAAAAGAAACATAGGGACATCGTGGACATTTGAAAAACATGGATGACAATGCCCATAGAATTCCAGCTATTAAGATACAGAGTTTTCCTCACTTCCTTTACTTTACATGTGCAGCTGAACCTATGTTGTATTTACAATTATTAGTATTTTCCTTTTTCCTACTTCAGGTATTAAATAGCATTTTTAAAGTTACATCCCTCCAGAAACTTCATATTAAGTATTAGAAAATATTTCAATCATAAAGAAGAAATATAATAAACTTCATGCATCCACCATCTAGATTAACCAACGTCTATCATTTTTGCCAGGTTTGCTTCAACTCTTTCTAAGAAACAGAAGCCTAGGACTACGGTGCAAGTCCCCTTGAAGTCTCCCTGCCCCCCGTCCCCTCCCCCCACCCCCCGTCAGAGGCATCAGTGTCCTGAAGCGGGCACGCGCCCCCCAGACGTCTTCACTTGCTGCACAGTGTACGTGCCGTGTGCGTGTGTGTGTGTACACGTAGGATTTTTGTTTGACATTATAAATGATTCACTGTGCTTATCATTCTGACACTTTACTTCTTCTTATTCAATGTTCCTTTTTCAAGATCTGTGCATGACCTTGAAGTAGGCGAACGACCCACCCCATCCATTTTAAGCTCTTTAGTGTCATCCGAACACATCACAATATCCGACGTTCCCACGTATAGTAAACCCACGTCCCCTCCTGGTCCTTTGGGCGCTGGCCCCTCACTGGCTGGGCTTCCTCACTTCCTCTGTCTCCGCCTGCCACACACTCAGGTTTTACCCCAGACCTTGTCCTTCCCAACCCCTGCACCAGCTCGAGAAGTTCTGACCGTGAGGCACCCCCGGGATGGTCACCTCCTGCCTCTCCAGCTCACCTGTCTGCACTCCCTCCCGTCTGCCACCTCCCGCGAGTCTTTCCCACCCCGCGTGTCCATCACCAAGTCACCCCCGGCATCCTTGCAGGCCCTCAAATCTGGGGCCGCTCCTCCTCTGTGCTCCCAGGTGAAGCAGAAGGTGCTGCGGGCTCAGGAATTGTGCCAGCTGGTTTCAGGCTGGACTTCGGGCCATGGCGATCCTGGGGCCCTTGGCATCACGCAGTAACCTGACCCGTGACGTTTCCTGGTTGGTTTCCCTGCTCAGAGGTCAAGGGCAGCATCTCATACTCCCTGCTCGCCCCTCAAACCTCCCCATCCACTCTCGGCTTTGAGCCGACGCCCTCCTGTTGAGAGGCTGGCTGGCCGCTGCCCGGCTCTGAGCCGAGCCGTCCGAGCGAGCACTGCGGCCCCGTTCCGTCGGCTGCCTGGGGGCTTTGTTTCTTCAATTAGAGCCTCACCCCCACCTCCAACTTTCACTCATTTCTCCTCCTTTTTAAACTCTCCGTCTCGATCAAGCCCACCGCATGTAGACGGACCCGCACAGGGTGACGTGCTCACCAACCCGGTTTCCCCACTTCCTTGGGGCACAGTTGTACACGCCTCCCGGGCCCTGCCGTGAGGATGGGGCCACCTCAGTGGATGGACATGTCTGAGAGTGGCTCGGCCTGTGGACACCTGCACTCACAACCTCTAGTCACCCTCCTCCATTCAGTGACCTTGGAGGTCATGTGTGAAGCCGCGGCATCACACTGGGAGGAGACGGAGCCCCCGAGTGCCCACAGGTGGCACCGGCCACAAGGGACGGCAGTGAGCCTCTGCTGTGTCACTGCCCTGAAGAGTGTGCATCTGTGATGGCAGCACAGCTTACTGGACCAAAGCTCACGCTGGGATCCTGACGTGGGTGTGGCCCTAACAAGGATGTAAGCATGTGGGGCCGGCTTATGGTCTGTGCTGGGGAACAAGGAAACTGACGTGGAAGCAGGACAGACAGTGGCCACGTGACGCAGGGCAGGACAGGGGACACTGACCCATACTCAGGAGGCAGTCCAGGGGCTACAAGTGAACGGACACAATCAGTGTTCACTTCTGGGGCTCATGCGGTTGTCCAAAGCATAAAACATGCACCTCCTTCCACAGCCCTGCCACCCGCTACGATGCGGCGTCATTGCTTGCAGAGTTTGCTTCCCTGGGGACACGGCTCTGCACGGCTCACGCCCCGATGCCACGGCGCAACCGGCAGCGCGACTCCAGCGCCCTCACATGTCAGAGGAAGCGGCGACGTTCCGAAATCGCCCCCCACCTCCGCACGCAGCCAACACCGGCCAGATGCTTGCCATGCTCCGGCCACCAGCTCGGAGCCCAGGCTGCGGCGGCCACCCTGGGGTGCTTACCCGCATCACACTGTCCACGGTGAAGCCCATGCCCTCCGTGCCCAGGTCCCGCAGCAGCCGGGCCAGCAGCGCCATCTGGCTCATGGCCAGGTGAGCCGAGGAGTTGGCTTTTAATGGCTGGACCAGGTAAGATGGGATAAGCTGGAGAGACTTCACTTCCTTAAACAAGGCCATTTCCTATAAAAACCAACATCATTTGTTAAGTTTTACTGGAAAATGCTAAGGGCAACTTAGTGCCATCCGCAAAGTAAACACTGAAGGAAAAAACAGGAAACAAAAAATGACAGTGACAAACGGCAGTAAAGTCACTGATCTATAAGCTCATGTTTCTATTTAAGATGTAATAACAATTAAAAACAAAAACCAAAAGCATCAGAAATAAAAACCACGACCACTTGGAGATTAATGAAAGCTTTACAGCAAATGTGATCAGTAACTTAAGGTTTCTCTTCTCAGGATTTCACAACCTCAAGAAAAAGGTTTTCTAATTTCTAAAATTCTGAAAGAAATTAGTCCTGCTGCGAGAACCACCATTTCGGTATTTATTAAACGTCAGCCAAGCATGTAACCACACACAATACTCCAGGTGAACAGACCCCTAATGGGTTTAGATGAAGGAGGGTAAGTACCTCCACACAGTCCAACGTCTCCAAGTGAGCAAGTCTTCCCATAACTAAGATTTCATCATTAATTAGCCAGACGCAGAAAAAGAAAAAAATGGTAAAATATTAAAGAAAAAGATCGAAGAAACGATAAAATATTGATAAAATATGAGACGTAATATAGGAAGACGTCTGTTTTTAGCAGGTCTGCAGGCCACACTACCCAAAACACTCTCTCATTTTGACAGTACAGTTAACTCCCTCTCTGGGCCCGTGAGTAGCTCTGAACCAAAGGAAAGAAGAAAGAGGAAGGACAGCCCCTCAGAGCATGAACGGTGAACTCGCACGTGACACACAGATGCAGAGGACACGGGGATGCAGGGTCGGTTGCCCAGATGCTGGTGCAGAACGAGAACAGGTCCCAAGCAGAAGACACTCAGCACCACCACTGTCTCAGAGGTGAATGTGGCTGGAAAATAATTCGCTGCATATTCAATGCATCCTTTGAAAGATTTCCCCCAAATAGTATCACTTACTTGTTTTCTCTGAAAATTTAAGTTCATTAAACAAAACAAGATCAGTGGTTCTTCATGTTGGAGAAACTATGGCAACTTTGGGTTCCTTCCCTAGAAAGCCGTGCACCCTCACAGCACTGTGTGTGACATTCGAAGGAGCTTGCAGACTTTCTGAATCTTAATTTGAGATCTCCTAGACCAGATGGAGTCACTAATTTAAAGAGAGCAAAGCATATTCTCACACTGCTCGTCTAAGCGTGTGCCCCAAACTCTCTTTTAAACTTGTTATTGGAGTATAGCTGATTTACAATGTTGCCTTATTTTCTGCTGTACACGAAAGTGTATCCGTTATATATAAATACATATCCACTCATTTTTAGATTCTTTTCCCATATATGTCATTACAGAGTACTGACAAGAGTTCCCTGTGCTGTACAGTAGGTCCTTATTAGTCATCTATTTTATATATAGTAGTGTGTGTATGTCAATCCCAATCTCCCAATTTATCCCTTCCCCCCGTGCTTTCCTGTTTTCTATGTCTGTGACCCTCTGTTTTGTAAATAAGTTCATTTGTACCCTCTTAAAAAAAATTCCACATATAAGCAATATCATATGATATTTGTCTTTCTGTGTCTGACTTACTTCACTTAGTATGATAATTTCTAGGCCCATCCATGTTGCTGCAAATGGCATTATTTTGTTCTTTTTTATGGCTGAGTAATACTCCATTGTATATATGTACCGCATC
Source organism: Globicephala melas (assembly GCF_963455315.2). Lineage (NCBI taxonomy): Eukaryota > Metazoa > Chordata > Mammalia > Artiodactyla > Delphinidae > Globicephala > Globicephala melas. The sequence goes on along the minus strand of NC_083314.1, from coordinate 185,591,539 downwards.
TTCTTTATCCATTCCTCTGTTGATGGACATTTAGGTTGCTTCCATGTCCTGGCTATTGTAAATGGTGCTGCAATGAACATTGGGGTGCATGTACTGTTTTGAAATATGGTTTTTTCAGGGTATATGCCCAGTAGTGGGATTGCTGGGTCATGTGGTAGTTCTATTTTTAGTTCTTTAAGGATCCTCCATACTGTTCTCCATAGTGGCTGTACCAATTTACATTCCCACCAACAGTGCAAGAGGGTTCCCTTTTCTCCACACCCTCTCCAGCATTTATCATTTGTAGACTTTTTAATGACAGCCATTCTGACTGGTGTAAGGTGATACCTCATTGTAGTTTCGATTTGCATTTCTCTAATAATTAGCTATGTTGAGCAACTTTTCATGTGCTGTTTGGCCACTTGTATGTCTTCTTTGGAGAAATATCTGTTTAGATCTCTTGCCCATTGTTTGATTGGGTTTTTTTTTATATGTATATTGAGCTGCATGAGCTGTTTGTATATTTTGGAGATTAATCCCTTGTCAGTTGCTTTGTTTGCAAATATGTACTCCCATTCTGTGGGTTGTCTTTTCGTTTTGCTTATGGTTTCCTTTGCTGTGCAAAAGCTTTTAAGTTTAATTAGGTCCCATTTGTTTATTTTTGTTTTTATTTTCATTACTCTAGGAGGTGGACTGAAAAAGATCTTGCTGTGATTTATGTCAAAGAGTGTTCTGCCTATGTTTTCCTCTGAGTTTTATAGCGTTTGGCCTTACATTTAGGTCTTTAATCCATCTTAAGTTTGTTTTTGTGTATGGCATTAGGTAGTGTTGCAATTTCATTCTTTTACATGCAGCTGTTCAGTTTCCCCAGCACCACTTACTGAAGAGACTATCTTTTCCCCATTGTATAGTCCTGCCTTCTTTGTCATAGATTAGATGACCACAGGTGAGTGGGTTTATCTCTGGACTTTCTATCCTGTCCCATTGATCTGTATTTCTGTTTTTGTGCAGTACCATACTGTTTTGATGACTGTAGCTTTGTAGTATAGCCTGAAGTCAGGCAGTCTGATTCCTCCAGCTCCATTTTCCTTTCTCAAGATTGCTTTGGCTATTCAGGGTCTTTTGTGTTTCCATCCAAACTAAAAATTTTTGTTCTAATTCTGTGAGAAATGCCATTGGTAATTTGATAGGGATAGCACTGAATCTGTAGATTGCTTTGGGTAGTATAGTCATTTTGACAAAATTGATTCTTCCAATCCAAGAACATGGTATATCTACCTGTTTGTGTCTTCTTTGATTTCTTTCATCAGTGTCTTAGAGTTTTCTGCATATAGGTCGTCTACTGAGGTAGGTTTATTCCTAGGTATTTTATTCTTTTTGTTGCAAAGGTAAATTGAATTGTTTCCTGAATTGCTCTTTCTGATCTTTCATTCTTCGTGTACAGGAATGCAAGAGATTTTTGTGTATTAATTTTGTATCCTGCCATTTTCATCAATTTCATTGATGAGCTCTAATAGTTTTCTGGTAGCATCTTTAGGATTTTCTAGGTATGGTATCATGTCATCTGCAAACAGTGAGAGTTTTACTTCTTTTTTTCCAATTTGGATTCTTTTTATTTCTTTTTCTTCTCTGAATGCCATGGCTAGGACTTCCAAAACTGTGTTGAATAAAACTGGTGAGAGAGGACACCCTTGTCTTGTTCCTGATCTTAGAGGAAATGCTTTCAGCTTTTCACCATTGAGCATGATGTTTGCTATGGGTTCGTCGTATACGACCTTTATTATGTTGAGGTAGGTTCCCTCTATGCCCACTTTCTGGAGAGTTTTTATCATAAATAGGTGCTGAATTTTGTCAAAAGCTTTCTCTGCATCTACTGGGATGGTCATATGGTTTTTATTCTTCAGACTGTTAATATGGTGTATCACATTGATTGATTTGCATATGTTGACGAAACCTTGCACCCCTAGGATAAATCCCACTTGATCATGGTGTATGATCCTCTTAATGTGTTGTTGGATTTGGTTTGCTAGCATTTTGTTGAGGATTACATCTATGTTCATCAGTGATATTGGCCTGTAATTTTCTTTTCTTTTTTTGTAGTATCTTTGTCTGGTTTTGGTATCAGGGTGACGGTGGCCTCATACAATGAGCCTGGGAGTGTTCCTTCTGCAATTCTTTGGAAGAGTTTCAGCAGGATAGGTGTTAACTCTTCTCTAAATGTTTGATAGTATTAGCTGATGAAGCCATCTCATCCTGGACTTTTGTTTTTGTTCATGCTGTACAGCACGTGGGATCTTAGTTCCCTAACCAGGGATGGAACCCGTGCCCCCTGCAGTGGAAGCACAGACTCCTAACCACTGGACCACCAGGGAATTCCCTGTTAGAAGTTTTAAAATCAGTTTCAATTTCAGTACTTGTGACTGGTCTGCTCATATTTTCTATTTCTTCCTGGTTCAGTCTTGGAAGGTTGTGCATGTCTAAGAATTTGTCCATTTCTTCTAGGTTGTCCATTTTATCGGCATATAGTAGCTTGTAGTAGTCTTTTATGATCCTTTGTACTTCTATGGTGTCTGTTGTAACTTCTCCTTTTTTATTTCTAATTTTATTGATTTGAGTCCTCTCCCTTTTTTTCTTGGAGTCTGGCTAAAGGTTTATCAATTTTGTTTATCTTCTCAAAGAACCAGCTTTTAGTTTCATTGATCTTTGCTATCTTTTTCTTTGTCTCTATTTCATTTGTTTCTGCTCTGACCTTTATGATTTCTTTCCTTCTAACTTTGGGTTTTGACCTTCTTTCTCTAGTTGCTTCAGGTGTAAGGTTAGATTGTTTCTTTGATATTTTTCCTGTTTCCTGAGATAAGACTGTATTGCTGTAAACTTCCCTCTTAGAACTGCTTTTGCTGTGTCCCACAGGTTTTGGATTGTTGTGTTTTTGTTGTCATTTGTCTCTAGATATTTTTTGATTTCCCCAGGGATCTCTTGGTTATTCAGTAGTGTATTGTTTAGCCTCCATGTGTTTGTATTTTTTACAGTTTCTTTCCTGTAACTGATATCTAGTCTCACAGCGTTGTGGTCGGAAAAGATACTTGATACAATTTCAATTTTCTTAAATTTACCAAGGCTTGATTTGTGACCCAAAATATGGTCTATCCTGGAGAATGTTCCATGAGCACTTGAGAAGAAAGTGTATTCTGTTGTTTTTGGATGGAATGTCCTATAAATATCAATTAAGTCCACCTTGTTTAATGTGCCATTTAAAGCTTGTGTTTCCTTATTTATTTTCATTTTGGATGCTCTGTCCGTTGGTGAAAGTGGGGTGTTAAAGTCCACTACTATTGTGTTACTGTCGCTTTCCCCTTTTATGGCTGTTAGCGTTTGCCTTATGTATTGAGGTGCTCCTATGTTGGGTGCATAAATATTTACAACTGTTATATCTTCTTCATGGATCGATCCCTTGATCATTATGTAGTGTCCTTCCTTGTCTTTTGTAACTGTCTTTATTTTAAAGTCTATTTTGTCTGATATGAGTATTGCTACTCCAGCTTTCTTTTGATTTCCATTTGCATGGAATATCTTTTTATGTCCTCTCACTTTCAGTCTGTATGTGTCCCTAGGTCTGAAGTGGGTCTCTTGTAGACAGTGTATATATGGGTTCTGTTTTTGTATCCATGCAGCCGGTCTGTGTCTTTTGGTTGGAGCATTTAATCCATTTATATTTAAGGCAATTATCAATATGTATGTTCCTAGTGCCATCTTCTTAATTGTTTTGGGTTTGTTTTTGTAGATCTTTTTTCTTCCCTTCTGCTTTTCTTCTCTTCTTTTGTGGTTTGATGACCATCTTTAGTGTTGTATTTAGGTTGCTTTTTCTTTTTTGTGTGTGTATCTATTGTAGCTTTTTGGTTTGCATTTCCCATGACGTTTTAAAAAATTATTTATTCATTCATTCATTCATTCATTCATTCATTTATTTATTTATTTATTTATTTATTTATTTATTGGCTGTGTTGGGTCTTCGTTTCTGTGCGAGGGCTTTCTCTAGTTGTGGTGAGCGGGAGCCACTCTTCATTGTGGTGCGCGGGCCTCTCACTGTCGTGGCCTCTCTTGTTGCGGAGCACAAGCTCCAGATGCGCAGGCTCAGTAGTTGTGGCTCACGGTCCTAGTTGCTCCACGGCATGTGGGATCTTCCCAGACCAGGGCTCGAACCCACGTCCCCTGCATTGGCAGGCAGATTCTCAACCACTGCGCCACCAGGGAAGCCCTCCCATGAGGTTTTATATAGCAGTCTATATATAAACAAGGTTGTTTTAAGTTGCTGGTCTCTTACTTTCCAATGCAATTCCCACTTCCTGCATTTGTGCTCTCCTCTTCTCACGATTGCTGGGTTTGATATCATATTTGTGTGTGGATGATTTGCTCCTTTTAGTGTATGTTTGCCTTTACTAGCAAGCTTTCCCATTTCTTAGTTTCCTTGTTTGTAGAAACAAGAATATTTCTACCACCCTACCCCCCCCACCCCCAACCTAGAGAAGCTCCTTTAGCATTTGTTGTAAAGCTCGTTTGGTGGTGCTGAATTCTCTTAGCGTTTGCTTGTCTGAAAAGCTTTTGATTTCTCCGTCAAATCTGAATGACAGCCTTGCTGGGTAAAGTATTCTTGGTTGTACGCTTTTCCCTTTCATCACTTTAAATATATCCTGCTTTTTCCTTTTGGCCTGTGGAGTTTTTGCTGAAAAATCAGCTGATAACCTTCTGGGGATTCCTTTGTATGTTATTTGTTGCTTTTAATATTTTTTCTTTGTATTTAATTTTTGTTAGTTTGATTAATATGTGTCTTGGCATGTTTCTCTTGGGTGTATCCTGTGTGGGACTCTCTGTGCTTCCTGGACTTGGGTGACTATTTCCTTTCCCATGTTAGGGAAGGTTTCAACTATAATCTCTTCAAATCTTTTCTCAGTCCCCTCTTTTTCTTCTGGGACCCCTGTAATTCGAATGTTGGTGTGTTCAGTGTTGTCTCAGAGATCTCTGAGAGTGTCCTCAATTCTTTTCGTTCTTTTTCCTTTATTCTGCTCCTTGGCAGTTATTTCCACCATCTTATCTTCCAGCTCACTTATCCGTTCTTCTGCCTCAGTTATTCTGCTATGGATTCCTTCTAGTGTATTTCCCATTCCAGTTATTGTGTTGTTCATCAATGTTTGTTCTTTAGTTCTTCTAGGTCCTTGTTAAACATTTCTTGTATCTTCTCCATCCGTGCCTCCATTCTTTTTCTGAGATGTTGGATCATCTTTATTACCATCACTCTGAATTCTTTTTCAGGTAGACTGCCTATTTCCTCTTCATTTAGTTGTTCTTGTAGGTTTTAACCTTGCTCCTTTGTCTGCAGCACATTTCTCTGTCTTCTCTTCTTTCTAATTTACTGTATATGTGGTCTCCTTTCGCAGGCTACAGGGTGGTAGTTCCTCTTGCTCCTGGTGTCTGCCCCCTGGTGGGTGGAGCTGGGTCTTGTCCCTCTGGTGAGCAGGGTTGTGTCAAGGGGTGTGTTTTGGGGTGTCTCTGAGCTTAGTAAGACTTTAGGCAGCCTGTCTGCTAATGGGTAGGGCTGTGTTCATTTCTTGCTGGTTGTTTGGCCTGAGGTGTTCCAGCACTGGAGCCTGCAGGCTGTTGGGTGAAGCTGGGTCTCAGTGCCAAGACAGGGACCTCCAGGAGACCTCACGATGATTAATATTCCCTGAGGCTGGGAACTCCCTGGCGGTCCAGTGGCCAGGACTTGGCACTCCCACCACGGTGGCTCAGGTTCGATCTCTGGTTGGGGAACCAAGATCCCGCAAGCCGCACAGTGTGGTGTGCCCCAAACTCTTACACACTCACTTCTATCTTAGCTTCCCCCAGCGCCCAGGCTAGAGGAGGCGTGTTTGCTGAAAGAATAAAAATATTTAGATCAAGACCATTATACATCTTTTTTTTTACCCCATTTTTCTATTCTGATTTAATTCTCCATATATTTTTATTTATTTAAAAAATAGTGTACGTTGAATAAAAAAAACACTAGAAAAAGCAAACTGTACATTTTAATCATGTTTAAGGCAACATTTACCTGGTTTAGAACATGAGGAAAATATGATGGTGAATCACTAAGGATAATCTATGATGCTCTTGGGTAGACAAGATCTTGTAAGGTATTAAGAAAGTCAAGTAGTTATATGTTTATTATTTATTATCTGTAGTTATATTATTATCTGTAGATATATTATTATCTGTAGTTATATGTTTATTATTTATGGTTTCAAATTCTGTGGTGAAATTCATACCTGAATAAAATTGGAAGCTATAACACGCAGGCGAGCAGAAGAATCTCCAGTTCTCGTGAGCAGAACAGGAATGGTCCTTTCCACACAGTGAGTTGTTTCAAGCTTACCCAGTTTATGTTTAGGAATATATTGTGTGATTAACATTTTCAACAATTTCAAAGATGCCTGAAAGACCTAAGAAAAAAGTGATAAAAACAGATGAGCCACTCTCACTGAATTCCACCAAAAGAAAACATGAAATTTACTATTAAACACAAACGTTACGCTGAAAACTACATGCTGTCTGAAGGACTGGAAATGGCCAACTGAAAACTGCTCTGTGAGCACAGTTCCCGGCACATGGAAGGCACAGGCTCTTATCTCCCACGTGTCATAAAGTCCCCGACATCTCTCCATGAGCCAAATATCTGACATTACTGCTGAACTGCATGAGCTCCTGTATGAATGCAGACGACAATGTAATTGTGGGATGTTCATTCTTAAGGTCCTTTCAGGGTCAGGAGAAGTCGGTACTAACTCCCAAGCTCCTCAGGTGTCATGAAGAACAAAAACATAAAGGGGCATGTATCAGTCGTGGTGGCCAGGCCTCTGTGCACATGGACCAGAGGGCACGGCCCACGGGGACAGACCTCAGACTCCTTAGTGACCACATTCCTTCCTCGAGAGCTTCATTCCTAGTGACACCACATGCTAGGTGACAACGGTACTGGGGACCAGGCTGCCTCGGGCTACCCTGACCTCCTGGGGACATCCCAGCAGCTCTCTGGCAGACACGGGGCCCCTGAGGGGTGGGCGGGGACTCACTGGGGTCACGATGTCTCGGACGGCTCTCCTGATGAGGAATACGGCCGCCCTCAGCGTGCTCTTCAGGTCTTCCTTTGGGGTTGCCGCCGGTGCATCCATCAGCTGTTTATACAGGGCGAGCAGCGCGTCCTCCCGGTGCGACCATGTTTTGGAATAGGCCCCGGCCACCTGGGAGGGCGGGACCCGGCCCCTCAGAGTGGGCACTTGGCCACATCCCCTCCCCAGTAGCCCCGGCAGCCTGCACCCTGCACCCCTGGCCTTGGTTTGTTTTAAACCAAGACACAGCTTTTCTAATAACAGGACCTCCACCCACTAGGTATGTGTATTTGGAGAAATACTCCTCCTAACGTGGAAAATTTAAGTTTATGTTAAAACATGGAACGTATTAAAAGTTCCAGCACGAGAATCTTTTGAGGCTGGTGACACGCTCATGTTTTGTTTGCTCTGCTGTCCTCTTCCCTGGAGCTGGCGGTGCTCTCAGGTGGGAGCTGGTGTTGGACCCCAGCCCTGTCAACACCCCAAATCAGGCCCAGGCTGAAATGGATACTTGTCATGAAATCTGAAATTCTAGCTTACGCTTGTGCTGCTTCACATAAGGAGTAACTATCAAAAGACTTTTCCATTGAACAGTGAGGACAAAGGGCAGTTGCAGCATCGGGACCAGCAAGCCTGGGAGCCCTGTGGAGCCGCCCGCCCCTGCCCGTTGTTTGCAGGCTGTTTATACGAGCTTCTGTTCTTACCAAGGCCTCTCCCAGCACGTCCACGGCGGAGCTGGCTTCGCGCAAGGCCTTCTCTGTTAGAGGCTCAGGCTCGCCCACGGTGCCCGCTCTGGGAGGCTCGCTGCTGTCCGTGTCCCTCGTCTCTGGCTCCGTGGCCACTGCCCCAGGCTGCTTGCGGGTCGCGGGAAGGGGCCGCTCATCGTAGGGCAGGGACTCGAGCTGCGGGAGGACAGGGCGGCTGCCGGGCTCGGTGCAGGATCCTCCCCACATACTGACCCCCCGTCTACACCCATGAGCTGACTGCTTGGGACTTACCTGGTCAGAATGATGGTATTTTGCTAAATATCAGTCTCGTCAAGTTAGAATAATTTATACCATAGGGTGTAATTGAAAAAAAATTAGATCAGGGGTTTTATTCCCTTCTAAACTTACTACAGACCTAATAAACAAGCAACGTAGATTCTGCCGCGATTACTATTTACAACTAGTGATTTCAGTTCAGCTGACAGTAGGTCACTACAGTAAAAGTCATTACAGTTTTTTTCTGGCAAGACCCTTGGCATTTTCTTAGTTTATTTCTGAGAAACAACTCTCAAGCCTCATTTTAAACGCATCCAGCGCCCAGCAGCCTTGAAGTGACACAGGCAGCCAAAGCTCCAGGTGCTTATCCACCTTTGTCTGCATGCTGCAGCAGACATTTCCCGGGCTCTGTTCTTGGCGACCCACGTAGAGCGATGGGAAGACAGACTCCCCGCCCTCGGCGGGCCTCGTTCTCAGGGGGAGACAGATATACATTAAACAAGTACACACGTCACAGACTTCCAGGTAACTGAGGGCAGAAAGAGCGATTCCAGAGTCACTTTCTGAGGAAGGCGTCACAGTGACACTGAACAGACAAGGAGGACCGTTTATTCATACTTAATACTTGCTGAGGTCTTAACTGGGTGTACAACACGTGAGATTTAGCTTCTCATCTTTTAAAATGTGCTCACACTTGTAAAACAAAACACATTGAGGTACTAAAAAAGGAGAAATTAGAGTACTTTTAGATTGAAGTGTGAAACGTAACAATTAATTTACAGACAAGATATCACTGGAGGGAGAGGGAGGATGGCAATGCTCACAGACGTGCCCTGGGAGAGCCAGCGGCACGAGGGCGTGGGGGCCGTGTGGCAGCTGTGGGCCTCTGGCTGCCATCCTCCCCAGGGTCTACTGGCCACGTGGCCATGCCCGGCAGGGGCTCCAGGGAGGCCCCCACAGGCCAGTTGGCACCTTTGCCCCCTCTGGTCCTCGTCACTGCTCCTCAGGTGGCAGGTGACTGAGGCCGATCTAAGCAGGGTTAACCCGGGGACTCTGCTTAGAATGGGACGCACGCTCTCCCCCAGAGGGCACAGCGTACAGACCTGAAGCTGAGGCCACGTGACGAGCCCGGCCTTCCGAGAGGGCGTCTCAGAACCACAGGAAACAGACTCGCAAGACAGAAATCAAACCAACCCTGGAACCCACATGACCTCTTAAAATTCCCAGTTATAAATGCCAATAACCCCCAGTTTGAACCAGGTTTTCTGTCCCCTGCCACACAGGAGGTTCTAACAGGTATGGTAACTGGATACAACTTGTACCGAGGCTCTACTAAGGTCAGGCCAGGGTAGGAACCTGACGAATATTGTCTCATTTAATCCTGGAAACCACCCTTTAAGAAGACATCTGTACATCTTTGCAAAGAGAAAAACAGAGGCTCAGAGGATGAAGTGTGTCTCAGCCATTGGCCGATGTTCCGGCCGCAGCTTTTTTGCCCCTCTTCTTGACACAGCGTGGGTAAGGCTGTCACTGTTTTGTACCCTGATACATCCCTTGCCCTGGGAAAGCACCTGGCATGATGCAGGTCCCCACTACATACATGTGGAATAAACTGTCCACAGCGTGAACATGAGTTACCTACATGGGCCTTGAGAGGAGGACCTGCGGCGGGGGGTGACCGGTCCACCACGCAATGCTGAGGAGAAATGTCCAGGGGATGCGATGAAGGCTTCTCCAGAAGGAAAGGGTCGGCAAACTGGTTTTCTGTCCCCCTTTCTTCTGGCTGTGGCAGTGAGAGCGCGGGCTGCTGGTGGCAAGGGCTGTTGGAACGGACCAGGGGCTGGAGGGGCAAGTCCAGAGGCCTTCGTATCTGGGGAGAAATGGGCCATTCAATCCCCAGTGTCACTGCCCCACCAGACACACCCCTTGTTCCCCCAGGGGAGCGCTAGTTTGGGAAGGCAGAGGGGGAAACCCACACTGACGAGGTCCCATAGCCATGTCACTGCCCCCGACTGTCTCTGGATGGTTACTGTGTGGACCACTCAAGTGACACCCGTACCAAAACACCAGAGTGGCCATGAGCATCTGTGCACAGGGTGCTGTGGTGGGGAGGCCACAGGCAGGCAGGGAGCACCCGGCTGGATCCGAGAGGCCTGTGCTGGTCACTCCGTGTCTGCAAAGCAGGCTACTTCGTGTCACCTGAACGAGTGCAATGGACTCAGTGGTGGCCACGTGCTGGGCCAGGAGCAAGAGCTCCAGGCAGACGACTGCACCTGAGGCTCCCTGTTCTCACCCCTGTGGATGGGATGGGGAAACTGAGGCACAAAGAGGCCAAGGAATGAGTCTGAGACTACAGAGTTGGACGGAGGAACGGAGCCCGGGGTCTGGCAGCGAGTGCCAGAGGCGGCACTCCCTGCACTGCCCTCTGGGTGCCAGGCCTGTGTCCCAGCCTGGAACGTGGGCTCCAGACATGAGACCCGCCCCCACCCAGCCCGAGCTGTCAGGGTGGTGCTCTCTCGCCCCACTCCCGGGGGCTGTGTGGGCAGGGCTGCCAACAGGAGATGCAGTCGCCCACCGGGAAGCCTTCCCACCCGACCTGCCCTGTCTCCGCCTCTGCAAATCCTGCAAGAGAGCATCAAGGCCAGGCCTACGACACGGGCCCACTGTCGCCGCTGTCGCCTGAGCCTGACAAAGTCTTCCGTTTTGCGGAGCGTGCAACCACCCTTGTGGACCCCGCGGCGGCTCTCCCGGTCCCTGGCCCCGCTGCGGGCCCCGCCACCCACCAGCTCGGCGTCCACCAGCCCGTGCAGCTGCAGCCGCCCGTACACCTGGCTGCGGTAGCGCGCCATCTGCTGTTTCTTCTCCTTGGCCAGGTCGTAGTCCTCCTTCTCCACGGCGCGGCGCTTTTCCACCTCGTACCTGCCCAGCCGCTCCCCGACCTGAAGCACACAGCGTTGGCTTTGGCTTTGCGTGTGGACCGACTCACGCGAGGTGCAAAGACGGTTTTAAAGCAATGCTTTGAGGACAGTGTGGGCGACCAACTCCGTGTCGCGGGGAGAGGGGAAGGGCACGGGGGATGGAGGGAACGGGCCACCGCCACCTGCGAGCTCACGGGAGTTTAAACATCTTACATTTCCTGCGGCCGTGGCCCTGAGGAGGGCTCTGCAGGAGTGTGTGCTCTTGCTGTCCTTCATGTGCTGATGCCCCTGAACCCACGCTAACCCTGCAGCCTTCAGAGGCCTGCCGTTTGCTGAGCAGGAACCAGGGCAGTTAGACACGCAGCCGCCGCCTTCCCCACAGGCAGTACCTTCTGCAGGTCGGCGATGGCCTGCTTGAGCGTCTTGGCGTCGTCGTAGCGCTCCCTCTGGGCCGCCTCGCGCTTCCTTTCATCTAACCTGCGGATAATCTGTGCCACTTCCGGATCCTGGTACATGTCAAAGGCCAAGTCATCTAGTGGGGAAATATAGTCAGACTTCCTAAAGGAAAGGAAAGGGTACTTTAGAGGCAGTTTCAATCTATGTGACGCTGCAGGGGGAGAGTGGGCCCCGTGCTCAGTGCTGAAGACACACAGACAGTCTGGAAAGGTCCCACCCACACCCGTTCCGGAGCATTTCTTGCTGAGAAAGCAGAGGCTCAGAGAAGTCAGTAACGGGCTTCAGGTCACACAGCAAGTGCAGGCAGGTCTTGCTGACCCCACAGCTTATGCTCTTGACCATGAATTATATGCACATGGGGCACCTGAGCCTTCAGTGTGTTCATTCACTCGTTCGGCAGATATCCCGAGTGCAGACCGTGCAGGGCTCTGCTCTGGGCGCAGGGACAGGACAGAGCATGTGAATCATTTGTAGACGTGGGAAAACCAAAACCAAAGCCAGCCATGAGCAGGCCCCAGCCCTGCAGAGGCTGGCTTGGTGGCCCAGGCCGAGTCCAGGGTTGCATTTCACGCCACAGTAATGGTGACGAGCATTAAAGACGGAGAACTGCTACCACTGGGCTTGTACCTCAAAGTGTCTGATCATATGACATCACCATCCAGTCCTGCAGGAGATCAGAGAAATCCTTCCCAGAATAAATCACCTAAACGTGATCTGAATAACCTGTTTTGGATTACGCATCGCCTCCCTCTTTCCTCCCAATTCTATAACCGGCCAGAAGCTTTCTTCTGGGCCTGACATTTAGAACCAGGATGCCGTTCTAACTACTCGACAGAAGCGTTAGGGGACACGGTCCAGAGCCTCCCAATCTGCTGCATCAGAGGCAGGAAGACGCCTGCTGTTAGCTTCGCCTTGGGTGTCCTTGCACACAGCAAGTATCATTAAAGAGATTATTTGTCATACAAGTTTGGTTGGTTAACAATATACTCAAACAGGACAGGGGACCATATCACCTTTCAAAGGCAGCCAGGACCCCCTTTCCCCAGGCCTTGACTCAGGCGGCTGTGAGCACAGCAGTGGGCACACGGCCACAGCGGCTGTGAGCGTCTCCGTTCATCTCAGTGATGACTGAACAAGAGCACGTTTCTGTGCTTCCAAGATCTGTTGACTCTTTTTACCTAAATACACACCACACGCTCAAGTCTAACTCACTCTGCCCTGAAGTTCCAGAGGTGAAGCCAAGGCTTCATTACAGTATAAAAACCCTACGAAGGACGAAATGATGCTGCAACGCCCAGGCATCAGCAGCGCCCACTTTCCACGATGCTCCAGCACTGCCTGTGGACTCAGCCTTGGGCGCTGCCCACAACCTTTCAAGACCTCCCTCTACCTTCAGGAAAACCCTGGTGGGGGTGGTGGGGTGGGTGAGTCAGGACAAGAAACTGCAATTTACCATCCCCCATGGCTAACTTGATAAAGAACTGATTTAAACAGAAACCACAATTCCCCAGAGGGCTCTTGGCGATACTAAACCCGGTAAGAGAGCTTAGTCGCCCCTGTTCACCAAGAGCAGAGCCGGGGGCAGCACCTCCACGATGCTGAAGGAAGTACCTGCCGTCAGTGCTCCCCCCGTCTTCTCACCCCCACCTGGCAAGGTGAGGACTCCAGCAGGCGGGAAGGATCCGGGCTGAGGACTGAAGCGGAGCTTGTGTAGGCGGGATGATGGGTCACCCTGCGCCGTGACTTTTTATACACGAAACTGTAAGCACGGCCTCCACTCCAGTATGCCATACTCAGCACCACCCAGTGGCTCCGAGCAACGGCACAGAGAACTGACGCCACGTTTGATGCAAACGGAAGAGCCAGCAGTTCTGGCCATGTGCGTGTGAGCGTGGAAATACACCACAGGTCATGGGCAAATGTCAACCGTGTACTAACATCTAAGCATCTTATCTCTTTGCTATTGGGAAGCTGCCGTCAGAGAAGGGGACCTGGGTATTGTTTTGAATCCCTTTCTCTTTAGGCCGGGCGCCTGTGGAAGGGGTCCCCCTACTTTCATAAACAGCAGACACATGACAAGGGTGCTGAAGGACTCTGTCCCAGAGGGGCACCTAGGGACAGAGGGTGTAAAGTGCCGTGCCCTCGGCCTTGCCCTCCACGCCTGACTTGCTAAAGAGTCAGCAAGATAGCGAAGTCTGTGTAACTGTCCACGTGAGGAGAGTGGAGAGGAACTTACAGAAACTGATGTGACATGCAGTTCTCACTCCCTGAAGGAATGAGGTTTTAAAGCAGACATAAGATGACCTTTGGGGTACCTGGTAATCTGGGTCAATTAATACTTCGATTCTTACCCATGAATTTGCCTGCGCCACCAAAATACCAAAGGACGGCTGGCAGAGCTTTTATCTGAACGCGCTCGAGGAACTGGCTAGTGATACCAGAACATGCAAGAGACGAAGTCAGCTCTGCAGGGCAGTGAATGAAGATGTGCTGAATAAAACGGTGACCTTAATCTGCAGCGTATTTAAGACAATCCCATCAGTGGCTTATTCGGCTCCAGACTGACTGTAGAGGCCCCCAGGTCCAGGATCCTTTCTTTGGAGCTGACTTGCACTTTCATGATTCCAAGGAAAGTTACAGAAATTTATTGCCTCGTGGGAGGGGGGCAGGGCTCTTACCCAGAACAAGTTCCTTCGAGAGCTGGGTCCTCTGTGTTGTGCCCTAGATAATGATCAATCAGCTTCTCTCTAGAGGTCTTTGGGGGAAAAAGTTATGCTTAGTATCTCAGAGAGAAAAGGAACAACATAAAACAGAGATGATTTGACATAAAGGTGTCAGTCAGGGAGCTTCAATGATCCTAGTGTCCTGGAGGGACAACTGAAATTCTCGAGTAAAGTTTAATACAACAGTTGCTGAAAATGGTCTGCTAGCTGTTCACCAGATAATTTTGTGAGGATTTTTAGGATGATACTTTTGTGACAAAAATAAACGATCCCCTCTTGTTAGAAATAAATGTCCCTCTTCAGGAATGAAACTTCCCAAACTTACAATATTGCTTTCATCACTGAAATCTGCAGGGTCTCCAATGATATTTATTGCCACCAAAGCAACCTAAGAAAGAGTTAATCAACAGAAATTAAGTATAACATGTCTGACATGACTTAACCCCTTTATAACAAACTCTGAGCCACACTGTCATAAAACGGGATGAGGTACAGCAAAATGCTTTAGCTGTAGAATCTCACGCTAATATAGAATTATTAATGACTTTTATAAATTATATAAGTCAATATTCTAATGCTGAACCAAGAGGGTATTTTAATGTTTAAAGGATGTTAAAACAATACAGCTAAAAAACCTCCAAAGTTTTAACCCAGCTTTATATCGAACCATCCACTCAAGGTTAAGGATGGGGTCACATCTACATGATCGTGGTAAATTAGACAATGAAATGAAAACCTACGTTAACATAGCTTGGTTTGTCCAAGGCACTGATTCTCACTTGACGGGGAGAAGCCGCCTTCGCGCACCCCCTTCCTTGAGAATCATGGTTGCTGAACTGAAAACTAAGGAATTACTGGTGAATACACAGATGGGGTGGAGGAGGGAAAAGGCTCAGAATTCTGCTGTCAAATATGGACCAGGCACCACGACTCTGTCTCAGAACTCTCCTTCAGCTCACTTGCTCAGCAGAAAGCTCTGACTTGCTGGAATGCTTGCATTCCTCTTGGAGGGGGCAGGGAGTGCTGTAAATATCTGTGCTAACTAACAAGACTGCTTTGGACACAGTTGATTTCCACTAATATTCTTTATGCCAAAAAAATAAAAAGAAAGGGAGGGAGGGAGCTAGAGAGATTCTGGACTGCATGCATCATTAAACCGCACCCTCAATTTCCACCAGGGGATTTATCTTGTAAAAGTTTAGGGGGTTTATGTAGAACAGTGCTGTCCAACAAAAATAATGGGCTGGCCAAAAAGTTCGTTCAGATTTTTCCATGCGATGTTACCTCGAACACCCGAACAAACTTTTTGGCCAACCCAATATAATGCAAGCCACATATGTAATTTTAAGTTTTCTAGTCGACACAGTAAAAGAAACATTTAAAATTGTTTTTTTGATTTTAACAATATATTTAAAGCTAATGTATCCAAAACATCCTCCTCTCCTTGTGTAACCGAGCCTGGGTCACACGTGCAGCCCATGCACTTGGACCAACCACGCTCCCAGCGTGCACAGCCGCACGTGGCCGGTGGCTCCGAACCGGAGCACGCAGCTCCAGGGAGCTTAGCACTCTCCCACAGACACCACCTTAAAGGAGGAGTCTCAGATGCCACAAAGCAGGGGGCCGGGTAGGGGTGTCACCAAGGGGAGGGCCCATGTGTCTCACCTGATTATACACATTGTACTTGTTGATATGGTTTTGGTGAAAAATCAGCTTAAGAAACTGTCCTACTGCATCCACATACACCGATTTCAGTTCCCGGGCTTTGCAACCTGTCTTTTCATTGTCACAGAGAGAGACGTAGCTGAAAGAAAAAACACAACTCTGGAATCACGCTGATGTGGAAATACGCTGCCTTTGGTGCTCACTGAGCTCTGCAGGTTTCAAGGAAAGTTGTTAGGTTTGGAACGAAAAACCCTAGGGAAGAAAGCCCAGAAGTCAAGTTCTAAATAGTTCTCTTAAGATAAGCTCTGCCCCTGAAAAGTGGCCTGAATACGACTGACAGGAACACTGCCCAGTAAGCACGCTCAGCGCCAGGCTGGTGTTCGGAAGAGGTGTGCTCTCCACCCGCACACAAGTACGTAAGACAGCGCCAAGGGCAAGGGCGACTCCTTAGTTTTTAATTGCTTTGAGATGGAATTAGGCTAAGAGTCCCCACCGTACATGTTAAATTGCATTCTTACCCAAGCCTTCGAAACCTCTCTGCTTGATACGGTGCGAAATACTCAGGCAGGCTCTCACTAACGTAGAACTCGATTTTACTGGAAATCATATACTGATGAGCAAGCAACTGTAGTTTTCTTATTCGACATCTCTCCACCATTTGAAGAACAATTTCTTGTGGAAACTGGCAAAACCTGAAAGCAAACACATTTTTGTTTTATCTGCAGGATCTCCGTAGAGGGTCGAGGGATGTTCGCAGCCACGCTTCCACGTACGTGTCAGGTCTGTGGGTTCTGACGCTGCCGGGTCCCCGGTGCTGTCCCCGCCCTCTGGCCTTCCAGTCGCAGCTCGAGCTTGGAGTGAAGGTTTGATGGGGTCTGCCAGCCCCCCAGTGTGAATCATACTTGGAGCAGTTAGTTAGTGGTTTGAAATGAAACCCAAAGTTTATCACGAGATAAAAACATCAATCTAAAGATGCTGTACTAGTGAGTCAAAGGACTTTCCACCAGAACCTGAACACTTCAGGAAAGCCCTTGCTTTACAGAATGCTGAGTGGAGTGAGCAACGATCAGTACTTCAAGAATGCCTCTCAACGCTCGCTCAGCGGCCTGGAGAAGCCTACAACTGTCCATGCTGGAGCTTCTAATTCTGCCCAGAAGGGACACAGAGCATTAGAACGTCACACTGCAGTATATGATCACGACTGGGGGCGGGGGGCAGCACGATGCTTCGACAGCGGGCAGCGTGTGCGCCGAGCTGGCCAACACTGGGTGCGCACGACAGTGGGCATCGAGGGCATCTAGAGCCGGGGAAGCACCGAGGATGCGACAGTGGGAAAGGCCCCTCCAGCACACGTCACGATCCTCCTCGAGTGCAGTGGCGACCTGGCCCCTGGCCGGCCTGGCCCCTCTCCCGCCTTTCCTCCCAGCAGCCCCAGCTGAACTGCACCAGAGCCAGCCTGCCCCTTCTCTTGACCCGATCACCCCATCAACACACACGCACACTCACTCACACTCTCACATTCACACACACACACACTCTCATACACATACACTCACGCTCACACACAGTCACTCACACAGTAACACACACACTGACAGACACACTAACACACTCATACACACTGAAACTCACACACGCACTGACACGCACACACATACTCACACCCATTCACACCCTCACACAAATACACTCAATGCTCACACTCACACTCATACACACAACACACACACTCACTCAAACACATACACTCATATACACTCAGAGTCACACACTCACACAACACACACACACACACACACACACACACACGCATACACTCCAGAAAAGCCTGAGGAGCCTCCCATGACCCTGCCTCCGTCTCCAGCTCCCACCCCGTTTCTCAGCTGCCCCCTTGGCCAAGGTCACAGGCCACCACTGACCTCCACGAGGCTGAGTGCAACGTACACCTCATGGTCCTGACTTCCTGGGCCCCTTCCTGCCTCGGGCCGCCTTCCCGTCCGGCCCTGACTGTGCCCTGGGCTGGGTTCCAGGTTCCCTTCTCTATCTAGACTCACTGTGAGGCATCCCACATGCCTCATGGCTTTGAAAACCTCCTAACAGGGAGGAACCCCAAGTAAGTACCATCCTGTGTCCGAACTTGCACATCTCGTTGGTGACTTGACATTGAGTGCAGGCATCCTCAAAGCACCAGATGTGACCCAGACAAACACACCCCTGACCCAGCTCCCCAAGCCGCCCCAAACAGCCTCCTCCCCCAGCTTTTCAGCATTAGCACCGCACCCATCATGTGGCCCGTGCCTGTCCTCACGCTCCTAGCAGAGGGGCCACCATCAGTGGACAGGACAGAAAGGAAGCGCACAGGAAGGATCATCAGGCGGGATGGATGGGACTCTGGAAACTTCTGTGTTTAACTGAGGGACGTGAAAGGGTGAATGGGGAGAGTGCTGCTGAGAAAGTGGGGCCAGTGACTACGCGTATTCTGGGGGGGGTGATCCCTGGGGTTTCCTAAATGCCAAGGTTGTAAGAGAGAGGCATGTGGGGCAGGAGGGCAGCCAGGAAACTGGGAACTTAGCAATTCGAGCCTTGAATACCCTTCAGTCCAGCACTGCTTTAGACATCTAACATATTTACTTTTTTAAAATGCAGGTATAGACATAATTGGCAGTGAGATCATTCTAGACATAAGGACACAGTAATCTCATGTGGAAAAAAATCCTTTATAAAAAAACAAAACCTCCAAAACTGTTTAAGGAAAACTAAGATGACTGACAAAAGTTTGAAGCTGTATACTTTAAAGCCCTTCAAAAAAAGGGCTATGGGACTTCCCTGGCGGTCCAGTGGTTAGGACTCAGCACTTTCACTGCTGAGGGCCTGGGTTTGATCCCTGGTCAGGGAACTAGGATTTAGCTATTCAAAGGTAGCTTATTGAGAGTTTATAGATGAATCAAAAATACCCCTCAAACTGATGAAAAGAAGGGACAATACACTGTGCAAATCAGTGAAGAGAAACTCATCTAAAATGGAGCCAGAGGCCCTGCAGGGAGGGTCTCAGGCATGCACTTCCTTCATCCGGGCAGGGAGCAGCAGACTCGGCTGCCCCAGCAGCAGAAGGGACACTTTCTCCTGGTCCAGTAACAGCCCAGCCAATGAGATGCTGTGACCACCCCAAACCCTCGCTTTCCTCCAATGGACTTAGGTTCAAAGCAGCCCCTCCCAAGTGCCCCTTTTCTCTGTAAAATAAGGTTTCTCCCTCTCCTTTGTCCTCAGACTCACCTATGCTTTCACCAGTCTGCATGTCCCGAACTGCAATTCCTCTGCCATTCTGGAATAAGCTCATTTTGCTGGCAAAAACAACTGGCTATTTTATTTTTAAGGTTGACATCGCATGGTGTGCAGAAGTGGGTTCTGGAGGAGACGGAGCCTGGACCCACGTGTGACAGCCGCCCGTGCCCCGTGCCCCGTGCCCCGCTCCCCTCCCCTCCCCTCCCCTCCGGGCGGCGAGAGCCCTCCTCCTTCCGGGCCAGGAAGCCTCCTCTTTCCGGGTCAGCTCCCTCCTTTCGGTTGAGTGCTCTGACTTTACTGGGATCTGCTTGTTTTCTTTTTGGGAAGGCTCTGCCCCTCAGGTGAGTACTCACTCATTTGTTCCCCCTATTGGAAGTGTGCTGGAATTCTGGTAAAATTCCACTGGAATCAGGCTGTTTAGGGATTTTTCTTTTGCTCTTGAGAAAAGCTCTAAGAAATGGGACCCCAGTCACCTAAATGCTCTAAGGGCACCCTCCTTCGGGGACCCTGGCTGGTTTTATGTTTAAAAACTATGGTCCTTCCTCATGCACATTTTAAACTAAATAGACTGACTTAACCCCAAATACTTCAGAATACCAAGGGCCATTATGGGGAACTTTCAACCTCTCCAAACTTGTTTCTCTCAGAACCAAATTAGAAAGCGACGGCTCTAAAACTAAACAGACTGAATGGGATGCTTATTTTAATCGGTACTTGGAGCTTCCAAACACATCCAGGACTCTAATAAAGCTGCCTCTTTACAAAATACCATTCCTAGACTAACAGAGGAGAACAAACTGAAGGAAGACAAAACGGCTCTGAGGCCTCTCCCCCGCCCCAGCCCCTTGTGCCCCTGTGCCACCTTCCCTCCCCTTCTGCCCATCCTCACCTCCTCTGGGCCCTCCACCCGCTCCTAATCCTCTTGCTGAACTCCCCTTTTTCTCCAAACCTCTCCCTGTTTCCCCCTCCCCTGAACTTATTAAGTCCTGCCCTTTTAAAGCTAAGCCTTCTAGGGGTCTAGATGCTAAATCCCTAGTTACTTATGTTGCCTGGACTAAAGCTGAACTTCTAGCTATAGTCAAAGATTTTCCCAAAGTAACTGAGGACCCCCATGGATTTGCTGAAGAACTTATCCACTTATAAACTTATCAACCTGGCTTCTCAGATTTATATCAATTAGTCCACATGCTTGCTGGTGAAGCTCAGGCCCAACATTGGATGAAACTTGCCTGATGGGAAAATCCTGAAAGGGATTTGGAAAAACAAACCCTGACTGTTAGCAGGAAATCCAAGAACTTGCTAGAAATTTTCACTAAGAGTTTCAAAAGGTTTTCCTAAGCATGATGACTGGAACAAAATTCAGGCTTTGCATGCAAAACCTATAAAACCTGTTCACGGCCATTGTAGTTGTCTTCAGACTGTCTTTAGAGAAAACTCTGGTCTTCTTTTGGATGTTGAATCTGCTTGGGTTGCCTTTAACTCTGTGTTCATTAATGGGCTGAATGGGGATTCTCTTTCAGTTAAAAGGACCAGGATGGGGACTTCGCTGGTGGCGCAGTGGTTAAGAATCCACCTGCCAATGCAGGGGACATGGGTTCGAGCCCCAGTCCAGGAAGATCCCACATGCCGCGAAGCAACTAAGCCTGTGCACCACAACTACTGAGCCTGTGCTCTAAAGCCTGCGAGCCACAACTACTGAAGCCCGCGTGCCTAGAGCCCGTGCTCCACAACAAGAGAAGCCACCCCAATGAGAAGCCCACGCACCACAAGGAAGAGGAGCCCCTGCCCATAGCAACTAGAGAAAGCCTGTGCACAGCAGTGAAGACCCAACGCAGCCAAAAAAAAAAAAAGGACCAGGATGGAATGGGAAACCCTGTCCACTCCAGGTTTGGTTAATTTGGTAAATCAGCGCGTTTGCACGCTAGACAATTCAACAAATGGAGGCCCCACCCTCCCCGCCAAACAAAACCTCTTGGTCTCTGCTATTACTGCAAAAAGCCAGGACATTGGAAAAAAAGATAATTAAAGCCTCAGCACTGCAGGCACCTTCAGCCCTCTAAGCAACCTTTCCAATGTCCTTCTAACCCCAACGGCCAGGCTCTGAGGAACTACAGGGGGCTCTGCCAACCCTCCCTTTTAATCGGCTCGGAGAAACGACACTCTGGATGCGGATGAATCTCTGTGTCCTTACTGACACCACAGCTACGCTCTTGGTGCTCAATCCCACTGCTGTAAAGCAGCCCTGCCTCGGAGTGCTAAACAGTTCAGATAGTGGGGGTTTCTAGCGAACCCCCAAAGATCCCCGTCTCAGAACCCGTTCCCTTTTGTTTAGGCCCTCCGAGAGACACACACTGTTTTCTCCTTAGGCTCCTTCATCCTTATTCAATCACTGGGCAGAGATTTCTTAGGGAAATACCATGCTGGAATTTCTTTCTTCTGAAAGGGGGAAATAGTTCTAGAATTTGACAGTAGCCATCAAAATAGCCAAGCAGGGAACTGAATGACCTTCGATATCTTTTACTTGCTCTGTCTCAGATGCATCAGAGGTGATTTCAAGGATACTCACTAGTCACTTGTCACCAGTGGATCAGCTACCACTTCCCCTGGGGGCAAAATCTCCAACTGAAATACACAGAATTCAGTGCTCCTCCTATTAAGAGTCAAACATATCCCTCAAAACTTCTCCCCAGAATTAATCAGTACCTTATAATTAAATAAAGAGGTCCTTCAAGGCATCAAGCCCATAACAGAAGATTTCAAAGCCGCAGCCTCATTATCCCTTGTACTAGTCCCCGTAACACCCTGCTTTGCCCGTGAGAAAACCCAGCGGCTGAGGATGGAGGTTTGTCCGGAAACCGGAATAAGTGACACTGTTATCCCTGGCACCCTGTCTTCCCCCAGCCCATATGCGACTAGCATCCATTTCTACTAAAAGCAGATTCGCACTGTAATTGATCCATGCACTGCATTCTCTAGCATTCCTGTTGATAAAGCTACTCTGTATCTTTTTGCTTTCACTTGGGAAAGAACAGTAGACCTGGACAGAAATGCTTAAGGCTTTTACTGAAAGTCCTTCTGCTTCTGTTTTTGTAAATTTATTAAAAATAAATTCTTTTGGCCGTGCTGCGCAGCACGTGGGATCTCAGTTCCCTGACCAGGAATTGAACCGCGCCCCCTACAGTGGAAGCATGGAGGAGTCCTAACCTCTGGGCCGCCAGGGAAGTCCCTGAGAGTCCTTACTGTTCAAGCCTTAACGGCTGCCCTGGACAATGCCGTTTGCTGCAGCCTCTACTTTATTACAATCTGTGGGTGGTCTGCTTCTCTGCTCTCCTCTAAAACTTCACAGGAGGACAGCATTCACCTGTTCAAACCTTTTAGCCTTAAAGGGACATAAAGTCTCCAAGGAAAAACTGCAGTTTGCTCAAACTCAGGTTCAATATTTAGGGCACCTGATCTTAGAATGAGGCTACCTTTAGATACAGGTAGGCTTCATGGTACCCTCAACTTCCCCAAATCTAAAACTCAGCCCAATTACGAGGTGTTTTGGGCTAGCTGGCTACTGTCAAAACTAGATTCCAAATTTCTCTCTTATGGCCCAGCCCCTGTATGTTTTATAAAAACAACAAACCGGACCCTATTATTTGGGGCCATCAGGATGACATAACCTTTGGAGCCTTACAGAAAAGCTTAATAAGGGCCCCTGCCCTTAGACATCCTAATTGTCAGCTTCCTTTCTTTCCCTTTGTACGTGAGAAGGAGGGGAACGCCTTTGGAGTATCATCCCAAACACAGGGACCATCATCGACCCATCGGCTAGTATAGTCGACAGCTGGGCCCTGTGCCATGGGGACAGCCCCCTGGTCTCAGAGCCACTCCTGCCACTGCCCTTTTGGTTAAGGCCACCAAAAAAATAATCATGGGATTCCCTCTAACCGTCTTTGTACCCCATGCAGTAGAAGCTCTCCTGAATTTGCATCACACTCCTGTGAGACCCTCTTGCTAACTGCTCCTCACAGAACTCTTTCTTGGTGTAATAACGTCAACCCTACTGTTCCTCTCCCCGCTGCTCTGACAAAACTCTTCCAGACTGCTTAACACTGACAGATCACCTTTTGACTCCCTGCAATAGTTCACAGGAAATTCCTCTAACCAATGTAGATTTTTCATGATTTACTAATAGTTCCTATCTAAAAGATGCAAAAGGTAAACACCGTGTGGGGTTGCTGTCGCAACTCCCCTTGAAGTCATCAAGGCAGTACCTTTGGCTACTTCAGCCCAAAAGGTGGAATTACATGCTCTCACTAGGGCTTGTACTTTAGCCAAGGGCAAGACCACCAACATTTATACCCACAGCCGGTACGCCTTTGGGGTAGCCCATGACTTTGGGACGTTATCAAAACAGCAAGGTTTACTTACCTCTGATGGGAATAAAATTTAAAATGGCTCTCATGTCTAAAATTTACTAGATGCCAGCTGCTCTGGCTACTAGCAAGGTCCCTGGGCATTCCAGACTCGAGTCCCTGTAAGCTAAAGGAAACCACCTTGCTGACATTTCTGCCGAAAAATGCTGCTCTCAAAGGAACCAATGGCTAACCCTCTGTCACGCTCCAAAGGGATATCCCCACATCCCCCAGATGATAATTTGGAAACACTGACTAGAAATGCCCAACAACTGGCCCCAGAAAAGGAAAAACAATATTGGAAATTGAATAACTGTTGGCTTGATAAAAAGACAGAACTCTTGGTTTGGGCCAAACAACAATCTGGTCCTACCAGAAATTCTAAAGTTCCCACTACTGACCACTGCACATGCCTTAAGCCACTGGTCTACTGGCAAAATGACAGAGTTCATGAACCAATATTGGTGAAGAAACACGAAGAAAGCTGTGAGAAACGCCCACCGTGCTTGTCCCATCTGTCCAAAACACAACCCAGGAAAACCTGTCTGCACTGCAGTAAATTGCTAATGGGCCACTCAAGACCTGGCAGAGGGATTTTATTCAGCTGCTCCCATCTCAGGGATATAAATATGTCTTAGTCATGAATTGCATGTTTTCTCACTGGACTGAAGCTTTCCCTTGTAGACAGGCTACTGCCTCTTCCGTGGCTAAGATCCTGTTAGAAAAGATCATCTCCACCTGGGGAACGCCCCCTGCCCCTGAACTTCAGCGGCTGAACACTTCGACAGGTCTGTGGCTGGTTTTACACTTTCACTGTCTTACCATCCTCAATCCTCAGGGCTAGTCTAACGCATTAATGACATCATTAAGACCCAACTGGCAAAATTTGTAGAGACCCTCCAAATACCTTGGCCAAAAGCATCACTGTTGGCCCTTCTAAATCTCACATCCACCCGTCTGGGAACTCACAAACGCTCACCCTCTGAGACAGCCACAGGAAGCCCAATGCACCTGGTTCCCGCCTCCTTTGATCCGCAGCTGATAAACGGAGACACACTTCAACACTGTGAGGGCCTCACTGCTCCCACGGAAAGTAATCACACTGTAGTAATGTTTTCATAGCATGCTCCCAGGAGACGAAGACCTTAAGCATCACACCATGCAACACGGAGATTTCACCTACTGGAAGGGACCGCAAGGAGGATTCCCTTCGACCTCACTGGAAAGGCCCCTATCAGGTGCTGCTAACCAACCCTTGTGCTGCTAAGCTCCAAGGAATGGACTCCTGGATTCATGTCACCTCTAAAGAGAACACCAAGCCCTGAGTGGATCTGCACACCAACTGGCAACTTGAAAGTAAAGATTTCCAGGAATTGAAGCAGACAGCATCTGATGAGACAGCTTTCCCAAGATGGACCAGGCCCATATACCCTTTTCTCACTATTGCGTCTTACCTTATTTTCTCCCTCTCTACCTTGGACAGACATTGCTTTTATGCACATTTCCTGATCTACTGCAAGAGAGGGAAACCTCTCTGACGGTTGGATTTGTCACCAGAAACCTTGATCTGTCCATGACAGCAGTGACCCCTGCTCACACTATAAGTAACTTCTCTGGAATCCCAAATGCCACTCTGCGCCTCAACTGCCCCGCAGGCCCCTCGTATGAGGTGAGGCTACCTAATCCGCACGCCCTCGTCCCCTGGCTTAACTTAAGCCTCCTGAGCACACGCGGAAGACACGGGAGCCGTCAGTTTGAGTCAGACCGTCTGTAAGCTGGCTGTCATGCCCACATATTTGGGAAGACTTTTAGTATGTGATAACATCATACGTGAGTCTTGGTCGAAGGCCACCAAGTCCCTGATACCGACAAATGAGGCCATAAATGCTACTACTGACGAGGGGCTCCTACGTGTTCCTCCCGGTTACTCTTCTATACGTGGAAGCCTTGGTAATGGCCCCCAGCTTGGGCAGCTCATCATCTTGACAGCTGGAGGGTAAAAGGACAGTGTGCTTTTGCTTATTCACTGTTCTACTTTCTCTTCATAACAGATCAGAAACCTCCCATTGGTCTATTGTGTTAAACCTCCTTAGCTGCCTTACATGGGAACTTCCAGCAGGCGTATATGACCCCAGGTGTGCCTCTGTAGGGAGAGCCGCCTTTCTCCCCCCATCAGAGTAGGTGCCAATGAACACATGATTAGAAATCTCTTCCTAACATTAGAAGAGCTGGCCAATTCCACAGCCGAAGGAGTAGCAGCCCAACATCGTTCGCTTATCAGCTAAAGTAGTTTTAGGTAAGTGCATAGCCCCCAATTACCTATTTGCTGAGCAAGGAGGTGTTGGAACAATAGCAAATACCATCTACTGCACATGGATAAATGTCTCGGGAGAAGGAGAAATCCAATTACACAAAACCAGGGAGCAAGTGCACTGCTTGCAAAAGATTTTCACCTGATATTCCACGGTCCTTGGATTTGTTCAGCTGGCTACCTTCAGGCCTAGGGTCATGGGTCAGAACTATCATAAAATTTGGAACTGTCATGTTACTTTAAACTTTGTTTTGCATAATTATTTTTAACCTTTGTACCTGTTACATGTTAAACCTTTGTAGAAATGATGTACGCAACAGAGTGATGTTGGCTCAATGCTTTGAGATCTCCAACGTGCACAACCTTGACAAGATGTACACTTGAGATAGGAATGCTTGAGAGTCTTCCCTTCTAACCTTCCCTGTTACTCAAACATGGCCTTAAACGGTTTCCTACTGCTATGTAATTTCCCTCCGACTTTGGATGTGACAAATAGGAAAGGTCCTTCCTGACACTGAAGGACAAAAACCACTAAATGCGGACAACCTGACTCTTGATCAGTGATACTTTTGGAGAAAGTTCTTGTTCAAAAGGGGGAAATACGACAATTAATAAAAGGAAACCTCAATTAAAATGGAGGGGGGGAGCCCTGAAGGGGGAGCACTCAGGCACATATCTTCCTTCATTCCTGGGCAAGAAGAAGCTGACATTACTGCCCCAGCAGGAGAAGGAAGATTTTCTACTTGTTCAGCAACAGCCCAGCCAATGAGACACTGTCACCACCCTGAACCCTTGCTTTCCTCCAATGGACTTTCACTCAAAGCAGCCCCTCCCAACTTCCTCCTTTTCTCTATAAAGCAAGGTAAAGTAAGGTTTCTCTTTCTCCTTTGTTCCCCAGACTTGCCTATGGTTTCACCATAGCTTGCATGTCCCGAATTGCAATTCCTCTGCCATTCTGGAATAAACTCATTTTGTAGGTAAAAGAACTGGCTATTTTATTTTTAAAGTTGATTATTACCTAAAAAGGTATGTATCTCTTCAAGATAAACTGACAGCTCTAAATTTCTTTCTTTTTTTGGCCATGCTGTGCGTTTTGCAAGATCTTAGTTCCCTGACCAGAGATCGAACTCGGGCCTGGAGCAGTGAGAGCACTGAGTACTAACCACTAGACAACCAGGGAATTCCCTAGATTTCTTTCCAAATGAATATTATTTGACAATAAAAAATTCATGCCCAGAGGCTCTGATCATTGGTGTAAACTTTGTGTTCTCTTGGAGAAGTGTGTCTCATGCCCTGAAGATTTCAGGCTCTATGAATTCCTAGGTCATAGAAGGCACTGGAAAAACTTCCCTTGCACCCTTGTAAAGACCCCCAGGACCACCTCCCACTGGAGCTATATCTATCAGTGCCTGAGCAATCACTCTTTGACCTGGGCTAACAGAGCACCCTGTCCTCTCTTTGGGAGACTTGGTTTGAGGTTACTTTCCTTTGCCTTCCTATGATGTGCTTGACCTCAGAGAACACTGTTGAAGTCAGGAGATCCCCGAGCCAAACCCAGCATGAGTCTGAATGGAGATCAAGGCACATATACCCTTTCCTTTGAAGCAGTCTGAAAGTTTACTACTAAATCAAGTATAGGTCATGCCTTAGAAGAAATACCATGTCAAGATGTGAAAGAACCATATCAGTATTACTTTTATAAATATTACAAAAAAGCGGCCCTGTCTGTGTATTTAAGTACCTTTAATTCATGCATAAATGCTGAATAAGTGCATTTAGTAGGAAGGACCTCTGCTGAAGGGAAATGCAGGTGTGTGTGTGTGGGGAATGCAAGTGTATTTGCATAAAACCGTGGCCGCAGCTCACTCCGGGCCCCTGGGCTTGGGGAGAAGCAGGACTGGACTGATTCGTGAGTCTGGGGGGAGCGTGGATGTGACTGAGGCTGCCTGATGGAGGTGTTCCTCCAGCCCCCTTGGGCCTGGTGAGGCTGTCCTGGCTGGCCCAGTCCTGGGATGCTACTTGTGCCCAGATAAAGCCCTTGTTCAATATCAGCTTCATCAGCATTAAAGAGGCTATTTGTCCCCATCTGCTCTACTCTTTTGTTTCATTTCTCAGTTCACTGAGAGTGGAGTCTTGTTTGTCGGGTTCCCTCAGAAACGCCAAAAGGAAAATATATTTGAATTTTAAATGGGATTTACATCAACTTTTTAGCAATATATCATCTGAATAAATGTAAGTCGCAGTATATGACTGAATGTAAATGTCATACAGATTCACATGTTCATGAATAGGAGCAAACAGTAAGCCTTCTACGCACTCTCGGAAAACAAGTCATGAGGAGTGAGATTCCCCGAGGAGGTGAGGGGACCAGGAGGTGAATGGCCTCAGGCGGCCGACACTAAGTCGGGGAAGCCAGATCAGGCCCTGGGGCAGCTCAACAACTAACTCTGCCCCACCTTTGGGGAAGAATGAAGGCTTCTCAGGAAAAGACTTAAATGTTTCAGAAAAATACTCACTGGTATTACATCACTCAAGTAATGAAGACTTTTAAAGGTGTACAAATATTCCAGATGAGTCTGAAAGAGACTTGGCTAAAGTCCTGTGTTACATGAAAGCAGTGAGATGTAAAATCTTTACCACCAAGCACAGAGAATGCGGGACTGGCCCTCAATCAGGGAACTGGGGGAGGGGCAGTTCTCCTTCCTCTCTTCCATATTTGCATGCTTCTTAAGTGAATGTGGGTTAACGTTATAGGGAAAAAGGTTCAACAAATTTTCTTTAAAAACAGAAGGAAAAAAGTCCAGCGCGTAACTAGATGGGTGAGTCTGCAGCACAACCCGACCCTCGTGTGGTTTTGCCGTCTGAGTCGTAGTAAGACTAGCAGTTGAGACGGAGAGAGCCCATGCGCCCTTGAGGACCCAGCGCCCTTGCCCCCCACCCCCCCCACCGTCTGACCCACCTCGGTGACCTCCACCCGCTGACAGTCGGTGCATGGATCATTAGCTCCCGGGCACTGAAGCCGTCTTCGTGTCCAGATGAGCTGACAACTACGAATCCGATCTTGTGGGGCATTCTGCACGCTGGGGCTATGTATGAGAGCAGGAAAGACTGCTTTAAGGGACTTAGTAGTACATCGTAACGTTGAAAGTGTTATTTCCTGCCTTGTTAATACACAAAGTAATTCCCAACCTAGTCAGGACTGTCCCATCACTTTGAAAGAGTCTAGTTCTTATTACACAATTTTTAAGATGCCTCTTGACTTTTCCCAAATATATGCCAAAAAGTTTGACCAGCGTTGTGGGTTGAACTGTGTCCCCCCAAAGCTATGCTGAGTCCTAACTCCTGGTGCCAGTGACGTGACCCCGTTTGGAAACAGTGGGGACGTAAGCAAGTTAAGATGAGGTCATACTGGAATAGGATGGGCCCTGCTCCAACATGACTTGTGTCCTTATCAGAAAAGAGACAGGGACACACACACAGACAGGGAGAAGCCAAGTGACAATGGCCGAGCAGCTGGAGCACTGCATCTACAAGCCAAGGAACGCCGAGTACTGTCTGGAGGCAGCAGAAGCTGGAAGGGGCCGGGAAGGAGCCTTCAGAGGAAGCGTGGCCCTGCACAAGTGCACCTGGATTTTGGACTTCTGGCCTCCGGGATAAATTTTTGTGGTTTTAAGTCATCCAGTTCGTGTTACTTTGTTATGGCAAAAACAAGGTCTTTTGCTAAGATATGAATATAAAGATTTTCAAATTATTAAGGAACTAATAAACCAGTGTGCTAATGAGTTATACAAAAATAAGGGGAAAGGGGGCTGTTTAATCAACAACATTGCTAAATGAAAATGCTGATCAGCAGGGAGAGCAGAACCACGGCGGAACCTCAAGCACACAGGTGTTCTCCCCGGGCCTGGCGGAGGGGCTGCCTCTGGGCAGATGCGCAAATCCCAGCTGCAGGATCTCCTGTCTCGGTGTTTCAGCAAAGCTGGCCTGGCCCAGAGTCGCCCAGCACCGTTCTGAGGGCGGCTGTATCAGCACAGCTGGCCTGGCCCAGAGTCGCCCAGCACCGTTCTGAGGGCGGCTGTATCAGCACAGCCGGCCTGGCCCAGAGTCGCCCAGCACCGCTCTGAGGGCGGCTGTATCAGCACAGCCGGCTTGGCCCAGAGTCGCCCAGCACCGTTCTGAGGGCGGCTGTATCAGCACAGCTGGCCTGGCCCAGAGTCGCCCAGCACCGTTCTGAGGGCGGCTGTATCAGCACAGCTGGCCTGGCCCAGAGTCGCCCAGCACTGTTCTGAGGGCGGCTGTATCAGCACAGCTGGCCTGGCACAGAGTCGCCCAGCACCGTTCTGAGGGCGGCTGTATCAGCACAGCTGGCCTGGCCCAGAGTCGCCCAGCACCGTTCTGAGGGCGGCTGTATCAGCACAGCTGGCCTGGCCCAGAGTCGCCCAGCACCGTTCTGAGGGCGGCTGTATCAGCACAGCTGGCCTGGCCCAGAGTCGCCCAGCACCGTTCTGAGGGCGGCTGTATCAGCACAGCTGGCCTGGCCCAGAGTCGCCCAGCACCGTTCTGAGGGCGGCTGTATCAGCACAGCTGGCCTGGCACAGAGTCGCCCAGCACCGTTCTGAGGGCGGCTGTATCAGCACAGCTGGCCTGGCCCAGAGTCGCCCAGCACCGTTCTGAGGGCGGCTGTATCAGCACAGCTGGCCTGGCCCAGAGTCGCCCAGCACCGTTCTGAGGGCGGCTGTATCAGCACAGCTGGCCTGGCCCAGAGTCGCCCAGCACCGTTCTGAGGGCGGCTGCAGCGACGCCCAGTTTCGCCCACTCCTTTGAAAACAGCACCTCAATCCCAATTTCCCTCCGTGGTTCTGTCCTCCCCACACCCGGAACTGTGGGGCTGACGCCCATCCTGCCCCCCACAGATCCCCGCCTGAGGGGGCACGTTTCCCAGGCTTGGGTGGTCCATGAGTTCCACATCCCTCCTCAGGAACGGGCTCAGGGATGGAGACATGAGAAAGGACCCAAACTGGACCAAAGCCACTCAATCCCAGGACCCTGCGGAGGCTGTGGCCATAGCATAGTGTCTGCGGGGGGGGGGGGGCTGCTGGAGGCCACCAGAGGGGAGATCCAGGCAGAGAGTGGAGCTGACACGGGGAAGCAGTGCTGAGAGAGGCGGAGACACCCTGTGAGCCTCAGGACTTAAAGCCCGAGCAACTCATGGACTTCCGGTTACTCTCCAGTGACTAAGCCTGTCGATGCTCTTCAGTCGGCCAATTTGAGTGAAGTATGCGACCAAGCGTCCTCACTAACACAGAGGATAAAGACTTCTCCAGAAAGTTCTCTGGGGTAGGACATACTATTAATGGAGATTTTCAGGAGGAGGTGACACACAAGCATATCCCACATGGAATATGTTTGTTTTAACATGCTTGATACATGATCTAGATCTTCCTTTGACTTTTACTGAGAACCTGCAGAGGACCACGTCAATAAATTAATTCTTGGCTGGCACTCGCTAATGTTTCTTGGAATATACGAACAAAAGTATTTAAAATAGAAAGAGAAACCACTATTAAAGATCCCAGTTATTTTTTATACAAAGCTCACTGCAGGATATCACAGGAGAGAAAACCAAACTAACCCAGAAAGTAATAAAATGCAGGCACAAAAAATGGACAAGTGTGATTTAACCCACGGCAACTGCACAGCCTGGCCTGTGTGCCAGCTCCCATGCCAGACATGGACTGGCCTCGCCCAGCCTTTGGCTCCTCCCACGTGGCCGGCTCGCAGCCTGGACTGACTCTCCCCTTGGCCTCCATACCTCCCCCTCCCCCGTCCCCTCTCCCTCAGTGCCAAGTCTCACTGGTCCCACCTTTGGAACAGTGACTGAATACGTCACCTCTTCTGGGTCCCACTGTGTTCTCTAGAAAACAACGGCCAGGTTTCCCCACGTGGAGTACCGCCCCCACCGGAAGAACCCTCCTCAAGCCCAACCTGCTGTTCTAACCCCCGCTTTCTGTCATGGATTCTAAAGTCCCTCCAAACTTACGAAAGCTCAGAGTTAGATCCCTGTGTCCTTCCATCACCTTCAAGAGCAGGGCCTGTTGCTTTCTATCCCACCTCGAAAACAGTAGGTACCTACGAAATATTTTCAGCTGAGTGTGATCGCGTACCCTGAAAGTCCGGAGAGCTGAAATACCGTTTATTCATCTTGCTGGCCTGTGTGCTGACCTACTCCCTCACACCACACTTCTGTGTGCAGGTGCATACGTGTTTATACCTTCATCACAACTCTGACACCCCAGCTGTAGAGACGAGGAGACTGAGGCACAGAGAGGCCTGGCCCAGGGTCATCCGGCTATGAAGCCACACAGGCCGGCTTTGTTCTAAAGCTGGTCAGGTTCCAGAGCCTGGTCTTGACCAACACCCTCGGTTATGGCCCTAAGAGTTAGAAATGGGGCCCTTTAAATCCGAATAAAGGACGTGTCCACTATCCTGTGCTGCCTCAATAAATCCAAAACACAGTCCTGGCATTTAGGAACCAGACAGGAGAAGTGCCTGGGAACCGCAGAGGCAACGCTATTACGTCGGTTTGGGAATTCGAACAGGATTCCTTTATGGCCACGTCCTTCCGCCTTGTTCCCTAGGGTCCCCTTTGCGTAAACCTTCAAGTCTTCCCTAAGATACTTGGGGTGTCACTAAGGACACTAGTATTGGGCTCTATAAAAATCACATTAACATTCTGGGGAGAACCAAAGCTCTGTCGAGTGCGGGGCCCCGGTGCACAGCGGTCCTCGCCTCAAAACGAGCGCCGGTTGCATCTTCCCCAGCAGCGATCACTCTCCCCCGCGCCGCAGGACGAGCTGGGGCCGTGGGGAGAAGGTAACTCGGCGGTTCCTCCTACGAAGTCTGCTTTTCACTACGCATCGGGGTGCTGAATCTCTACGTTAAACCGAAACACTTTACCAACTTCCGAACATCTTGCTACAAGACTAGGAGACAGACTTGGATCGTTTCCTTCTTAGGAAAACCTAAATGTTACACACTGAAATGGTTTTCTGGTCAAGCAACCTCAAGACTCGAAAGTGCCCCTGAGAATCCCTGAAACAGACGAGGCTGAAGAGCCAGCTCAGCACCCAGTCGGGGTCGCTGAGCCCGCACCGCCGCCAAACGCGGGGACCAAGCGCTGGCGCCGCCGGCCGCCCGGGGCGGTGACGCAGCGCGCTGGCCGCGCCCACGGAGGCCCTGCCGCCCACGGAGGCCCCGACGCCCCCGGCCCGCTCGTGTACCTGTCAGGACGTCCGCACGACCCGGGCTCTCCGCCGGCCCTCGGCAGCGCCGCGCCTCGGCGGAGCTCAGGAGGCGCCTCCTCCGCCGACCCGGGCCGGCCGGCACCCCCAAGCCGCAGCGGTGGTGGCAGCCGAGGAACAGCCCCGGCCGCCAGCGCCTGTTGCCCGGGCCGCGGCCGCCGCTCTCATGACAACCAGGCCGGCCCGCCCGGACCTCCGCGCGTGCGCGACCCCGCCCCGCCGCGCCTGCGCACAAGGCGGAGTCGCACCGCCTCTTCCTGGGCCTTCTGGGTAATGTAGTTTTCAGGGAACGGCGCCTGCGCACAAGGCGGGGTCATGCCGCCGCTTCCCGGGCCTTCTGGGTAGTGTAGTTTCGAGGGCGGGGGCGGCGCGGGGCCTTGATTCCCCTTCACGGAAACCCCCAGGCGCGGACACACGGCGCGGCCCGCCGCGTAGGCGCCGCCCGCGGGGCCGGAGCCTCTGAGGATGTCTGCGGTGCTCCAGAAGCTCAAGAGGTTCAAGCTGCGGGCCCTGCACAACGAGAAGAAATTTGGGGTGGCGGGCAGGAACTGCGAGGAAGTGCTGCGGAAGGGCTGCCTCCACTTGCAGGTGCCCCGGGGTCCGGGAGGCGGGGGGCCTCCTCTTGCAGGTGCTCCCCGGGCCGATGGGCTGGGGGCCTCTGCTTGCGGGCGCCCCGGGCCGCGTGGCGGTGGGGGTGGGGTGGGGCGAGTCTGATTGAGCGAGCCTTCCCAGAGCACTCTTTTTGAGCTGGGAAGATGGCCCGTCGTCCTGCACTGTCCACACTGGCCGATCTCAGGCTGCACCGAGCCGCAGTGCGTCCCCGAGTAATGACAGTCGCTGGGAGGGGTCACTGTCCATATCCCCAGGGCGGAAAGCCTGAGCCTGACCACTGCCGACGGCCACGTGCCCGACCTCGGGCTCCATCCTGGCTCCTTACGTGGGCTGTCGTGGAGTCCACCTGTCGCCCTGTGAATCGGGCGCTAACACCCCCATTTCAAAGATGAGGAAACTGAGGCACCGAGCGACTAAGCAACGTGCCATAGACACTGAGGAAAGGCCGGTGTTTAAACCCCGGTCTAGCTACGCCGGAAGCCTCTTAGCCCAGCCTCTGCGGGTGCGGGGGCTGCAGGCGGGGGGCGGGGGAATTGGGGTCCTTCCCGGCTTCTGGGTCCTGGTGCCTGGTGCTGCATCTCAGCAGATGGCCTGAGTGAAGTCTCTGCCCCAGCGCTTAGGAGCCCACCCGCTTGGGAGAAATTTAGGGAGAATAGGAGGTGCTGCTTTTGTGCCTCAAAACCAGGGAGTGTGGGAGACATCTGGGCCCCAGGGAATTCCCATTTCCTGTGCTGCGGAGTAGCCCCCAACCTCCTCCTCTGGCTCCTCGGCCCCGTCAGAGCAGGGGGACTTTGTAGAGAGGCCTGGGAAACTTCCCCCTTCTGACCGTGAGCATCACGACATCTCTGGCCTGAGACCCAGGGACTTGGTTCCAGTGCTCGTAGGCTCAAGTGCTCCAGGGCACAGGCCGTTCCCTGCCTGGTTTCCCCTGGTGTAGAATGAAGGGTTGGGCTCAGAGGCCTCTAAAAGCCCTTTGGCACGAATATTCTAGGTATTTCAGCCATTGTTCTTACCCTTATTGAATTAATTTTCTCGACTGGGCTTAGATCAGTGCTGGGGTTGTGTGTGCATGTGTGGGGTCGGGGAGAGGGGAGGAATTGCTATTAAAAATGGATATGGGGAGGGGGAAGGGTAAGCTGTGACAAAGTGAGAGAGTGGCATGGACATATATACACTACCAAACCTAAAATAGGTAGCTAGTGGGAAGCAGCTGCATAGCACAGGGAGATCAGCTCGGTGCTTTGTGACCACCTAGAGGGGTGGGATAGGGAGGGTGGGAGGGAGGGAGACGCAGGAGGGAAGAGCTATGGGAACATATGTATGTGTATAAACTGATTCACTTTGTTATGGAGCAGCAACTAGCACACCATTGTAAAGCAATTATACTCCAATAAAGTTGTAAAAAAAAATTCGTAAAACTGATTGGTGTCGAGCAACAGAGGACTAAACCTCAGCAAGTTAAGAGTCCTGTGTGCTGATCACACTTCCGTGGCCAGAGGCGGTGGGTCCTGCTCAGTAAAGATGTTCTCCTTAACTCATTGGTGCCCAGGGAGAAACTCGAGCGCTAGGCGATGTGTCCTGACACCTGTCAGGCAATGAGCCTCATTGATGGGGATGTGTTTACGGGCTTAGTGCAAGCAGTCAAGGGTCATTTTTGGAAACAGGCTTGGTTTTTTTTTTTTTTGTTTTTTTTTTTTGCTGTACGCGGGCCTCTCACCGCCGCGGCCTCTCCCGCCGCGGAGCACAGGCTCCGGACGCGGACGCGCAGGCCCAGCGGCCATGGCCCACGGGCCCAGCTACTCCGCGGCATGTGGGATCCTCCTGGACCGGGGCACGAACCCGTGTCCCCCGCATGGGCAGGCGGACTCACAACCACTGCGCCACCAGGGAAGCCCACAGGCTTGGATTTTAAAGTGCCCTGGAGGAGCTCGGTTTGAAGGGTCCGAGTGGTGAATCCTGCAAAGCGGTTATCACCGTGTATGTATTTCTATGACTTTCCAGGTCTTAGAACGACCTACAGTAGGTGCCCTTGTTTGGACGTGCTCTGTCCGTGCAGACTGCATCTCGAGTGGGATTCTTTACAGCGTAGTAGTTCCTTCTTGTTCTCTGTGAGGGCTGCAGATGGGAAGACCTCAGGTCGCCACCCCAAGACTGGGCCGCCCGAGATCCAGGAAGTAAGCATCCCACCCTGCTCTCCCCTCCCCCTCTTCTTCCCAGCTCCCCGTTCCTGGCTCCACCCTGTGTCTCTACGAGGATGGCACGGAGGTGACTGGAGATTACTTCTGGAGTGTCCCCGATGACTCGGAGCTCGTGCTTCTCACTGCGGGGCAGACCTGGCAGGGTTGTAAGTGGCGGGGACCTTGGAGATCTGTGGGGAAGCTGGTGCGGCTTTGGAGGTGCAGAGGGCCTGCCTGGGGGTGCCAGCCCCGGGAGGGAGGGGTCCCCCTTACTCTGGGCTCTGAAGGAGGAAGCCCCGGAGGCAGAATCAGATGGCAGTGTTGTCCATCCTCTTGGCCAGGAGGCCAGTGGTCCAGCTGGTTGGTCTATGTGTCTTTTTAAGAAATTCCTTTAGTTTTATCTACATTCATTTGAAGTGTCCTAGTAACCCCTAAGGGCAGAAGGGAGGGCTCTGCGGGTGGGAGCCTGCCCAGTTTTGCGGGTAAGGCAGAGCCAGAGAGAGAGGCTGTCCTGTTCTGC
The DNA here is from genome assembly GCF_963455315.2 of Globicephala melas. Classification (NCBI taxonomy): domain Eukaryota; kingdom Metazoa; phylum Chordata; class Mammalia; order Artiodactyla; family Delphinidae; genus Globicephala; species Globicephala melas. The sequence goes on along the minus strand of NC_083314.1, from coordinate 185,555,073 downwards.
TGGACTTTGTTGCGGAAAATAATCAATAACCAATCAGTAATAAGAACAGAACAGTTTTATCTGAGCCGGACTGAGGCCTATAGCCCAGAAGCCCTCTTCCCAGGTTACTCTGAGAAACTGCTCCAGAGAAGCAGGGTTTTCAGCACAGTTTTATGTCTTGTCAGAACAAAGACCCTTAAACAAGGCAGGGATGCATTTCTCCGAGGTTTCAAAAAAAACCAGACCAGCACGTACACAGCGAGTCAGCATGGGCTTGGCACCTGGGAGGGAGCTTTACGATCGAAGGAGTAACCAGCATTGGTGTCCCAGGAAGAGGGGCATTAATTTTTATCTTTAACATGGATGGTCTTTACTTCTGGTCAGTGCGCCCTTTTCTTTAATAATTAAAGCAGATGTGCAGTGTATGTTTGATCAGCCACAAAAAGGCTGTTTTAGTTAGCATCAAATGCACGTTAACTCATGTGGAAGCCAGAACAACGTCCCTGCATCTCAATATGTAAACATTTCTTTTATCAACTGTCTCAGGGATGGGCTGGTGGCTGATGCTGTGCTCAGTGTCTGGTCTCTGTCGGGTTTGCGGACACACCGTCCTTAGGCTCCTGTCGGGGCTGCCTTATTGGAGCAGGTGCTCTTGGAGTTGGTTCTTTGGGGGGGTCTGTGCTGGATGACAAGTGATACTCTGGAGCCATAGGCCGGTGGCCAGGTGTGTGCCCTTTCCCTGGGAGGGTCGTCTGGCCCTTGTGCAAAGGGGCTTCCATTTCAGGAGATGTTTCTGGTGCCTGGGGAAGGAAGTGGAGCTCTGAGAACCGAGGTTGTCCTACCTCCTCTGCCGAAAGGGCGGAGAGAGAAGCCTGAGAGCAGTGCAGGTGTGGCCTCGCCCCTCGGTTGGGACGCTGCTGTCAGCAGTGAAGGTGACATGTCTGCTGTGCGCTCCTAGTGGCAAGCAGCTGTCCTCCTTGTACTTCTAGAGAATTAAGTCTCAATAAAGTTGTTAAAAAAGAAAAGAAAAGAAAAGGAACTGCACGCCGCTTTCCAGAGCTGCGGTCCCATCTTACCTCCACAGCAGGGACGAGAACGGCCTCTCCAGCTCTTGGCATTGTCGCTCTTTTCACTTTAGCCGTTCTGGTGGGTGTGCGATGGTGTCTGGACTTGCATTTCCCTCCCGACGGATGGTGTTGACCATCTTCTCCTGGGCTGATTTACCATCTGTAAACCTTCCTGTGAAGTGTCTTTTGTCCATTGTCTAATGGGGTGTTTTTTACGGTTGAGTTTTGTGAGTTTTTTCCTAATATATTCTGGATGAGTCTTTGTCAGATGTGTTGTTGACACTGATCTTTTCTCCCAGTCTGCAGCTTGTCTTTTTTTTTTTATAAATATGTTCTTATGACCATTATGCTTTTATTTCTGTGAGAAGGATTCCTAGGAGTAGAATTGCTGAGCCAAAGAGTATATGTGATTTTTTTTAAATAAATTTATTTATTTTATTAATCTTTTTTGGCTGCGTTGGGTCTTCGTTGCTGTGCGCGGGCTCTCTCTAGTTGTGACGAGCGGGGGCTACTCTTTGTTGCGGTGTGCGGGCTTCTCCTTGCGGGGGCTTCTCTTGTTGCGGAGCATGGGCTCTAGGGGCACAGGCTTCAGTAGTTGCGGCACTTGGGCTCAGTAGTTGTGGTGCACGGGCTCTAGAGCGCAGGCTCAGTAGTTGTGGCGTGCGGGCTCTAGAGCTCAGGCTCAGTAGTTGTGGCGCGCGGGCTATAGAGCGCAGGCCCAGTAGTTGGGGCTTGCGGGCTATAGAGCACAGGCTCAGTAGTTGTGGCACACGGGCTTAGTTGCTCCGCAGCGTGTGGGATCTTCCCGGACCAGGGCTCGAACCCGTGTCCCCTGCATTGGCAGGCGGATTCTTAACCACTGCGCCACCAGGGAAGTCCCTGCGGCTTGTCTTTTCGTTCTCTTAACCGCGTCTTTCATGGAGTAAAATTTTTAATTTTGATGAAATCCAACTTGTCCCTTTTTATCCTTCTCCGCGTATGGCTTTGGTGTTCAGTCTGAGACCTTTTCACGAAGCTTTAGGTCTTGAAGGTTTTCTCTGTCTTTCTGTGCCAGTTGCTATGATCATGTGACTTTTCTTGGTTAGCCTGTTGAGGGTGGATCACACTGATTGATGTTTGGACCCTGAGTGGCCCCATATCCCTGGAACGACCCTCGGGACCGTGCGGCCTGTTCCTCGCGTGCGTCTGGACTTCTGTTTGTAGGACGCTGTGAAGCCCTCGGTCCCAAGTGCCTGCTCGGAGGGCTTGCGGCTTTCGGGTGTGAGCGGAAAGGCCCCGGGAGCCAGCAGGACAGTGAAGGGACGAACCTGGAGTGTGAGAGGTCTCGAGGGAGGTCCCAAGACGAGGTGATTTCACTTGGAGGAAGGAAGGCTGAGGGGAAGGGCGGCAACTCGCTTGGGTGGCTTTCGTTTTCCAAACTGCGTCCCGTGTCCTCCCTGTCTGTCCTCACACCAGCCGGGCGCGGGCAGCCAGGCCTAAGGCCCGGAACCCTGGGCTGGTGACTGTCGGGGCAGGGGTCTGGCTGGTCCTGGGGGAGGAGGTGGTCTCCCCGAGGCAGTGCTCCAAAGCCTGGTGGCCTCTCTGTTCCCTTTGGTGGCAGACGTGAGTGACATCAGCCGCTTCCTGAGCGTGTTCCAGGAGCCGCACGCAGAGCTTATCCAGGCCGCCCGACAGCTGCTGTCGGACGAGCGGGCCCCGCTGCGTCAGAAGCTCCTGGCCGACCTGCTGGGCACCGTCAGCGAGAACATCGCAGCCGAGACCAGGGCCGAGGACGCGCCGTGGTTCGAAGGTGCCTCACGGATTTGGGCCTGGAGGGAGCGGGTGGGGAGTGCTTCCTCCGGGCCAGCTTGCTGGGACATGGGATCTGTGTCAGTTCCCATACCAGGGGCTCCCCAAGCACGGGGCCGGGGGCCAGGCAGCCCTGGGACTGGCCGTTTTATTTTTATTTAATTTTCAATTGTGGTCAAGTAGGCATAAGGTAAAATTCACCGTCTTTACCGTTTTCAGGCATATAGTTCGCTGGCATTAAATATCTTCCCGTTGTTGTGCAGCGTCACCACCATCTGTCCTCAGACATTTTCATCTTCCCAAACTGAAGCTCTGCCCACACTGAACATCGCTCCCCACCCTCTGCAGCCGTGGCCCCCAGCCTTCTTCCTGCCCCTGTGATTCTGACTCCTCCAGGGGCCTCGTACGAGTGGGATCGGCGTCTCAGCATTTAATGTGTCCATGGTTCATCCATGTGGAAGCAGGTGTCAGGATTCCCTTCCTCTTTGAGGCTGCGTGATATTCCATCACCTGGGTGGACCACATCTTCTTTATCCATTCACCTGGGCTGCTCCCACCTTTTTGACTGGCCTCTCAAGCCAGGCGGAGGGAGCCCTGAGCGACTGCAGCCCTCTTGGGAAAGGGGCTTGGAGGTGCCACCAGGCAGGAGCCCCTCGGTGGCCTCTGAGATGCTCCGTGCTGGTGGACCAGACTTCTCCACAAATGAACAAAATCCAGGGATAGCGTGCAGGTCCCCATTAGAACGTCTCTAGATGGAGCTGAGCAAAACGGCCCTCACCTTCCGCCCCTCCTGGGAGAGCACGGGCCCTGGGCTCCAGGCGTCTTGTCTCTCCTTCCGGCAGGTTTGGAGTCCCGGTTTAGGAACAAGTCTGGCTACCTGAGATACAGCTGTGAGAGCCGGATCCGGAGCTACCTGAGAGAGGTAGGTCCACACTGATGCTGGGTGTGCCAGGCGGGTTTGGAAGCGGGCTCTGCTGTTGGGATCTGCTCCAGGGCCAGCATGGATGTTGGAGGAGCGCACAGGCTGGCGTGGGTGCAGGTTCAGGTGCAGGTGCTGGTATAAGTGCTGGGATGGGTGCTGGCGTGGGTGCAGGTTCAGGTGCAGGTGCTGGTGTAAGTGCTGGGGTGGGTGCTGGCATGGGTGCAGGTTCAGGGGCAGGTGCTGCTGTGGATGCCAGTCTGGGTGCAGGTGGACGTGAGCCAGCAATGGATGGGCCGCTTGCCCGGAGAGCCCCCCGCACGGCCGACATCTGGCTTCCACTTGTCAGAGCTCAAGCTGGGTCCGGGGTTGCAGACTTTGCCTCCCTGCAGTCTGCGTGAACTCTCCCTACGGGCTGTGAGTAGTGAACCCACCTTTGAACGCCTTCATCTGTTGGGCGGTTCAGTTTCGACGTGAACTCATCCCAAGTAGCCGTCTCCGTCCACCATTAGCTTGGATGGACGCCCACACGGTGGGTGAGGAGGGGCAGCTGCTCTTCTGTCCCCAGCGCTGCCGTTGACTTTCCCGTCTGTGCGAGGCGCAGCTGTCTGACCTCCAAGAAGCAGCAGCAGGGGCTCCGAGTCGTGGTGGGTCCAGGCTCTGACTCTGGGCTCCCCTCCGGGAGGTGTGAGAAGCAGGCTGATACAGGCTGATACAGGTTGAGAGGCGAAAGTCTCCGATGGAGACGCACTTCACCTCCGAGGAGAAATGGGTCCTCGGGCCCAGTGCACTCTGTCCCGCTCCTTTTCAGCAGGGAGGTGACCCAGCTGACAGACGACCTTCAGCAGGGCAGGCCGTGGAGGGGACTGGTGCCCGTGGTGCTTTGGGGGTGCGTTACCCCCTCTCTGGAGGATAACCTGGGTGCTTGACTGGCCCCTGAGGCTGGGTTCTGGGCAGATCTCCTCCACCCTTCATGGGAGGACAGGCGGCAGGGGGTGGGTTTGGGGGCAGCGGCAGGCAAGGGCCCTCAGGCTCTGCCCTCTGTGCCAGCTCCTCAGAGAACTGGCGCTGGAGCCTGGGGGTGGGCTGGGCGCTCCCCGCAGAGGCCCGTGGGCACCATTGCCCCTGTGCTGCGTGGCTGGACGTCAGCCGTGGGGCGTCTTGTTCGTCCTTTGCAGACACCCGCCCCCCGCACCCCTTACCTGCGCCTGGCTGCACGTTGGTGCCGCAGAACTGCCCACACGTGCTCTGTTGAGATCCCGTTACACAGAAGGAAACCTCAGGACTGGGGTGTCTGAGGTCCTGGGGCCTGGTCCAGATCCCCCTCTCCCCCTGCCCCCATCTCTGCCTGAAAGTGGCCACCCTCAGGCTCCTTCTGTTGCTGAGGACACGCTCCCCGCGCTGGCGGGTGGGCATCTCCAGGGCATCATTCCCAGCCCCTGCTGGATGCAGCCCCCTGTCCGGTGATGACCCATCTGCTGCCCTGCTGTCACTCCCACTGGGCCAGGCGGTCTCCTTGCTTCTGCCCAGCGCTCATTGTGGGCCCAGCTGTGCCCATGGGTGCGACTCTCCACCTGCGCCCCAGTGGGCGGCAGTGCGCTGGTCACTCCTCACCTGCACGCTTCCTCTCGGGTTTCAAAGCAGTGGGCAGTGCTTGGGAGACAGGGCGGCCAGGATGCCTGGAGCTTGAGTTCTTATCTGATTGTGACCAAAGCTCCATCTCACGGGCCCAGAGAAATTTCCCAGCGTCAGACAGGCACAGTCGGTGTGAGCTCAGACCCCCAGACCTCTGGGCCGTGCCGGGACCCCAGGGGGCGGGGGCCGGATCCCCGACCTCGGGGCCATGCCGGGACCCCAGGGGGCGGGGGCCAGACCCCCGACCTCCGGGCTGTGCTGGGACCCCAGGGGGCGGGGGCCGGATCCCCGACCTCGGGGCCACGCTGGGACCCCGGGGGGCGGGGGCTGGATCCCCGACCTCGGGGCTGTGCTGGGACCCCAGGGGGCGGGGGCCAGACCCCCGACCTCCGGGCTGTGCTGGAACCCCAGGGGGCGGGGGCCGGATCCCCGACCTCGGGGCCATGCCGGGACCCCAGGGGGCGGGGGCCAGACCCCCGACCTCCGGGCTGTGCTGGAACCCCAGGGGGCGGGTCCCGGATCCTGACCTCGGGGCCGCGCTGGGACCCCAGGGGGCGGGACTCTGAGGGCTGTGGCGTTGGTGGACCGGGACCCCGGCGGCGGTGGGCTTTCGGGCGCATGGCCCGCGTCCAGCGGTGCCCCTGCCTCTTCTAGGTGACGTCTGGCGCGTCCCTGGTTGTGACGGAGGCTCGGGAAGAGTACCTGCGGGTCGTGGGTGCCATGTGTCAGAAGCTCCAGGCCGCCCGCTACAACAGCAGCTACTTCGACAGGGGGGCAAAGGCTGGCCGCCGGCTCTGCACGCCCGAAGGCTGGTTCTCCTGCCAGGTGAGCTACAAGCGCGTGCCCGGGGCCACCCTGGCCAGGGCCTGGTGAGCTGGGGCAGCTCTCGGGGTGAGGGAGGGTCTCAGCCAGTGGCTCCCAGACGTCAGTGGTGTCAGAACCCCCTGGAGGGCTCGTGAGCCCCCTGGGCCCCTCCCGGGGCCTCTGTTGCAGCAGCTCCGGTGAGGCCTGAGAGCCTGCATTTCTGACACGTGCCACAGTGATGCTGGTTCAGGGCCCTCACTTGAGAACCGCTTTGGCGGGCGCGGGCGGCAGGACACAACTGCTCGTGAGCCGAGACCCCACCCTGGTGTGAGAGGAGGGATGGCATTCGTTTGGGTGGCTGATGCGTGTTTTGCTCCCCTGGGAAATCCTGGATGAGAGAGCATCAGGATTGCAGGGTGGTGGCCGGATGTGGCATTTCGGGCTCTGGCTGAGCTTGGCACCGTGGTGGGTGGCATCAGCTGGAAGCAGCATTCTGAGCTGTGGAGACAGCTAAGGGCACATCTTGTGCTTTGCAAGCTGTACGTTGCACTTCCAGTAAAATCCACTCCTGCCGCTGGCGCTGGGCCCAGAGTGGGCAGGGGTGGGCGCGGCCTCCCTCCCATAGGCCCCCATGCCTCTGTCCCCACCGGGCAGCCCCTCCCACGCGTGACGGGCCCTGAACATCCAAACGCCGTTCCTTCCCAGCTGGCTTCGCGTCACACCTCAAACACAGCCGACCTCTCCCTCCCGGGGGGGTGCGCCTGGAGCCTGGCAGTGTGTGTGGCGGAGACAGAGACCAGACCCTTCACCCCGGCCTGGGCAGGCTCTGGGTCAAAGGCCTCTAAGCGAGTCGGGCGGTAGGCTTCCTGCGGGGCGGCTGTGAGGGCCCTCGGGGGCCGGAGTGGGGCTGGGGGCTTCAGGGAGGAGGAGATGTTTTCGCACGTCTCCGAGGCCCAGCCTGTGCAGGGTCTCAGGGAAATGCCGGGAAGCCGTGGAGGAGACAGGAGGGGAGCAGTCGTGTGATGGGAGCAGCATGGGGAAAGCTGGCGCCCCAAACGGCCAATAGGCTCACTTGTCCCCTTCGCAGCCGCAGAGCATCACCCCGGGGTCATGAGGGAATGGGGTGCCGTTCCAGGGCAGGATGCTTTACCTCCTGAACAGACTCTTTATAGGGGCCTGGCCCCGCCAAGGGGTGCCTCTGTCGCGGGCGGAGCGGCAGTGAGATGCTCCTTGGCTTCGTGGCCTTTACCTTCTCTCTTTCGGCCCAGGGTCCCTTTGACGTGGACGACTGTGCTTCCAGACACTCCATCAACCCCTACAGCAACAGGGAGAGCCGCGTCCTCTTTAGCACCTGGAACCTGGACCACGTGTGAGTGCGTGGGGCTGAAGGCCACAACCACAGACCCGGAGTGCACCTGCGACCTGGCGCTGCCCGGCCTCCGCGGCTGGCGGGCTGCCTGGTGCGCCACGCGCCCAGCGCACGTGTCACGGACCCACAGACGTCGTGGGCGTGTGGCGTGGAAGGGGTTGCCGGGATCGTGCGGTGCTGACGCTCCTGGGCTGCGTGGCGGGTGTCACTCAGCGCGGTGGGCTCACATCCCCGTCCGCACCTGTGCAACCCCGCGCGTCCCCTCCCACCGCCAGCGCCCACCTGTGGGCGGAGGCAGTGGTCGGCAGCTGCGGGCCCGGTCGGTGTGGCACGGGCACCCTGTGTGGGGTCCCTGCCTCGCCCAGGGAGTGGGAGCTCTGCGTTGTGACGTGTAGGGCGTTTCCTGCTTCAACCAGGGTTAGCAGGTCTTGGCTGGCAGGATCATTTTATGTGTGTATTAGCTCATTCTAAAAACAAGGGCAGAAATGGAAAATTTTATTATTTTCACTGAGATGCTTTTCTTGTTGACCCCTGAACAACGTGGGGTTTGAACTGCGTGGCTGCACTTATACGTGGAGTTTTCAGTACGAAATACTAGAGTACTGCTCCATCCACATCGGTTGACTCTGCGGATACCGAGCCGCGGATACGAAGGAACCCTGCACGCAGAGGGCCTCCTGTAAAGTTACACGTGGATTTTTGCCTGCGTCGGGTGCTGGCTGCTAACGTCCCCTGTCTCCCGTCCTGCGTGTTGCCGGGTTGCTCTCCAGGGTGGTCCCACCGACACCCTCACTGGCTGTGAGTTCACGCGCCCCAGGCTTCACCACCTCTTGGTATCAGTACTCTTTTTGCGTTCTCCCAGTCTGATGGGCGAGAAAGAGATTCTCCTGTTGTAATTCACTTGCCTGATTACTAGGAAGGTTGAACGTCCGTGTGTTTATTGGCCACTTGTGTTCTGTGAAGTGGCTCTTGCTTCCTCTGCTCAGTTTTTACTGGGCTTTGGTTTTCTAATTAATTTGTAAGAATTCTTTACACGTCCTGGTTACTGATTCTTTGGTGGCTCTTTGTGTTACAGGTATGTTTTTACAGTTTGGGCTTGTCTTTCGCTTCTGGGATGTCTTTGATCGTCACGGGTTTAAATTCCAGTGTACTGAGATGTAGCTCTTCTTTTTTGTGTGAAATCCTTCCCTTCCTATATCATGAAGATACCCTAGTTTTTCTCTACTGGTTGGCTGTGCTGTTTCTTACCTGCCTGAGCACCCCAAGATGATCTCTGGGCTCCATGCCATCTGTCTGCTACTGTGTTTTCACGGCCCACTAGGGGCCACACCGCCAGCATCTAAGGAGGGAAACAGGCCGGCCTAGAAGAGAACATGGATGAAGCAGCAGTGTGCACGCCAGACCCTGAGTCATGTCTCCTGAAACGTGCCAGTTACACTGCCGCTCTTCTTCTAAATACACATACGTCCACATAGATACACGTACTGGCTTTTAATTTCAAATGTGGTTTTGACAGCAGGCAGCGGGGGTTTGAAAACACTGGTCTGATTGTTTCCCTGAGACGTGGCCACAGGCCCACCCCGACTCTGATGGGGCTGAAGCCACAAGCCACGTGTTTAAATAGTTAAACACTAAAGAGTAACAAACTGTCAGTACAGCACGTGCTGTCCTCCCCCTTGGACTGTGTCACCGCGGCCCAGGCCAGGTTCCTGGTCCCAGGCGGCGGACTTCTCAGGGCTCCGGGACGTGGCCGCAGTGGCCTGCAGTCCACAGCCTGCCCTCTTCTCTCACCCCTCGGGCCCCCTCACACCACAAGGGCTGCACCGCGCATGTGCAGGCTTAGGGGTGCACGTACGGGGGTGCAGCCTGTCCTGGGAGGATGTTCCACGCCTGAGTTCCGGGCGTGTGGGCTGGGCGGCGGGGCAGGGGTCCTGTTCCCCGAGGGCTAAGGGCGCCTCCTCCAATACCCGGTGTTGCGAGAAGTCTTCCTGTCTGGGATCAGCGCTTCCCTCCCTCTTTTCAAAACCATCCTCGGCCTTTTCCTTAACTTCATTCATTTGCCTTTTATTTTGTATCCCTTCTTTCTACTTTTTTGGGTTTCTTCTCGCTTATCAGTTAATTTGCATCTCTCCTGTTTTCTGACATGTACATTTCAGGCTATCAGTTTCAGCTTTAGCTACCACCTGTGCCTTCGGTAATTTTACTGTTATTCAGGGGTAAGGATTCTGTCATTTCCGTCGTGATGTTATCCCTGCTCCGTGAACTGGTTAGAAGTGGGCATTTGTTTTCAGTTGCCGCCAGGTTCCTAGTTGCCTCTCCTGGTGCCCGCTCGCGGCTGTGGTCACTCACGCCTCCTCTGAGCCTCAGTGGCGGGGGCGTGAGTGCGAGCGGCCTCAGATCTGCGTGGCTGGATTTAAGCTGCTCTGCCGTCTTTCCGCCCCTTTCTTGTCGACTCTGACATGTCTCCGGGTTTGGGTGAGTGTCCCACTTGCTCTTATTCCCATGGGGTCCGAGATGGTCCCATCAGAGCTGACGGCTGCCGTCCTCTGCCCGTGTGGTGATGGCCGTGCTCCCCATCAGCATCGCGCTCTGCCAGGTCAGTGGTGTTGGCACGTCCCCAGCGCCTTTCTGCAGCCAGGACAGTGTCTGGCCACTGTGGCCAGTGTTGGTGGAATGAATAGGAAATGTGTTTGGACTTCTTCAGCCCTCTATTCTGGGTTCCCAGTCACCGTTCCGGTCCTTCCCTTTTGGGTCTCCTTTGTGCTTTCTGTGTGTTTAACCGAGTTTTCCTTTTCCGTTGCCCATCACCCCACCCTTCGGTGGTTTGGGAAATAGATGTCTGCTTGTGTTCCCTTAGTGGGGCCCCTGAGAGAAGCACATCGGAAGCAGAATTGTGTCCCCCTTGCCCCCAGGCCCCGTGGAGTCACCTTGGTGTCACCCCCTCTGCTCGCCGTGAGCCCTGCACGTGGGGGCGTGTTCCCGGGGTCGGTCCTCGATTACGCTCACCCACAGATCACATGGCACTCAGCCTCACTCCCTGATGATGAGGGTCCGGGGGTTGTAGAAAGGCCCTGAGCGCTTGTTGAGCTGACGTGACTCCAGGCCGGCGGCCACTTGGCCCGCAGTGCTTTGGAGACATGACACCTCATCTTCTGGCGTCTGTTCACAAGGCTGCCGTCAGTCTCCTCTGCCTTTTCTGTGGCAGCTTTAGACTTTCCCTTTCTCTTTGAAAATGATGCGTATCTAGTACAGATCTCCATTTTAAATTCTGACCGGGACTTGTATTCTCTGCTCTGAAGATGTGTCTGTCTTTAATTTTGGGAAGCTCTTCAGCGTTGATTCTCTGACTCCCCCTCATGTACCTGGACCAGCTCCTCCATCCTCCTTGTGCTGCATCTGCTCTTACACATTCCCTTTCCCGGGGACTTCCTGCCACAGACTGAACTGTGTCCCCCAAATTCATGTGCTGAAGCCCTAACCCCAGGGTGACTGTGTCTGGGGATAGGCTCTTCAGGAGGTGATTAAGCGTAAATGAGGTTGGAAGGGAGGATCTGATAGGACTGATCTGATAGGACTGTGGTCTCATAAGAAGAGAGGGCTTGCTCTCCACCATGTGAGGACGCAGCGAGGGGGCAGCCGTCTGCGAGCCAGGAAGACACTTCTCACCAGAACCCGACCACGCTGGCCCTCTGATCTCAGAATCCCAGCCTGCAGAACGGTGAGAAAACTGATTTCTACTGTTTACGCCGCCCAGTCTATGGTGTCTTGTTGCGGTGGTCCGAGCTGACGCACTTCCTGCACGTTCAGTTCACACATCCTCTCTTCAGCTCTGATGCGTTCGGCCTGTGCACTCAGCATTGAGTATGTATTTCCCTTCTACAAGTGCTTTTGGGTTATTTTTAAAAAACACGCCTCTTCATGCCAGTCTGCTTTCATTTTTATTTTTTAGTTTAAATACACTTATTTTATGGTTGTGTGCAAAGAGAGGTCTGGCCTTTGCCCCTGACCCCTGGGAGGTCACCTCTGAGCCCTCGGAGTGTCCTGCCTGCTAGTGTCTCTGTTTCCCTGGGGCTCACTGGACAGCCTAACAGTGTGACCAAGGTGGGGGGTTTGGGTCTCGTGGTTTCAGCTTGCCCTCTGGGGGCGCTGGGGATGAGGTCAGCCTGTGGGTGGTCAGCTGTGCCCACAGGGCAGAGCCCCAGTAAAGACTCTGGGTGCCGAGGCTCAGGGAGCGACCCTGTCTGCTGATTCTCCACGTGTGTTGTCACCACCACTGCTGGGAGCACTGTCCATGACTCCCTGGGGAGGGGACGGCCAGAGCTGCCCTGGACGCCCCGCCCTGTGTGTCCCTGACCTTGGATGATTTTAATTTGCATGCTTTCGTGGCTGTAAACTGTAAGTGTGAAGGCTCTCGGGGCCTTCCGAGTCCTTTCAGCGAACTGTGGACCCTGAGGGTGTTCTCGGGGCCCTGAGCTCTGCAGTTGGCGGCAGAGGGAGTGGTCTGTGTTAAGATCCCTGGGGGTACTGGGGGCGCCACCGTTGGCTGCATCCTTCTGTGCATTGCAGTGCATTCCTTGTGCTTTGCGTGTGTCTGGGCCATGAGTTCGTCCTCGGTGGGAGGTGTCTGCAGACGGCCCGGGTGTCCCCACCGAGCGGTTCTGCATGTTTCCACCAGGTGCCCGGGGCTTTCAGGGGGCTTTCCTTGCTCGCGGGTCCCCTACCACACGCAGCGTAAAGTTGGATGTGTGAGAGGTGGGCTGATGGTCCTGGTTTTCCGCGTGACTGGAGGACGGTCACACTAGTGGTGCCCTGTGACCAGCACCTGCCGGGTGTCCTTACCTCGTCCCCCCACTGCATCAAGCAGACAGGAACCTGGGGGTGCCTGGCAAGGGCTCGCACATTCACCACGCCGGGGAGCCTGACTTGGCCTCGTGGAGGATGAAAGACCCTGCGGGGAGAAGGGCCAGCCCCTGGCTAACCCCCCAGCAGAGTGCAGCCCCGTGACTGGGCCAGGCCAACCCACAGAACCGCTAGGTTTTGGGGGGCTGGTTATGCAGCAGTTGGTAATTGATGCAGAGGCTTTTCCTTCCCCTCACAAAGCCCTGGAGCCCCAGCAGCACCTGTTCCTCCCCTAATGGCTGGGGTGGGAATCCCGGCCCACTCCTCCCGGCTCTTGAGGGCCCCTGGGGCCGCCATCAGCACCGCAGCCCTGTTGAGCTGTGGAGTGTAGCTCAGTCCTGCGGTCCGGCATTGGTTTCTGTGTCTGCAGGGGGGGCCGCCTTCTTTCTTTTACTCTCAGATACTTACTTATTGTTGCTCACCTTTTCTGTGTCGTGGGGGACAGGATTCTACGCCGGTCTACTTGCCACCAGCCCCCCGAGCTGTGCTGTTTCCAGTTCCATCTTGTCAAGTTTACAGGCTTCTAGGCTGGCTACTTAGGTCTTTTGAACTGTTGCTTATAAGTGAAAGCAGTTTACACAAAGATAACATCACGATTGTTTTAAATGGACACACATATGCGTATAAAAGTACAGGATGAACTTTGGAAAGACACATGTCAGACCCTTAATAGAGATCGTCTCTGGGAAGGGAAGGCGGGAAGTGAGAGCGAAGGCTGCAGCTGGAGGTGACTTTAGCTTCATTTGTAAGATTCTCTTTAAAAACGTTCGTACAGTATCAGGTAATTGCTAAGTCTGCACATAGCCAAAGTGTGAACCAAGGAAGCCAAGTTGTTGGTGAGTGAGTGTGATGGGACTACGGTTGGCTCTCATTTTTCTCTGTGTACTTTTCAGTATTTAAAAAAGTACGCGCTACCTACTTTTATTTACTTATTTAATTTGGCTGTGCCACGCAGTTTGTGGGGTCTTAGTTCCCCGACCAGGGATTGAACTCGCACCCTCAGCAGTGAGAGCGCCGAGTCCTAACCACTGGACCGCCAGGGAAGTCCCCCATCTACTTGTAAAATGTGAGAAGCCCGGGTGGCCGGCATCAGGCTCTGCCAGGCTGGCTGGCCCGGCGGGCGTGGCCGCGTGCGGCGCTGCACCCCCGCCAGCCTGTGGAGGGATGTCCCCAGTGCTTGTTCGATGGCCACAGGGTGAGCCCGTTTCAGCGCCCGCCCTGCTCTGTCTGGGACGGCCTGAGTGCAGGTCCTCTGCCGAGTTTAACCATCTCCGCCTGTCTCTCCTGGAAGCCGCCAAACCTTCATGGATGTCTCAGCCGAGTAGACACCACATTCAACCATCTCTGTGGTTTAACAGAAAAGGAGGCCTGGCAGGTGCCTGGGGTATTGTGACAAATTGGACAGCAGAGACGGCGTCTCTAACCTTGCTTTGCAGGATAGAAAAGAAGCGCACGGTCGTCCCCACGCTGGCCGCGGCCATCCACGACGCCGAGGGGAGAGAAGTGGACTGGAAGTACTTCTACCGCCTGCTCTTCACCTCTGAGAACCTCAAGTTAGTCCACATCGCCTGCCACAAGAAGACCACCCACAAACTCCTCTGTGACCCCAGCAGGATCTACCGAGCGCCGGCGGTGCCCCGGAGGAAGCGGCGTGCTCGCCAGCGCCCGTGATGCAGCCCGGACAGCACGTGCATCCTTCCAACAGGTGCTCCTTTTTTTGTTTTTTTGGCCACTCCAATATTCCCGGAAAACACTTGAAAAAAATCTCCCTACAGATTCTGGTTTGAGCACATTTCTGAAGCTGTCTCCTGACCTCTGCAAGCCCAGCTGCCAGAGGACGATGCTGGTGGCTCCCGGGACACCCAGGCTCAGGAGTGGCCTCCCTCCAGCTTCACCCATGTGTGCGTGCGGTGTCCCCAGCCAGGCGGCTCCCCTCTCGCCTGGCCACTCGGGCTTCAGGGAGCTTGTGTGAGCCCTCAGCTCCTCTGGGCCTCCACGCACGCCCCAGGCAAACGCAGTGCTCTGTCCTCTGGTCTCTTCTAAATGCTCGAAAGAGTCGTGACCCTTTTGGGGTAAAATACAAGGATATTCACTGCTGTATTATTTCTAACTGCAGAAAGTGGGAAACCCTCCAAATGTCCGTGGGGCTGCTTGTGGCATTCTGCTGACCCATAGGCAATTGGTGTTTCTATGGGTCCAAAATGGTCAGATAGATAGCATTAATTTCATGACTCAACCTGACACATCTACTCTGTAAGTTTCGGGCATTTATGTGAGAAGTGGGAAGCTGGCTGTTAAGTGCACGAGGCAGGCAGGTGGCTCGGCCATGCCCAGTGTGACACGGGTGTGTATCACACGTATGCGCCGGTCATGCAGAGACCGTCACTGTGTGTGAAGAGCAGGAAACCTGGGGGGTGGGGTGGGGTGACTGGGTCACAAAGGACTAATTTTCTAAATCATGCATTTTATAATACTTGAAGTTTTTGAAATAAGCATTTATTTCATAATTTTTTTAAATTTACTTTTTAAAGTCACATTTTATAATACTTGAATTTTTACATGTACTGTATAATCACGAAAGCAATAAAGATTTTTTAAAAATAGACACGTCAAAAAAGTTTGCCCTCATTGAGAATGATGAAAATGAGGAAAAAAATGAGCCAATGACTTTTAAGAAGCTGACCCAAATCATTCTATCTTCATCACTGAAATATACACATATTTTAGAAGGTGCCAGTTCAGTGTGGGATTTGAAAGTGCTGTTTCAGTTCATGGCACTGATCTAGTGTGCTGGGAAGTGGGGGCGTGGGATAGGCTGGACACCCCGGAGCGTGGTGGGTCCCATCTGTGCAGTAAGAAGGCCGGACCAGGCCCAGTGGCCCCCACCCCGTCCCTCCAGCTCCGCGGCTGCATGTCCAGGGCAGGGCTGCCTGCTCTCTGCTGCTGGAGTGCGCCTGTTACAACCTCTTCGTGACATGTTTCTGGAGGGCAACTCAGCAGAGTTGTCATAAGGACCCCTTCCTTCCCCCGCCCCCGGCCTCTGGTTGCGCAGGGCTGCCCGGGCACCAGGCCTCCCCAAGAGCTGACTGGTCAGGGCTTCTGCTGCCCACATCGTGCCGCCTCGGTGTGACTGCCGGGAGAGTGTCCGGAAGCTTGTGCCGGTCTCTCCTGGCCTTGGCCCCGTGCACCTTTTCCCTCTGCTAATTTTAATCGGGGTGACCAAGATTAAAATTGAATTGCTTTCCCGAGTCCTGTGAGCTCTGAGAACTGTCGTGCCTGAGGCCGGTCCTAGGTCCCCTGCACAGACGTGCGCAAGGAAGCGGGATGAGCGGTCGATGGCAGTCGACATAGTCGCAGGAATGCTCGCAGGACGCACCCCACACCCCTACTGCTCTGGCACCGGTAGGTCATTTTACGTAGGAAGTGTTTCTAAAAATCTGCATGTGTCACATGGCCTGGCCTGTGGGTCGGGTGTTCATTTTAAATGCTGGCAGAACACATCCTTGGAGTATTCCCAATTAGAGCAATTTTAACACGCGTTTTAATATGCTTTTTGAAACTTTATTTCGTCCCCCGGGCCTGATCTGCATTCCATCTGTCTTGCTCACGTCACCCTGGGCTGGCCTCACGACGTGTTTTCTTTGCACTGTCCTTGCACGCGTGGGCACAGAACAGGTTCCCCAGATGCGCCGCCCTGGTCCCAGCCGCCTCTTTACGGGGACACCTGGTGTTTTCTTTTGGTTAATGTCTCACTCTCGGGAGTAACCATCAGGGACATGGACTTGCCCACCCTGGCCACCTTCAACACCCAGCAGGTTCCACTGGGCGCGTTCCCTGCTCTCAACGTGATCCTCCAGTTGCCACTGGAAACCAGAGCTGCAACTCAGTGGAGCCAGCTGGCGCCGGGGAGGCGGGTGGGCGGGACGATGGCCCACCACACTGTCCGTCATCGGTTAGAAAAAGGCCTGGAACACGTGGGGAGCTTCCTGCGGTTTACCTCAGCAACCTGGGCGGCTGGGGAGGAACCGCTCCAGGCTCCACGCGGACCGCAAGCCAGCGGGGCTCAGGCATCCAGGAGTGAGGTTTACATTTCGCATTTTGGTGGGAACATGCCGACGTGTCTGTCTTGCAGGTGGGCTGTGATTCAGGTTGATGCTTCTCCCGGGAGCCAGTGTAGGGGAAAGACAAAATCCCCTGAAATCTGATGCAGCTCGACCCCCACGAATCTGAGTGCCGTGATTAACAGTCATTCCTGCAGAATCTCAGGTTGCAAATTACTCTCCCTGGATGCTGCCAAAAGGCCTTAGAAGCAGCATCGTCGCGTTATTAACGTAGTTTGTTGACCAGTAAATCACAGGGGGACTCAGAGCGGGGGCGGCCACAGCTGCTGACGGGACAACCACCACACTGAAGCAGAGGGGCTGTGGGGACACGTGTGGGGCAGGCGCTTCCCGGCGGCACTCTGGGTCCGTCAAGGACAGTGGCCAACCTTACAGGGCAATTCAACTATATTTTGCCCCCAAATGATGTTATGTGAGAAACTTCCGTTGTTCACAGGACATTTTAGAGGGAGGGAAGTCTAACGGCTGTCGTAACTAAACCAGAAGTGTTTGCTAGCGCAGCAACAGTAGGACCGCTGCTCACTCGTGAAAATCCAGCACGGCCCTCCGGAACTGCAGGCAGCTCTCCTCCTGTGCCTGTCACCCGGCGACCAGGCTCCCTCTTGGACGCTCTCCTAGTCACCAGCCTTGGTGTCCTCTGCCAGCAGCTGGTGACAGGAAGGGGCAGCAGACAAGCAGGCCCACATTCCTCTCCGGAGCCCACTGGCAAGAATGTGTCACCAGGCGCTCCTTGAGACAGGGGGAGTGGCAGTGTAGCTCCGGCAGGGCAGCTGCACCAGGTAACACTGCACCAGGGAGAAGAGCACGGCTTCGCTGGATGGTTGGTCCCCACACCACACAGGGCGGGAATGTGCCGAACACCTACCATCTCAGAAACCCCACAGCCTCAAGAGGAGGAGCCGTGTCCCTTCCAGCTCACAGCCCTGCGCTCTCAGCTCTTGGCGCTGGTTAACGGGTGCAAAGCTGAGCCAGCCTCGCACGTGTTAAGACAGGACAGGATCTATTTTCTCCACTTGGCTGTCCAGCGTTTTAGAAAGGAATACAGCTCTAGGGACATAAGCCTTCTTTAAAAATATTTTCAAAATATATTTTATTTCTTTTCCATATGGATTTTGCTGAATGTCCAAGGTACACATGAGCTTCATATACAGAAATAAAGGAGAGTTCTTTAAGAACTGGGATTGAATCAGTCACAAGAATGATCAAATTCTGATTATGGAAAGTAAACTTGCACGTTATCAAAGCTAAGCTTAAGAGTCTCCTTTACAGAGATCTCTCGTTTATGAGAGAAGTTAGCTGGAGCCACCCCGTGGGTACAGATGGGAGAAAACGCATCACTGCAGAAACAGCTGTGCACGCAGAGGTCTTTTAGTCCACGTGTGCCAGTCTCCCCGCGGGTACGTGGCGTTCTGTGCTGCTGACCTTTGTGGGTCAGTTCTGAATTCTGATTAGAAGCATGGACTCTTGGAGATAGGTTTGGTATAAATCTCTAACGTGCTGAACTGGGAAGCAGTCAACGGTACTGAACGTGCAGAGGATCAGTGTGTGCGTCTCACCCTCTATGTTTCTGCACCGTCGGCATCGTCGTCATCGTCGTCTTTGGCTCTGAAATGCATTTTCCTGAATTCGCGTCTGCTCATCGAAGGGCAGGATGACGATGCTGGCGGGAGGTCCTTGGAGGGAAGAGAACACCTGCTTCAGGCACGAGTTGCCCAGCACGAGCACCCGTCTCCAGGCTCTGGTCCCCCCCCATCATGGGAGCGTGCTCCCCACCAGCATGATGGAGGGAGAGAGGAAAGACTCTGGGTTAAAAGCAAAAGCAAGCCCGGCAAATGCGGGGGAACTGCCCAGAGGGCCGCAAACCACGGCCATGACTTCACACCCCGCAGCAGGGTCCAGACTCACGTCGGCCAGCCCGCCCACACCCGCGCTCGCTATGGCAACGCTTCTTAGCTCCCTGCGGGGGATGCCCCACACCAGCAGCCGTTCTGCTCTCTCCTCCCGGGTTAGAGCTCTTACTGTGTTTGGTCTGCACCGGGTGGCACTCAACGTGTGAACTGGGGCCGTGACCAGGCGTGCGGTCTGCTGGGGGCTGCCTGCCCAGGGGAGAGGCCACAGGCCTTACCTGCATGAGCTCGACGTTTCCGAAGAAGCGGCTCACTGGCATCGGCTGGTTGCTGTCGTCGTCGAGAAGGACGCTGTTGTCCATCTGCAGTGGAGGCGTGTGGCTCTGCTCCAGGTCCGCCGCCGCCCCGTCCCTCTCGGGGCAGCCACTGTCGGACTCTCCTCCCGCAGGGGCCCCGCATCTCGGCGGGGGCGGCCTGTCCTCAGTCTCTACCGGGCAGGCGTCACTCATGGCTCCACAGTGCCCCTGGGGGAGTCCTGCGGTCCCCTGAGGAGCGGAGCCACTGGCTTCCTTTCCCGGAAGCCTGGCCCTGTCCTCGGCCAATGCCAGAGGCTCGCGTTGACCTGGGGTCTCGGGGGTCGCTGTGGGCGCAGCAGTGCTGTCGCTCTGGGGGATGGGTTTCTGGAATTCTGACTTCACAAGATGACCTTTGTCGTACTTGAACTTCTTGGACGTGCGCCTGTCGGTGGCTTTTTGTGATGAGGAAGGCTGTCAGGAGAGAAAAGGCAAGGGAAGACCAGACACGCTGAAGGTTACGAAGCAGATGGCAAACAGTTAACAAGCCTCAACGCCAGGGGCGGGCAGTCCTGCTCACAGCAAGCGACATCACCGCTGGAGCCACAACTTACAGGACAGGGTCCTTTCATTGTCTGTCGCCAAAGGGGCGGAGTCCAGACTGACGCTGTCCCCCGAGGGGCGCCCTGACATGTAAAATGATGACCCCAGACCCAGCTTCCATTCGTTTCTGCTGGGCTGTGAGCTCTGATGAGGCAGGACTCTCTGTTCCATGGCAGGAGCGGGCGCTCAACAGGACCGTGAACTTGACTTAGCGCAGCTCTAACAAGCGGCGCCCCAGGAGGGAAACCAGGCCAGTTGCTGCTGTGAAGCCAGGTCTAGCCAGACCGCCGGGCTGCGGCTCAAGGGAGCCGCTCTGGAAACTGGGACCACCGGGCCACCATGGCTGCGTGCCCCTGGCTGGACACAGAGTCCCCTGCCTCCCCACCTGCCCTTTGGGGTGAGCAGCATGGCCTGTGCCAGCATCGCTCAGGCTGCCCAGCAGAGGCCGCTGAGCCCACAGCTCTCGGTGGGTGGGGAGCACGTGCACCGAGGGCGGGGCCTCCTCTGATGGCGACAGCGCCCTGACCTCGCCTCTGGTCTGTTCGCCACACTCAAGGCTTTCTAACGTGACATGTTTCGTGGAGAGGTGGACACTCAGTCCGGTCCTGTCTCCGAGGGGCTGAGGCTCACCTGACATGCCGTCCGGGCAGACGTGGCGACGTGGGCTTCCTGGGCCGAGGCCGATGTGGCCAAGCAGCTCCGGGCTCGGAGGCGCGCCGAGGACCGCACTCCACCTGCCAGCTGGGCGAGATCAGAGGCTGGTCAGAGACCCCGAAGGTGGCCCCTCCCACCCCCATGTTTTTATCGACCATGGAAGGACAGACACCGTGGCCTCTTTTTTTTTTTTTTCGGCTGTGCCGTTTGGCTTGTGGGATCTTAGTTCCCCAACCAGGGGTTGAACCCAGGCCCGCACAGTGACAGCGCCGAGTCCCAACCACTGCACCGCCAGGGGCTCCCCTGATAACGTGGCCTGAATGGCGCATCTGCACAAAGCTGGGTGGAAGGTGCTGAGCCCCATTTCCATGATCCGGAAGCTCGCATACTCTGTCCCCACCTCCCACGTTTTTAGAACCTCCATTTGTGAGTGAATAGATGTTCAGTTGACTTCAGGTGTTTAGAATAAGCAGCCTGTATCCTTGCTCAGAAGGTTCTTGATAAAAGGTGAAAAAGCAAAAGCCCCCCCCCCCCCGCAAACCCTCTCTTTGAAATCACAGGGGAGCCAGGCCTAATCCCATCAGCTTAAAGGAGCTGTAGCTGCCGTCCACAGGCCGCAACACACAAACCGCCCGCCGCCATCTCACTTGGAATGCAAAGGAAAGTCTTCTAGTGACAAGAAAGGAATTAAAACAATGAAACTGACAATCATTTTATTTAGGAATAATTTTAGGTTTTCAGAAAAGCAGCAGAGATGGGAAGGGAGTTCCTGCCCGTGCCTCCCTCATCTTCCCGGCAGCCAACAACCTGGTGCATCTGTCAAAACTAAGCTCAGCACTGACGCGACAATTCGCGAAACTGGGGCTTCATTTGCATTTCACCTGCCTCTCCACTGACTGCTCTCTCTGTTCCAGAATGGGGACCACAGACACTTAGAAAATAACACATAAAAGCGCAAGTGAGAACTTGAAAGTAAGAGAGGTGGGGGATAGTGAGGAGGGCGTAGCGGAGGGCAAGCTTGACAGCGCTGTCCCAGCGGCCGAGACCTGGGGGCTGAGGACGGGGCGGGATGGGGGGCAGCATGCCCAGAAGTGGAGAAAAGAGATCAGAAAGCACACAAGCTAGTTTAGAAATCTTCACAGCAGCATCTCATCCAGAGGCCCCTGGAGGAGGGCAGGCCACCGAGGCTCCGAGGCACGTGACCGCTTGCGGAGGGCACTTAAAGGGAAGGGGAAGGCAGCTTCCACAGCGAGAACAAGGCAGGACGCGCTGATGTGGACGCCCCGGGGCTGGGCTTTGCTCAGAGAGCCCAGGCAGCAGTGTGGCCGCTCATACCCAGGGAACTAAGCCTAAGAGGTTACAGAACATCTCCTGTGGGGACGGCACCGCACCACCCAGTCTCCCTGGAGCTCTAGCGCTGCCGTAGTCGGGAACAGACATTCTTAGCCCCAGAAAGTCGCTGACTATCCTCTCCTTCCCGTTATAGTCCGACTCCAAACATTTCGATGCCGGCTCGTGCCAGGCTCCCTCGGGGGGGACCGGCACTCGTGACAGCGGCCACCATCCCTGAGTGTCAACACACAGGCGCTGTGCTCGTGCCGCGCAGCACCCCACTGCAGATGGGGACTCGGGAGAGGACCCTGCCAAGGTCACACACAGTGATGTCTGGCTTCAGAGCCCCTCCCCCTGCTCTGTCACCAGAGCCACCCGCAGGAAAGCCTTGGCTGCTTGCAGAGGGACCGAGCAGAGAACCTGCCGTCCGGCTCTGGGGCTGCGTGCCGTGCAGGCCCTCTGCTGGCAGCAGGGCACTTCTAGATGCTTTGCACCACAGCTCCTCGGGGGGCCTGTCACCCCTCAGCCTTCTGGGCCCCTCTGCAGAGGTGAAGTCGGTGAGGGTCTGGCTGAGACCCAGGAGCTGTGGTCACAGGCACCTGAGCAGGCCATCTGCCATGCGCACCAGATTTGCGAGAGTCAACTCCAGTGGCATCTGGCTTCAGTTTAATCGTGGGTAAAACTACCTCTAAGGCCCTTGCTCCAAAATGTCAAGAATCAATTACATTGTTTTCTAACTTGGAGAACCGTTGCTCTTCAGGTAGGCAAACTGGTTGCTTCCACGTAAACAACCCCTAAATGAAAAAGCCCCCATCACTGAGGACTTCCTCCTTCCAAGCAGACTAGTTAAAGACTAAAAGGGCTGGAAGAGATCAACAAAACAGCAAGAGGTGCTCCACGAACCCTCCCCCAGTGCAACTGGTGAAGAGTATTAAAAACAACCATTTAAAGCCTTTGCAAATGGTCCTATAAGCAAAGAGCAAAATGAAGAAAGTTATTCTGGTGTCCCAACTCCAAGCGGCCAAGGTCAGCACACAGGACACCCCCCTCCCCCACCAGGCAGAGGGCTTTCTTCCCAGGGGGGCAGGATGGCAGCACTTCTCATTCTGCCCTCACCCCACCTGCTGCGAGGCCAAGTCTCCAGCACACGCTTGAGAGGAGGGGCTCCCCTCTGCCGAGGCCCCACTCATGGAACAGAGGTTCCTGCCTGGGCAGGGCACTAAGGAGACTGGGGCCCCATCGCCCTCGCCCCTCTTAGCGAGGCAGTGGTTCCAAGGCCAGGAGAGGCAAGTCCAGGGGATCTCAGGCTGCTGCCCCCCTTCCCTCCCCAGAGCACTTAGCTCTGAGAGCAGGGGTGTCACACAGAGAAGCCTGTCACTGTCCCCAGCTGGGGAGCCCTGGCTCAGATTCTGCCTGGAGAAGAGGCAGGCATCAAAACAAAGGGCTCTTAATCTCTTCCAACTTCATTTACAACAGAGTGTGGAGAAGGTAATGCCTAAGGGGTCCTCAAGAACAGTGGAAGCTGTGATGAAAGGCAAATGGGAGAAAAGTCAAGATAAAGTGTAGGCGTATAGTCTTCAGGAGACAGCCAGGGAAAAACACAGCAGGAGGATCCCTCCTGGGGTCAGAACAAACATCAAACACTGATCTTAGAGACTATTCCTTCAAAGAAGCCAGAAAGTGATTGGATTCCTTTGTAGAAAATTTATACTCCAGGTCATCGCTGAAAACGACTGGGCGATCAGCTGGCAACTAGCGGAGCTTAAAAGCTGGGTGTGGGGACTTCCCTGGTGGCGCAGTGGTTAAGAATCCACCTGCCAATGCAGGGGACGTGGGTTTGAGTCCGGGAATATCCCACGTGCCGCGGAGCAACTAAGGCCGTGTGCCACAGGTACTGAGCCTGCGCTCTAGAGCCCGCAAGTCACAACTACTGAGCCTGCAAGCCACAACTACTGAAGCCCACGTACCTAGAGCCTGTGCTCCGCAACAAGAGAAGCCACCGCAATGAGAAGCCCGCGCACCGCAAAGAAGAGTAGCACCCGCTCGTCGCAAGTAGAGAAAGCCTGCGCACAGCAACGAAGACCCAACACAGCCAAAAAAAAAGAAAGAGCTGGGTGTGGTCAGAGAAAGAGGAAGACAGCGCCCCTGAAACTAGTGAGACCCAGGTGACTGTGGGCACACCCAACACTGCCCCTGAGGAGCATCATCACAGCTTCAGCTGTGGGAAGGGAAACAGACTCTACCAGAATCCCCATCACCAAACAAATAAAAAGGACATTAACAGTAAAAAGCCTCAGGGTGGGGGTAGGAGACCAGTACCCAGAGCTGCTACAATATGTTATCTAACATGTCCAGTTTTCAAAAAATCATGAAACATGCAAGGAAACAGGAAAGCAGACCCATGCACTAGAATAAAAGCAACAGAGCCTCCCTGTGAGAGAGATCAGATGTTGGGTTTATCAGAAAAGGACTTCAAAATAGCCATTACCAATGTGTTCAAGAAGTAAGAGAGACCACGATCAAAGAAAGATTTGATGACATCACACGAAATAGAGATTATCAATAAGAAGATAGAAAGTATAAAAAAGAACCAAATGGGAATTCAGGAGTTGAAAATTACAATAGCTGAGGTAAAAAATTCACTGGCAGGGGTGGGGGTGTGCTCAAGAGTAGATATGAACTGGCAGAAGAAAGAATAAGTGAGCTTGAAGATAGATTGCTAGATTACACAAGCTTAAGAACAGAGAGAAATAAGAACGGAGAAGAATGAAGAGCGCCCCAGAGACATGGTGGAGACTATTAAGTGCAGCAGCACACGTGTAATGGGAGTACCAGCAAGAGAGGAAGGGGAGAGGGGCAGAAAAAATACTTGAAGAAATAATGGCTGAAAACTTCCCAAATTTATTGAAAAACAACAATGTACAAACCAGCAACCTCTGTTTCTCTTTCTTTTTTTTTCTTTTTGGCTGCGCTGTGCGGCATGTGGGATTAGTTCCCCAACCAGGGATTGAACCCACGCCCCCTATAGTGGAAGCATGGAACCCTAACCACTGGACCGCCAGGAAATTCCCCAAACCCAGCAATCTCAAAGAACTGAACTTCAAGTAGGATAACTGCAAAGAGATCTATAAGCAGATGCAACACTGTTTAAGTGCTGAAAGTCAAAGACAAGGGGAAAGTCTCGGAAGCAGCAAGAGAAAATGACTCCTTAGGACGAGGGAGCCCAACAAATAAACTGTTGATTTAGCAGAAACACTGGGCGCCAGACCACAGTGGGTACATTCAAACAGACTCAAAGTTCTCAGACAAAAAACTGTCAACCAAGAATACTATATCCAGCAAAACCATCCTTCAAAAGTGAAGGCAAAATAGACACTTCCAGATAAACAAAAACTGAGAGCCCCTGTTGCGGCAGACTCCTCTTACAAGAAATACTAGAGGAAGTTCTTTGGGTTGGAAGCAGGTGACCCCAGACGATAATTCAGATCCACAGAAAGGGCTTCCCTGGTGGCGCAGTGGTTGAGAGTCCACCTGCCGATGCAGGGGACGCGGGTTCGTGCCCCGGTCCGGGAAGATCCCACATGCCGCGGAGCAGCTGGGCCCATGAGCCATGGCCGCTGAGCCTGCGCGTCCGGAGCCTGTGCTCCGCAACGGGAGAGGCCACAACAGTGAGAGGCCCGCGTATCGCAAAAAAACAAAAAAAAAAACAAATCCACAGAAAAAAGGGCACCAGTAAAGGTAATTACGTCCTCACGGAGACAGTTTACGTGCATATTATTTCCTTCCCTAAGGTGATTTAAAAGACAGTTGCATACAGTAACACGTATGCAAGTGTAGGCAGGAATGCCCGTAACAGCACAAAGGAGATGCGTGGCATCAAGGCTGTACTGGGCTAAGGAAATGACCACGGCTGGTAAAGTAATCATGACAGTGTACTATCGGGTTTGTAACATTAAACATTTACCACCACCAGAAAAGTGCGTTAAGGGAACAGAGTGCGTTAAGGGAACAGAGCTACATAGACGTAACATTTGTGTATCTCTCTGGAACTAAGCTAGTTCAATCTGAAACGAATTCTGCTAAATTACAATGTACACGGTAAGACCTAGAGCAACCCCTGGGGGAAAAAAAACTAAAGGTTTAAAAAAAATCAATAAATTAAAATCCTACATTAGAACCAAACAGAAGTGTGAGAAAAACAAAAAGTAAAATGACACGCGAACCCAACTAAGTCACTGACGCGCTAAACAATCCCTCAAAAGGCAGAGACATCTGGCTGGGAAAGCGCAACCACGTGGGTTTTCAGGAGACACACTTTCGGGTCAAAGGTACCCCAGGCGCCGCTCCCACCCCCCGGAGGGCCTCCTCCCCAGGCAGGGGCGCATCCTGTCCCGGGCCCTCGCCGGCTACCAGTGCCAGGAACTGGCGCCCCTCCATCCTCTCCACCCTCCGGGGTGTACCCGTCGTCATGTGCCCGCACTTGGGCTGGCTGACCCCGGGCTCGGGTGCCGGCAGCAGAGGCACGCGAACCCCGGGCTGGGCAGCGTCAGGGCACCAGGGGTCCGGACCAGCTCCGGAGAGAGAGCGCCCCCACCCCAGGACCTGATCTGGGAGCCCCCTTCCCAGGGGCGTGGCCTTGGAGCGTCCCTAGCCCGGGGCGTGGTATGGAGGGGGTGCCCTTCCAAGGGCGTGGCCTGGGAGACCCCCTTCCCGCAGACGAGGTCGGAAAAGGGGGGGTCCGCTTCCAAAGGCGTGACCTGGGAGCTCCCTCCCGGGGGTCGAGAGCCAGGCAGAGATCCCCCACCTCCGCCCGAGGCGTACCGTGGCTCCCCTTCAGCTCCCAGAAAGTTGGCGGCGGCACCCCCCACTGCGCCCGGCGCAGCTCCCGCCCGGCCTCCGGCCCCTCACCTTCCGGCTCCTCATGAGTGTGAGCGGCGCGTTGCCGCCCTCAGCCCCGCCGCCAAGCCCCAGCACCGGGCCTAACACTCTCCAGCAGAGAAACGACCCGGCCGCCCTCGGCTCGCGCCGCGGCGTCTGACGTCACCAGAATGCTGGCCAATCACAGCCAGGCGTCTCCAGGCATGTGACCCAACAAAGTCGGCGTTTTACGTAGCTGGCGGGTCTCACGGCAGTGTTGTGAGGATAATCTCCCTTGCGGGCCCTCCGGCCGCCATTTTTGAGCGGGGCGGAGGCCATATTTATGAGGGTCGCCTCCCTTAGTGTCTCTGCGGCCGCCATGTTTAAGAGGGTCGGTGGCCATAGTTTAGAGGGGCTTCTCCCTTGAAGGCTCTGCGACCGCCATGTTTAAGCGGGGCGGCGGCCATGTTTATGAGGGGCCCCTCCCTTGACGGCTCTGCGGCCGCCACGTTTAAGCGGGGCGGCGGCCATGTTCGTGAGGGGCCTCCTTTGGAGTCCCCGTCACGCGCGTGGAGGCTGGCTGGGAGGGCCTGCGCGGCGGTGTCTTCCACCCCGGTCCGGCAGGCGATTTTCCCGGGCCCCGGCCTTGGTTGCTGGGCCCCGGGAGCGATGCTGGAGTCCCTGGAGGTGGTCGCGCGAGGCCGTTCCCCGCCCTGGCCGCACTGCCCACCGATGCAGTGCTGGGTGGGCCGGGCCCGGGGCTGCACGGCGAACCCGGCCCGCGTGGGAAGGGACGGCGGCGTCTCCCGCCGCGAGCCCCGGGGGCGGCCGCCCTCGGGTGGGTCCCCCGCGCTGGCCCGCACCTCGTCTCAGGCACGTGCGTCGGCGCCCCGGGACCGAGGTCCACGGACGAGGCTAAAGCCCTCCCGGTGCTCGCGGCTCCGGGCCCGGGGCCGCAGGGCCCTTTCGGGCCGGGGGACACCAGCCTCCGTGCCCGCTGTGGCCCTCCTCCCGGAACCACCCACTTTCTCATCAGGGACGCTGGGACCACGCGCTCTTCACAAATAAACGACAGTGCTGTTTCCTTTTGTTGTTACTGTTTTTTTTTTTTTTTTAAACAGATGAGAACATTTAAATCAGGCAGTTTTGTCAATTACGTTTTAAAATTAAAGTATAAAGGTTGAAATATGTACCGCTCGAGGGTCTCTCCGCGCGTGGTTCCCTGGCAGAGGCGTGATTCACCGTCTCTTCCAAAGGCTTCATGGTTTCTGCCCTGACGGAATGACTCCCTCAAAGCCTGGAAATACAGTCGATGCCTCTTTTCAGTGCATAAAAAATGTGGGCCCTTCAGGATCCCGCCAGAGCGCTATGCAGACTCTCCTCTCTAGACACGCGTCCTTAGGTAATTAGGGCTGCACCTGGGGTTTTGCTTTTGGCAGTGCGTGAAGACACGTGCAGTCCTAGGGTACACACGCACGCACGGACACGTGCACACACATGCACTGCACACAATTGCACACACCCGTGCACGTGCATACATGTGCATGCACAGGCAAACACCAGCACAAGCTCACCTACCTGGCTATCCTATCCATCTTCCTTCCCAGTCCCATGCTTTTCACCGGGTTGTTCCCCATGGTACACACCTAAGGGAAAAGACAAATGTGGGCTGGCAGGAAATCCTTTTGAAGGGGAAACTAACATAATCACTGTCAGCTGTTAAGAAAAAAGCAAAGTGATATGGGTGTTAAATACCTAACCTGTCCCATTTTCGCTGAAGTCGGTTTCACAATGAGCTGGGTTCAGTGATTTCATTTTGGACTCCTTAAGAGCT
Organism: Globicephala melas; assembly: GCF_963455315.2. Taxonomy (NCBI): domain Eukaryota; kingdom Metazoa; phylum Chordata; class Mammalia; order Artiodactyla; family Delphinidae; genus Globicephala; species Globicephala melas. Next base: position 185,527,072 of record NC_083314.1, on the reverse strand, counting down.
CCGAGCTCTCAGTTCTCATTAACTAGGGGCTGATCGCCACAAGCCAGTTTTGGGCTCCATGGTGGTTTATGGTTAATGTCAACTGAGATACACACCGCACTGCTTGAGCGTGTCCGACTGTGGCCGGATCATCTCAGTGTCATCTCGAGTTTAACGTCCCAAAGGAGCTCTTGATCTCTTGTCACAGATATGCTCTGCTCCCCCCTCACTGCTCCCCTGCCTCCAGTTTACATAGGTGGTATTTCCAGCTGCCCAGCTGCTCTGGCCTGGCACCCAGGGCCAGCCTTGACAGCCAGGGCATACTCACGGCCCATGTTCCATCAGCCACCATCCCTGGTCCGCCTTCCCTTCTTGCCAGTTCTGCCCTTGGCAGTCAGGGTGGTCGTTGATCAGTGACCTACCCCACTGCTAACGGTCTTCAGCACTTCGTCACTGCTTCTAGGATCGAGAGTGACAGTCCTAATACGACCTGCACAGCCCAGCACAGTGCCTGGCACAGTGGCTACTCAATGAATGATGGTCGAATGAATGCTCAGAAAGCCCTCTGAGGTTGCCCACCGCTGCCCCTCGTCTGGACTCATCTGGCCCTGTCACCCCCTCCCCTCCCCCTCTGCTGAGCTCCCCGCTCCCCTCTCAGCCCCCACCCTGCATGCACTATTCCCTCTGCCTGGAAAACCTGCCCCCCAGCCCCCCCACCCATTTTGCCTGGCAAGTTCATTCTACAAATCTCAATGCAGCTTCAATTTCACGTCCCGGTTGGGGGGCAGTGCATTACCAGATGTTCCCCCCCAAACCCCAAATTCAGCCTGTCAATTGTTTTTTAGCATCCTGAACTCTTCCCCCAGGGCGTAGAGCCAGCTGGCTCTCCTATCCCCTCTCTCCTGGAGCACTGCAAGGCATCCCTTCACTCACTCACTCCATGTGTCTGCTGAGCTGTCATGGCCATGCTGAGCTGGGCCTGGGGTCCCAGTGGTGGTGGGCTCATGCCAGTCCTGCCTTTTTAGTGGTTTAGCCCCACAGGGGGATGGGCGTTGCTGGAATAATCACACGAGGATCAATCCATCTGCATTGGTGGTAAGAGCCACAGGGGAGAAGCCCTAGCACCTGGGGTGTCAGACCCACTCAGGGGAATCAGATAAGGCTTCTTGGACAGTGGAAGTGGATCAGAAGTCACCTCTTCTCTCCAGGACCCAAGTCCCTTTCAGGCTCTCCAGGAGGAAGCAGGCAGGAGCCCCTGCCTGGGCAGAAGTTCGCCCCTCCTGATGCAGCGGGAGGTCCTGCCCTGGTGGAGCAGGCGTGCTTGGATTCTCCGCTCTGCACACCTCCCAAGCCGCCGTGTCGGGACGCGATCCATCCTGGAGGGCACACAGAGGACATGGAACCAAAATCATGCCTCTGCACATCCCTCTGGGTTCCTCGGCACCCTTTGTCTCTCGTTTTCTTCCTGAACGGCTGTACTCCCTACCCTGCCGGGGTTAGGGGCCCAGAGAGGGGCGTCCCCATGATGGCAGGACATTGGTTCTCATTGCCGGTTGGTCCCCCACGTGGATTGAAAGCTCCCTGAAGGCAGGGACTGTGTTCTGCTCAGAACCCCATCCCAGAACCCAGCCAAGTGTCTGGGACATGCAGGCGGGGGCTCGGGAAGCACTGATTGAAAGAAGGATGGTGATGATGACACACAGGAAGAAACTGAAGATGGAAGATTCTGAGGAAACTTTGTATTCCTCAGAATGCAAAGGTTTCCTTCGTAGCTCACCTCTCCTGCCTGACTCGGCTGGGTAGTCACAACCCTACAGCCGTGCAGCTGTCGAATTCCTCTCATGAGTCAATCCCACGCAAATTTGCCAAGGTCCTAGCAGGAGCCAGGCATCTTCAGGACCCAGAGGTCGACAAGGACGTGCAGGCTCAGAGCCTTGTAGGACACACAAGAGGCGCACAGAGCTCCTGCGACCCAGAGAAAGTGCAAAGAAGTTGCAAAGGGACACTGGTGTTGAGCAGGAAACAGTCTCTGTGGAGGGAGGTTGGCCAGGGAAGGCTTTCTGGAAGAGGTGGTGCTGGCCTTGGGCTTTAAACATATGTGAAGTGTCAACACCGAGGCGGGGCCGCCCTTCGCAGAATCTCACCAGTGGTTAAACATCAGTGCGGTTTCCGTAGGCTGCTTTGCAGGCTAATCAAATAATCTGTGACATTAAAACATTTGAGAACAATAGGGCATTTTCTGCTTCACATCTCCTACAGCCTGCTGGGAAGAGGGGCCAACTGTGGGTCTATTAGACAGGCTCATGTTTCAGCAAATTCACGATCAGCAGAAAGACCTGTGTGAGGGTGCTCTCCTCAAGCGCACGGCTGTTCCTACCTCCTCTTTGCCTCCCTGGCAGGAGACTTGGAGGTGGCCTCATTCAGAATTTCTTGATCTTGTTTTTCCTGGTTCACTTGGCTTTCCATTCTGGGCTTCTGTCTTTTTTTTTTTTTTCGGTACGCGGGCCACTCACTGTTGTGGCCTCTACCGTTGCGGAGCACAGGCTCCGGACGCGCAGGCTCAGTGGCCATGGCTCACGGGCCCAGCCGCTCCGCGGCATGTGGGATCTTCCCAGACCGGGGCACGAACCCGTGTCCCCTGCATCGGCAGGCGGACTCTCAACCACTGCGCCACCAGGGAAGCCCTGGGCTTCTGTCTTTTATGTGCAATTAATCGTGTGTGTGTTCTAAAAAATCTAACTGTGCTTCTGTTTTTATTGATAGCAACTCCGAATTGTTTTGGGCAGTAGTCAGGATGTAAATGTAACGAAGCAAAATCCTCATAAAGCCTTCACGTTCCACTGACACCGGACAGGTAGAAATTCACCAGAATCAGCCAGGAATGGTCTCCCGACGCCTTCTGGCTGTACTGTAACTGTCATCATTATCCATTCGTTTCATTCATCAAACATTTATAGAGCTCTCTGTGTGCGCTGCGCTTCATCACTGTAAGAAATATTACAGCCACATCACACAACTCGGCTGACAGCTGGAAGGGGGGCTCCCTCAAAGGAGGGTCTTGGGATCTGGGGGACCCACAGATGTTTACTCGAAGCCAATGGAGAAATAGTGCCAGGCAGTTGAACTTTGGGAACTGCCGTGGTCCCCGTTTGCCCTGAAAACACAAGGAACACACCCTGCCTGGGTATTCAGGGAACCCCAATCAGAATGGAACGTTCAGGACATCATCCTGGCCTAGAAGCTCTGAGTGGTTGGCAGTGTTGGGACAAAGCTACTCCCTGGGTAGGGACATCGCAGTGATCGTGTCCTTTGAATGAAAGGACATTCATTCACAGTGACCGTGTCCTTTGAATGAAAACCCAGGGATTTGCAGAGCCTGGAAAAGCCTACGTTTCCAGCGAGATGGAGAAAACGCCATTTTAGGAGGACCTTTGGGCTGGCAGCAAGAAAGACCCAAAGAAGAAAAGCTCTATTCTGAGAGCTCCTGGGCCCCGGGCTGGTGGAAACTGGCTTGTGATCCTATTAACGTGGAGTGAGGCTCAGACCGTGAAGCGAGGGTGTAAATTAGTCTCTCGCAGCAGATTTACTTCTGCCTCACTCACAAGCGCTGGCGTCTTCCGTGGCCCTCTCGGCTCCTTTGGCTAAAAGTCTGTGACACGTTATGGACAGCCGCCAAAGGCGTGTATTTGCCCGTAAATGTGGCGTCGTTAACTCGGTGCTTTCTCCCTCTGAGGCCGTGTGATGGCCCGCGGGCTGAGCGTGGGGACTATACCCTCTTCAGTCTCTGAGTTCCGGACATCGCCTGCATCCGAGCCCAAGCATCACGGGACCCTGCTACCCCCATGGGGGGAAGGCCACCCGGGAGAGACGGACGTCACCATTGGATGCAGAGTCAGTTAGCGCTGGGAACAATTGACCTCGAGTCTAGGTCCATCCCTCCTGGGGCCTTGCGGGGCTAATCACCAGATCCCAGATCCATTGAGTTTCACCTGGGCTGCAGAGACGTTTCAAGGTGCTGCCCTCCTCCCCCGCTGTCAAGAAAGGTGATGAAGGCCCTCTGGGGTGGGGGGCGGGCAGCAAGGCGGTGGGAGGGCTGATGTGGCAGACGGGAAGCACAGGAAGACGGCAGTGCCCACCCGCCCGCCCGCCTGGGAGATCACAATACACTTAGCCTTCCTTCCAGACACCTTTCAACCACCTGAAAGACTTGAAAGCCATGAATATGCAGTTTTGCTCTCAGAGATGTGAGACAGGGAGATTTTGCACCAGCAGCATTTACTTGGAAACAAGGCAAGGTCGGTGGACCCCTGTCTGTTTCCCCGTCCCAATATGGCAGGCGGCTGGCTCAGAGAGGGAGAAAGGTACTTGATAGGGGAGGTGGTTAATTCACAAAAACAAAACCTGCGGGAGTCCACAGGTGAGCCGGGATCCTAAGGGATGCTGGAAGGGCCCCTACTCCACCTTGGTGAGTGAGGTCTGCCCTGATCCGCCAGCACAGGCAGCAGAATGACAAAACGGCCGGCCTCTGCCGGCGGTGGCTGGCTTTTCTGCCCGCAGGAATCCCCGTGTCCTTGAAGGGCATCTGCCTCCTAGCATCCCCACACTGGCATCCCCGTCACGCTGCTTCCTAAGAATGCAGAATAGATTCAGGTCAGTGCGTTTTGAGGCAGCTAAACGCTGGATAAATGTCACCGTACGCAGATTTAAGTGGCACAGCCAGGGTTACCTGTGGTCCCTTCCCAGCAGCTAACAGATGTGAGCTAATGTCGTGGATGTAACCTTGCTCTCAGGGGGTGCCTCGCCAGGGCTGTCTGGCTGCCTGGTTGTCTGTGGCCTCACCTGTCTCGCTCAGGTGTGGGCTCCCCTGCTGCCTTGCTCCAGCCTTCTTTTCAGTCTGGGCACAAAACGGGAAGCAGAACCTGCTTTGTTATCTGGTCTCCGCACACATCTCTCAGTTTGTGGGGTGTTGGCTCGTGGACAGCGGGCAGCTCACAAGGTTTGTGCCTTCTTGAGGCTTTCATGACCGAGCCATCTGGAAATCTTGGACAGTTTCAAGCTAATGCAGTTGGCATGAGCTTAGAGGTGAAAAGGTGGGGATGATCTTTTCCATTGGATTTGCCAGTCCCAGGATCTCCGACTCCAGTATTCTGGAAGACAGATTTATACCAGAGCAGGGGCTGGGAGCTGATACTCATCCTCTCCCTCTCTCTTACACACACACACACACACACACACACACACACACACACACACGTGGGGGCACATCCTAGAGAGTTCAGACCAGCTACAAAGTTAAAGGACACAAGACCTCATTCAGTTGCAATTTGGGGATCCCCAGGACCACCCTCAGAGTCACTAATTCTCTGGAAGGACTCACAGATCTCATGAGAGCTGTTATCCTCATGATTACGGCTTCTGGCAGGGAAAGGATGCAGATCGAGGTCAACCAAAGGAGGAGACGCCCAGGCAGAGTCCCGGGAAAGTACCCAAAGCGGAGTCCCCACCCCGTGGAGTCGGGACACCTCACCGTCTCCGTGCTGACGTGTGATAACACACGTGGACGACTGCCAGCCAGGGAGGCTCTCCTGGGCCCCAGTGTCCCATGCCTCCATGACAGAGGCATGACTGATGATCGATCAATTGATGATTGATTGATGATTGATTTCCCACATCATTGGTCTCAGTCTCCACTGATACCTGTGACCCCCACCCTAATCACGAGGTTGGTCCTTCTGGCCTAGCCAGCCCCACCTTGAACCTTCCAGGGGAGGCCGTCTCCTACCCTACATCGCATTATTGGCCCATTCAGTGTGACCAGAGGCCCCCAGGAAAGCAAAGACACTCCTATCAGGCTGGACATCTTAGGGGCGACTGCCCAGAAGTGGGAGACAAAGGCCAGATTAAACTCCCTAACACACACAGGCAGGGGGGAAAATGAAATAAAATGGTGCTCTATGGGTCTATAACTCCTCCTTTCATAGGCTGGTTGGAAATTTCTTATCTCTTTTTTCCTAATTTCTGTTGTATTCCCTGGAACTAATGCCTATTGTATGTACCTGATTACAAAGGAAAGGGTTTTACAGAACATTTTTCCTCTCAGGAAAAAAAGAAGCATCCTGCCCTTTTCTCAGTGAGAGAGAAATGCTTTTTTGAATAATTTTTTAATTTACTCAATTTTTTTTGATGCTGTTGCTTCGAGGATGCGATCTTCCAGCAGAGAGGCGCACAGATAGCGGTGTTTTAATATCGTGCTCTCCGGAGGGTGGCTGGCGGTGGCCCAGGGGTCGAGGTACTGTGGTGACTTGTAAGACAACTCCTGTCATCTCGCCGTGACCACGAAAATGGGACCCCAGGCTGCCTAGCACATCCTTGTCCCTCCCCAAGACCACGGGGACCGAAGCGAGGCTCCTCTCTCTGGCCCGACCCAGAATGACCCCAGCTGCTCTTCCAGACCAGAGGCCAGCCTTCCCTGACTGATGAGAAGTTAATTATCCACATCCCCAAAGAGATGTTGTTGTCTGCTGTTCATTTTCTGCCTGGAGTTTTAAAAAATAATGTATTTTAAGGTCAGTAAAGTTTTGATGGTTCCATGCACGGTGGCACCTGAGTCAGTGGTTACGTCATGATCATGCATAGGGCAGAGCGCTGTGTCCAAACAGTGATCTTTTCCACTTGAGATTTTCAGCGATTGCTTTTTTTTTTTTTTTTGGTACGCAGGCCTCTCACTGCTGTGGCCTCTTCCGTTGCGGAGCACAGGCTCCGGACGCGCAGGCTCGGCGGCCATGGCTCACGGGCCCAGCCGCTCTGCGGCATGTGGGATCTTCCCGGACCAGGGCACGAACGCGTGTCCCCTGCATCGGCAGGCGGACTCTCAACCACTGCGCCACCAGGGAAGCCCTCAGCGATTGCTTTTTAAGCTTTGCTGCTAGGATGCACAGCGTCAGGTACCGCTGACTCTTGGAAATAGCAGTGCTGCAGCTCAGGCCCTGTGCTCCAGGCTGGGAATGCCCATCTACCTCCCAAGCCTTCCTGCTTGGGTGGCTTTTATGCTGCAGACACTGAACCGTGGGGTCGGCGTGAAGAGCCCTGCCGAGACTGGGGCTGGGGCTGGGGCTAGAGGTGCTGAGCGGAGCTGGGGGCCGAGCGGGCGCCGAGGTCTGGCCCTGGATCCTGGGGCGGTCTTGTGAGGATGGCAGGGATGCAGAATGTGCAGAGGCGTCAGGACGGGCCTGGTGCCCCAGCTCTGCAGACTCGGTTCCCCCAGATTCTGACCTGCATGAGAGCCTTACCTTTGCAGAGAATGTGTGTCCACATGGAAAGGCAGCTGATACCGGGGGGGACGTGCCAGGAAAGGAGCGGGGTCCCTAGCAGGTCCCCCGAAACCATTGGGTGAATAACGAAGCCATGGTGACATTGGGGGTGTTCCTGCGTCTGAGCCCCATGCTGATGGGACAGGCCTGGTGAGCTCCCAAATGTTTCAAGCACCTCCAAGTCCCTGGCCGGCTCTAAGCCTCTTCCGTGGATTTACGCCCCCTCTTCTGACACCACCACGAGATAGCTTCTCACGTGGCCCCATTTACACCTGGAAACAGGCCTGGAGACGGGGCGTGACTTGCCCAAGACCACAGAGCAAGGAGGTGGCAGGTCAGGATCTGGACCCGGATGCCCCCAATTCACCACCACCTGGGGCTCTGCAGGGGAGGGGCCCTGCCCCCGGGGAGGGGCTGGGTGCTGAGCACCAGGCGGAGGAGGGAGGGCCGCTGGGAGCTGCCCAGGGCCTCCTCACCCACCAGGGGGCAGGATGACACAGGGAACGGAGGCGGTAGCTCCTAGCTGGTCCTGCTGTCAGGAGGGTGGAGGGCGCAGGCGGGCAGGTGGGGCAAAGTGGCTCTTTTTCTGACGACCTTCAGAACCCTCTGGTGGGCCAGGAGCAGAGCCATCAGAAGCTACTGCTGCAGGAAATGTGCCTTTTCGGCTTCTCAGGCTCCCAACACGTTGCCAGGGAGTGAAATCAGTGAATTAAAAATGAATTAAAGAGAAGTGGCGGCTGCCTTCAGCACAGGGCTGTCAGGAGACGAGCTGGTCCGCCTGGCGGCGCCTGCAAGGACCCCCCCGCCACCGCTTTCCCTCTGGTCTGGCGCTGACGTGGATTCCCCTGGGGTCCCCGCAGGTTCTGTGCCAGGTGGGTTTTCCTGGTGAAGCGGGTGCCGTTTTCCTGCTGCCTGGAGTTTTGCCTCTGGCCCGGGGCTGGCTCAGCCCCTCTCTCTCCCCTTTGCTGGTCTTTTTTCTCCTTATACTTTTTTTAAACTGAAGTATAGTTGCTTTACAATGTTGTGTTAGTTTCAGGTGTAGAGCACAGTGATTCAGTTATACATACATCTATCTATTCTTTTTCAGATTCTTTTCGCATTATAGGTTATCACAGAATATTGGGTAGAGTTCCCTGTGCGCTACAGTAGGTCCTTGTCTATCTGCTTTATATATAGTAGTGTGTGTATGTTCATCCCAACCTCCTAATTTATCCCTTCCCCACCCCCTTTCCCCTTTGGTAACGATAAGTTTGTTTTCTATGTCCGTGAGTCTATTTCTGCTTTGTTAATAAGTTAATTTGTATCATTTTTTTTAGATTCCACATATAAGTGATATCATAGGATATTTGTTTTTCTCTGTCCCCTTTGCTGGTCTTTTCACACATGTTCACTGCCCAGGGACCTTCCTGTGTGGAGGTGGAATCTCAGACCCTCCCCTCAGCTCGTCAGTGCAAAAGGTCCCATCCGGTGGGCGAGCTGGGCTCCTTGCCCGTGGGCCTTGGCACACTGGGACCCAGGAGGCCCTATGGAGACTTAGGACTCAGGTGGAATTTCATCTGCCCCTCCCTCCCCTGCCCCGCACTCCCCTGGACTTCTAGAAACACCTACTCTTTTGTGGGGTCACCTGGGGATCTGCTTGTCCAGGTCCCTCATTCACAGAGTGGGAAACAGGGGCCAGGGTGACTCAGGCACTGACCAAGCCCTGGAGCCCTTCTGGCTCCTGGGGTATGTCTGCCCCGCTGTCTCCCCGTGGGGGGCTGTCTCCCCGTGGGGGGCTGTGCTCCCCTCGGGGCATCGGTTCTGGGCACCTGTTTGCTGCTCCAGCTACTGTTTATTCCCTTTTCTCCCCCAGTTTCTCCTTCTTCTCCTTTTGTCCCAAACCTTCCTCCTTCCTCTGCTTCTTGGGGGCATGCATCCAAGCCCCCAGCCCAGCAGGAGGAGGGGTTTCACCGGCCCCATTTGCATTGCAGTGGTGATAGATTGAGGGACAGGGTGGGCTAACGGTTCCCAGAGTGTCTGGGGCTGTGTGCCTCCGAGCCCCCTGGAGAGACCTGTCTTGATTGGACGGGGACAGGCCCCCACAAACGCTCTGCCTCGGGTGTTTTCCGGGCATCCTCCCAGGATGCACTTTGCTGCCTAGATCCCAAGTCTTCAACTAACCCTGGGCCAAGAAACTGCTGGAACTGCACACGTGGATGAGCTGTCAGATAATCCAGCAGGTGCTGTCTTCCTCCCACCCAAGCCTGTCGGGGTGAGGTTCTGAGCTGCTGCCGGGTCACGGGACCCGAGAGGGAGACCACCGCCCCGGTGGTGGCAGGAGCCCGTGTGGCTGTCTGCAGGGACTTGGAGAGCTGCCTCTGCCCCTCCTCTCCCTGGGCCTGCTGCCAGCGTGGGTCCAGGTGCCTGGCTGCCAGTGCAAACCCAGATGCAGCCCACAGTTCTGTGGCCGGGGAGCGGCCGGGACACGTCACTGAGCCCCCGATCCAGACGTGGGTCCGGGTGGCCTTCAAGGTTGTCTCGACCAGGCGGCCTGTCTGCAGCCCATCCCACCCGCCCCAAGCAGAGCCCTCTCTATCCTGACCAGAAACACAGCCCAGGGTAACTTTCTGTTTCTTTGGCTCCCACGAGCGCCCTGGGAGGAGAGCAGCGCTCCAAGTCGGCCAGACTCAGCTGTCTTGAGTCTTCGCTGGAGACCCCCCCACCGGCTCCGGGCCCTGGTTCCCACTGGGCTGAAGAGGGACCCAGGCAGGGAGAGGCGGGGCTTCTCAGCTTTGGAGGCCGACGTGGAGGTCCGTGCCGGCCTCTGCAGCATCTAACTCCTGGTCTCTACCATTGCTCTTCCTTGAGGGAGAATCTCTACTCCTCCTTTTCAGACTCTCCTCCCTGAACCTGCCCTAAACCCCGGCAAACGGATCTCTCCTGCAACCGTGAGCCCCGTGACACAATGTTCATGCCTCTGCCATTGGACTGTGTCTGGGCCTCCAGTCACCCTAGGTGGTCCCTTCCCTGTGGGAAGTGACCAGGGGGCTGCAGGGGGCCAAGGGACAGGACAGCTGTGAAGCGGTCACCTGGACTCTTTGAAGTTTGGTACAATCTCCTCTCTGACCCCAGCCTTACTCACCTGGGCCTGACCTCTGACCTCCAAGCTTCAAGGCCCAGCAGGTGAGCAGGCAGCTTTAAGAAACACAGCGCTTGGCTCCCGGGTGCGGACCACCCAGGGGGTGTGGGTGGTGGCCCGTCAACTGCTCTTCTCGCTGGAATCCTCTGGAAGTGGCTCACAAACCCCCTGCCCTGGTCCGTGGACCCTGCCCGGAACCTCCCACCAAGGGTGTCCCAGCAATCCAAGCCCAGCTTCTGTTCTTCAGGCTTCTAAAAGCATTTGGGGACAGTGACAAATGACACTGCGGGAAGGACTGGCCATAAAACTATGTCAGTGTTGAGGTTTGCAGACAGACACCATGAGGTCATTGTTTGGGGCCTCAGTGGGACAAGCTTAGGTTCGAAATCGATTTTGAAATGTAGGTTATCCGTGCATTCCCTTAGTACTTACTGAGTGTCTATTATATGCCTGACATGATAGGCACATGGGGACACCGCTGGCCCCAAATGCCTGCCCTCGTGAAGGTTGGGGCCTAGGGAGATGGAAAATAAATAATACATACGCAGCTAAGTAAGCTACACGGCTCTGGAGACCACGCCATGGGCGACGGGAGACAAAACGGGATGGGTGGGGGACGTGAGCGCTGGGGAGGCCCTGCCACGTTACCCACGTCAACACAAAGCCATCGACACAACGGAAGCCAGCAGCCTGGGTCCAGTGTGGGCCTGGGGATGACCTCCGTGACCCCTGCAGGGACAGGAGAACCAGCAAAACTGTGTCTCCTGTGGGTCCCAGAGCTGCTCGGCCACTGAGAGTGCTTCCGAGCCATGGTGGCAGCCATGCTACTGGGGAACAAGGGAGAAAGGAGTGCCGCCACCCCCCGCCCCCGTCCGTCCTGCAGGGTGTGCGGTCTGATTCCTGGCCGTGACAAAGACCTGGCAAGGAGAGCTGGGCACTATCTCAAGTCCGACTGTAACAGTGCATTTCATGTGTCTCCTGGGATGGGCCTCGGTGCCCAGACACAGGGCCAACTCCTATTCTGGATGTTTCTGTGAGGGTGTTTCTGGATGGGATCGACATTTAAATCAGTGGCCTCTGAGTGAAGCAGACTGCCTTCTATAGTGTGGTGGGCCTTGTCTGTTCAGGCGAAGCCCTGAATAGACCCAAAGGCTGACGTCCCCCCAGCAAGAGGGAGTCCTGCAGCAGGTGGGCTTTGGAGCTGAACTTCAGCAGCAGGTCTTCCTGTGTCTCCAGCTGTAAGTTTTGGGCTTGCAGCCTCTGTGACCGTGTGAGCCAGTTCCTTGGACTAAATTTCTCTCCATGTTATACACATCTTTTTGGTTCTGTTTCTCTAGAATCCTGACTCATGCACTAAGGCAGGACATGCTTGGGTTTTCCGAGACAGAAGAAGGGAGAAGTGGTGACTGTCCGAGAAACAGCTTCCAGAAAGGGCTGAAGGGCATCCCTCACGGAGTTGGGAGCCCAAGAACACGACCGGGGGTGAGTGTGTGATGTCACGGTTTCCTGGAGCGAACTGTTTCTGTCCTTAGGCCACATTGCTGATGGCTGCGCTGTCAGAGCCTCACCATCCCCAGGAAAACCTCCCTCTAAAGCAGGGGTCCAGGACACCCAGGTCGCAGACCGGTCCGTGGCCTGTTAGGAGCTGGGCCTCACAGCAGGAGGTGAGTGGCGGGTGAGCGAAGCTTCATCGGCCGCTGCCCATCGCTCGCGTTACCGCCTGAACCATCCCTCCCGCCCCCTGCCACAGATCCATAGAAAAATTGTCTTCCATGGAGATGGTCCCTGATGCCACAAAAGTTGGGGACCACTGCTTTAAAGCACAGCACGTAACCGTGCCCTTTCCTCCTGCCAGAGAAGCCTCCAGCCCCCCAAAAAAGTTGACCCGCCCTCGGCCCCTTCCGCGGGCGGCCGGCCATCTCCTTGGTGACTGCAGTCGCTGGTGCTGCAGTCACTCTACGGTGGTCTCGGCCTCTTTGACTCATGAATTCCTCCGGAAGGGGAAAAGCTGAGAGGATCTCACTGTCGTCTTTCTGAAGCATCCTGTGGTCCTTCCATCTGTGCTGGGTCCTCTATGCCTCTCTCCCCTTGTCCCCAGCCCGACACCACTCTGCAGTACCCACAGTGGACTCCCTGCCATTCCTGAGGGTTCAGACCCCTCATCTTTCACCCCAGCCAGGGGGCTGCATCGTCTGCTGTCAGCTCGCTGCCTCTGTTCCTGCGAGGCTGCCAGCGAGAGAGGGCCGTGAGGTCTGCGGGGTGGGCCTGGCCGTGCAGCAGCAGCCGTGACCTCGGAGGGCCCGGCGGCCAGGTGTGGTGGTGAGATGGCGGTGAGACGCAGTGGCTTTGGGAGAGTGATGGAGGCAGGGGCTCGGCTAGCCCTTCCTAGAGCCCTGGCCGTGGTCCCACTTGGGGACCTGACTCCCCTCCTTCAGGCTGGAAGGTTAGTGGCCTTTCTCCCCATCCCTTCCAGACCTCACTCTCTCAGCCACCCTCACATTCACAAAAGCCTCAATTCCCATAGGAAACACCCTTTTCCTAAAACGTGAGGCGTCCTCTGTCTTCTTGGCCAGACCTGGACTGGTCTGTATCACGTGCTCTTGGTGGGGCCCGGCTGCCCACGGGGAGGAGACGGCTCAGCACTGTGTCCGGCTTCCCTGCCCCGCCCACCCCCCGGGCCTATCACACAACCCGGTGGCTCCAGGTGCATCTCTGTGCCACCAGATGGCCTCTTGGTGAGATTTCCCCATGAAGCAGAAGTGGGTGCTTCTGGATGAAACCCTGACATCCCAGGGCACAGGGGACAGATGTAGGTGCCGGGTGCGGTGCCCGCCATCTGCCCCTGACGTGCCCTTCCCTGGGAGGGACGTCCGTCCACGGGAGGCTCCTGACCTCTCACCCGGCGTCCTCTCCTGCCTCTGCAGTGGGTGAACCTTCAGCTGGGGGGCAGCCCGTGGCCCCCTTTGCTCACTGGAGGCAGACAAAGCAGGAGGTGTCCTGAGCTGAAGGGTGGGTCCCTCCTCGCCGGCCTCTGCCCGGATCAAGAAAGGCCACGACCCAGGCCCTCCCGTCGGGGCGCCCCCAGCTCTGCTCTGGGGCACGGACCCTGCCTGGCTCGGCCACGCAGCTCACCCCCAGCCTTTCACGACATCAGTGAGATTTGGTTCTCCATCCGCTGACCCATTTGTCTGATTTCTTATTTGGTTCTGACAACAAAAAAACGTTTGCCATCCGGCTCTAAAAGGGTTGAGTCACTGGCCACTGCAGTCACTGACCTTCAACACACCCTGAAAGGAGTCCAGGGTGGAGATCAGGAAGGAGGCGCTCTGTGCTCTGGGGAAACTGGCAGAACAGGCCTTCAGGTAGGTATTTTCAGGAGAAAATCTCGTGAACCCAATTTCTTGCATCTTCTTATACCTAGAAAAGCACTAAAATCATTAACAGAGATGTCTGCTCCTCGAGACCAGCAGCAACCTTCTACCGAGATGTATGCTTGACTGCAGGTACCCCTTCTCCAAAATCACACATGTACTGACCTCCCTGCCTTACCTCTTCAGAGCAGTTCCTCAGAGCTGCTGAGAGGCTGTCTCCCAGGCTATAGTCCTCAGTCAGTCCCCAGATGAACCTGAAGCTCACAGCTCTCAAGTTTTTTTTTCAGTTGACAGTTCAGGACTAGGGTATGAAGAAGGGTGACATTATTTGGGTCCCCCAGAGACCTGGACAACTGGTGACTGTACAAATAGCATCTCAAAACCTCTAATGCTCTCTCCTCCACCTGGATGCTTCCCTCATGCTCTGGACCCAGAAAGCTTGAGCTGGGATCTGGGATCTGCCAATTACCAGCCGTGTGGCCTGGGGACACTTCCGAATCCCTGGTCCTCGTAGTAAAATGCAGATGAAAATACTTCTCGTCGATAATTTCAGAATCAGATGGGAAGGATGATGGATGAGCAAGTTCTCTGCAAACTGCCCAGAACCACAGACAAACCAACCCACTGCATCTAACACACGTTCTTTCCCCACCCAGGAGCCTCGAGACCCCAGCCATGAGCCACTCAGGGACCGTGTGAGAAAGGAATAGGGGTCCTGATTGTGGCGAAACCCTTCCTTTGCCTCCTTCCAGCCCTTCCATATTTTTGTTATGCATGTACACGAGGGACATATGATATTAAAAAACTCTTAAATAAGTCTGAAAAACTTTTTTTCGAGAATTCTAAAATCAAATGATAAGTGATAAAAAATCACTGTGCTGAGATACAGTTGGCAGCATTTTTCATTCTTTCCTGGTGGTTTATAAAACAAGGGTACGCCTTGGAGTTGATGAAATGAATAATTTATTTCAGGCAGATTCAGATACATCTGAGTTAAAAGCTTAGCTCTGCAACTAAGCAGCCATGTGAACTCGACCCTGTTACTTGACCCCAGTTGCCTTGTCTGAGGGTAACATGGGTTACGACTCTTTGGGGTGCAGGTGATGAGGAGAAACCACCCAAAGTGGCTCCAGGTAAGAAGCGATGCAGGTCATGGAGCTGCAGATCCCAGGCTTGGCCTCAGTCTTGGGTTCTCCTCACCTCATGTTGGACGTGGGGACGGGACGACAGCTCAGAGGCCCTCTTCCCAGGTTCCAGGCACCTGGGAGCATGCCAGCTCCCGTGCTGACCGGGAGCTGACGGGGTCCCAGACCCTGTGTGAACCAGGGGGTGGCTGGAGCTGATTGGTCAGGCCTGAGTTACGTGCCCCTCTGGAGCTGGGATGCCCCAGCGCACCCCAGATGTGAAAGGAGATGGGGGTCCCCAAGGCAAGGGACCGTGTTTTGGTGCCCAAACACCAGAGTCCTCTGCACTTGCTTCTACGCGGACAAGGCACCCCCCACGCTTGCACAGGGACTGGCACACGTCAGGGGTTCCACAGACTCAGTTCTCTTTTTCCTCCTTCCTTCCCATCCAGTCATCTGCTCTTTGAGGCTGGCTGGGGCTGGGTCGGAGGGTGCAAAGGGGAACTGGGGGTGGCAGCATTCTGAAGGAGGCCCCCTGCCAAGCCCGGCAGAGCTCCAGAGGAGGCCTTCTTTGTGCGGGGCTCCCCGTGAAGGGCACACAGATCACATCATGTCTCTTCCTGGGAGCAGGGAGTGAGCACGTCACCAGCTTTTTCGGAATCAGCACATGTGTTTCTTCCCGGGGCAGGGGAGGGGGCCGGGGGAAGGACGGATGAAAGACACACTCTGGGGGCACCTCACTGACACTCATGCAGCAGATTTCCTACGAAACTCTTGAACTAATTCCAGGTGGAATTCTCATCCAAAGTCAGCTGCTGCAAACAGCCCAGCCTGCTGGAGCGACGTCAGATCGTGGCCAGACAACTGAGGCTGAGAGCACCTCCCCCCGCCCCGAAGGGCTGTTAATAGGGTCGGGGGCTTATTTCCAGGATCACGACCCCTGGGCCTTGCCAAAGAAGAGCCAGAGGGCTGTTCGGAGTGGCTGGCACAGAAGATGGGGTGCCCACAGGATCCTCGTGCTCCCAGCAAGATGCCCCTGATCCGTCCCTCCTGCCTCTGGACCCCCGTCAGTCGATTCACGAGCTACAAAGGGCTCGCCCTCTCCTGCGCTATTTGTGGCTTCGCTGCTCACATGGGTCTCCTACTCTGTTCAGAGGAAGCCTTTGTGTGCCAGGAAGTCCAGCTCCTCCTATCATTCAGTCCCAGCCCACGGACATCAGCAGCTTTTGCAGGGACAATCTTTTTCTTTTTCCAAATAGGGCATAAAAATCACCTGCATCGTGACACCCCTTCTGAACCATGACAGCGGATGGCGAAGCTCTGGAAGTGGGTGTGGGTGGGGAGAGGGGGGACAGGGTTTATCCTGAGGACCCCCCCCCCAATTCTCTTTAGCCACGTTACCTTGTGATCAAGGCGAGTGATGGCAAGGTGACCGGCTGGACACCAGGAAGCAGAGGAGAGGTGACCTCCGGGGACTGTGTCTGCTTAAATTCCAGGGATGTTGTGACCAAGAGACGGAACTATTGGAGACAGAATCAAACACAAGCTGCCTTCCGTGTACTGAAATGGGCTGCTTCCAGCGCTCTGCCCCTGGGGCGCCCAGGAGAAGGCTATAAAGACTCCTGGCTGTCCAGTCCCAGGGGCACTTTTGACCACCTAGGAACAGCATCCTTGTCCCCTCCCATTCCAGAAATTGCTCTGGGTTCTTCCCAGCCTGTGGCCTGGGGCTGAAGAGGTTTCTGGGTCCTCATCCCTTGAACGCAGACAAGCTCCGTGAAATCTGCAATTCTGAGGGTGACGTGGACCTGGGTGTCGTGCCCGCCTGCCTCCCACCCCCAGGTGTTCACTGCCTGGCGCTTCCTCCTGCCCGTCTCTGCAGGTTCGGGAGTGACAAAGGGCAGTGAGCTCCATGGACCTTGGAGACAGCAACAAGCCCTGGCCTCTCCTTTAGGGAGAGACGTAGCCAAATGATGACAAAATGGCTTCTTAAAACTGCCTCCATCAGGTTTTTACAATATAGAGGTCAAGGCCTCTGGGGGGAGAGGCGCTGGGCTGGAATGGGGCCCCAGGGAACTTTCTAGGGTGATGCAAATCCTACTGCAACTCCTCTATGGGGCGATGATTGCATGCATGTGTATAATTGCCAAAACTCTTGGAAATGAGCACTTCAGAACTGTGCATTTTTGGGGGTATGTAAATCATATATCCGTTAAAAAATTTTCCAAGCACCAGCTAGCAGTTCTTTCTGTTTTTTTTTTTTTTCTCACGTGTAAAATGGGAATTGTTGTGAAAATTAAATGAGATATCCATGCAAGGCTCTGGGTAGAGGGCCGGCCCAGGACATGGTAATTGGGCAATAAAGGCTAGCTGTCTGCATTATTACTACTTTTTTTTCTTATTCCCAATGATTGGTCTAGATCCTTCCGCCGAAGTGAAATGCATTCTGTCTTTGGTAGAGATGGAGAATGTCCATCTTTCCTGAGGCTTCATGAGCTCACCTCCCCCCAGACTCATGCAGACCACGCTGGATCAATGCAGCGATTGTGTGATCCCTGCATGCACAGGGGTTTACCTGTCACCACCTACCTGCCTGCAGGGGTACATTTCATGAGTGCAGGGAGCAAGTCCATGTTGTTCATCACTGAACGCTCAGCACACAGCATAGTCCTGGATGCAGGGCACTCTTTAGAAACATTTGTGGAATGATTTAAGGATAATGAGGTGATGATGATGATTTTAATGACACTTAGAGTAGTTAACTTTTAGAACCTTTTCATTGTAAAATAAAGCACATGCATGGAAAACCATAGGGAAATGTTTAGTTCACTGGATTATTATAAGGCAGACGCCTTTGACACACCACCCACATCAAGAAATGGAACTTGGGGGATTCCCTGGTGGTCCAGTGGTTAGGAGTCAGTGCTTTCACTGCCGTGGCCTGGGTTCAGTCCCTGGTCGGGGAATTAAGATTCCACAAGCCGCGTGGTGTGACCAAAAAAAAAACAGAAAGAAAGAAAAAGTTGTGAGACTATGAGACAGAGGAAACTATGAGAGAACAAAAAACCATAACAATCATATGCTCAATTTCCAGGACAGTGCTGATTAAAAAAAAAAAAAAGAAATAGCAAATAGCACTTGATTTTGTCTTACCCATTAGGTTAAACCTGATGTATATCTGAGTCTCTTTTAATGGGCAGGTCCCACATGTATCCCTTCTTTCCCCACACTTTATCTGCTAACGTCCCTGGGCCACTGGATGGTGGAGGTGCCCGCACTCTGGGTTTGCTGATCGCATCCTCGTGGTGCTGTGTATCGTGTTCCTCTGTCCTCGGGACTTCCGGGCAGGAGGCAGCTGGAACCAGAGGCTCAGTCCGACTCTGGTTTGGTCGCCTTGGCAAGGCAGCACGTGATGTCTGGTTTCACTCTTTTTAGATGTTATCCGCTGTCGTGGGGGAGCTTGTGCCTCTCCCAAAACACATGTTCAAGTTCAAACCCTGGTACCTGTGACTGTGGCCTTATTTGGAAAGAGGGCCTTTACAGATGTCATCAGGTTAAGATGCGGTCATCCTGGATAAAGGTGGGTTCTTGTCCAATGACTGGTGTCCTTAAAAGGAGAGGAAATTTGGACACAGATGCACAGAAAGGAGAACGCCTTGTGAAGACACAGATGCACACACACAGGGGAGAAGCCCGTGTGGCCACGGAGGCAGAGACCAGGGTGATGCGTCTGTAAGCCGAGGAACGCCAAGGATGACCCGCACCCACTGGGATCTGGGAGGGAGCCTCCCTCAGGAAGCGGCCCTGCCCACACCTGGATTTGGGCTTCTGGGCCCTGGAGCCGGGGAGCTGCTGCTGTTCTCAGGGTCAGGGCAGAATCCAGGTCGTCAGTCAGACGCTTGATGCCGGTCCCGTTTCTGCCACTGAGGACAGGCCGGGGACCCGGCACAAGCCAGCCAACCTCTCTGCGGCTCATGTCCTTATCAGCAACAGCCGGGCAGAGTTCACACTGTCTCCTGTGGCTGTGTGAGGAGAAGATGAACTGACGGCGCCGAGGCCTCGGGAATGCGTCTGGTGGGTAGGAGGTGCTCTCCAACACAGGCAAGTGGGTCCCGCGGTGGTGGTGGGGGCAGCATGCCCAGGCCACACGGGTCCCAGCCTGGATTCAGGCCCTGGCACTGGGCGCTGGCCCTGCTCCCTGGACCACTGACCTTGTTGTATCTTCTCAAGATCACACACCTGGAGATGGCACAGGACCCCAGAGTCCCACCAGGTGGGGCCCCCCGGGGCCTCAGTCTCCCAGTGACAGGCCAGGAATCCTTCCATGTCACACAGTGTGGGTAGGTGGGTGGGCTTGGTTGGCCGAATGAGAAGCCGACACAGGCCCAGAGCTGTCAGAGAGGGTGTGCCAGGCCTGGTCTCTGTCCCAGGGGAGGGACGGCACTGCTGGGCACCCAGCTTTTTATTGGGCACGTGAGGAATCAGCCTTGTCCATGTCTGGAAATGCCAGCCGCCCAGCACTTGGGGCCCCCGGGCCGAGTTGTGGGAAGCGGGTTTGGGAGCCGCTTGCCGGCCGGGTGAAGGGCGTGTCCTGCGGTCCTACAAGCGGGTCGTGTGGGGACAGGCCTGCTCATTGCACCACGCGCTTCCCTGGTGATGGATGGATGGATTACGTCAGACACTTGCAGAGCTGGAGAGATTAAGAAAAAGTTTGAAATCGTTACAGACACTCTGACAGCTGCTGGCTGAGCCTACAGACGGGTTTCCCGATTATGTCCTTTTCGAAGTTCGCTCTCCTGAGGGTTTTGCTGGAGAGACTTGACCTCAGGGCAGCTTCGAGGAGCCGGATGGGACGCTCCCGCCCCGCCCCCGGACCCCATCCCCCTCCGTCTGTGGGTTCTGCATCCCACCGTCTGGCAGGGCCCTCAGCTTGCCTGCACCCACCCCCGGGGGCGATTTCTTAAGCAGCGCCTCTGTGCCTGGCGCTGCCCTATCACTGTGGGCAAGGGGATGACAGGTGACGTCCCCCAGCTGTCAGCAGCCCGGGAGGAGGGAATTTACTGCCCTTGGGGGGAAGGGGCCTCTCTTTAGAGAGACGTCTCCATTCGTCTTGTTCTGACTGCTGGTGGTCTTTTGAGCAAGACCCCCGGGGAAGCTGCCTGTGCCTCCACGCAGAGGTTCTGCCGGACCCAAACAGGCCCAGGCCCTGCGTTCATTCCCCAGCCCCGCCCTGACGGTGCCCTTACCTCGGCCGATGGTCCTTTGTCCTCTGGCCGCCCAGGCTACAACAGCCGAGTCACCTGCAACTCCCATTGCCTCGTGGCTCCTCAGGGAATCGGCCTCTCAGTCTGTTTGTCTCCTAAACGGTCCCTGTATCTGCTTCCTCCCAGCAGCCTCCTGTGGATTCCTGAATTACAGTGAGCTGTGGACACGCCTGTCTCCAAGCAGATGAAAAAGGCCCTTCCCGGCTGGGACCACCTGGACCAGTTGGTGACCAGGTGCTGCCTACACAGAAGACGCTTTGTTCCCACAGAGCCCCGCTTGCTCCCCTCCGGGAAGCCCTCCAGCCCTCAGGAGATGGGGTCATTCCACGGGACCTTGGTTCCTTGTTCAGCCCTTTCCCTCTGTCCAGACCCAGGCTTCCGGAGGGTGGGGACTGAGTCTGTTCCTTGTGCCTGTAGGGCTCAGAAGGTTGGACACAAGAGTCAGAAGGACAGGGGAGCTGGGTTCCCTGGGCGCTGGGATTGGGAGGGAGGTGGGAGGCGTTCTCATCCTCCTTCTGGCCTCCAAGGTCGTCGTCCCAGACCTGGAGCCGCAGAGCCCCGAGTGGGACTTTGTCGGCCAAAACCCTCCTCCACCCAGTGCCGAGTTGGTACCTTCAGCCTTAGTTATTCCTAACTGGGCCGTGGGCGTTACTTCCTTCTTCTCTCCTGGAGGGTACAGCCTCAGATGGCAGACGACACATCTGCTCTAAGAGGCTCTGTGGTCAGCACTTTCTGAAAGCAGCGTGTGTGGCTATTCCATCCTCAGGCAGCCCGAGGGGCAGGGCCGTGGATGCACAGCCGCTCACGGTCAACGCTGTGCTGCCTGGGACACACTGTTGTCCCAACTACAGTGAGGAGAACTCGGGCACCTGCCCAAGGTCACGGGGCCGGGAAACAGCAGGAGGCAGGTTTGAAGCTGAGCTTCGGGAGAGCCCAGGGGGCCGGTATTGACCACGTGTTTGGGGGAAGTTGAAAAAGAGATGCTCGTTGAAGTAGTTTCCTGTCGCTGCTATAACAAATGAGCACAGGCAGTGGCTTGAAGCCACACCAATGTGTTCTTTTACCATCTGGAGGCCAGAACGCTAAAATGGGTCTTAGGAGCTGGCTGCTCCTGGAGCCTCCAGGGATAATCGTTTCTTTGCTTCTTCCAGCTTCTAGAGGCACCCGCATCCCTAGACTCGTGGCCTCTTCCTCCATCTGCAAAGCCCGCAGCCCAGCATCTTCCCTCTGACTGTGACATCCTCCCCCCCTGCCTCCCTCTTATAAGGCCTTGGTGATGACACTGGACCACCCAGGTGTTGACTGAAAAAAAAAAGCACAACCTAGAAGTTGAAAATTATGTTTTAATCATCAGACTTTCTGAGGACTCAGGCCTGGAGGCAGCCTCTCAAGAAAGCTCCAAGAGACTATTCGGAAGAGACAAGGGAGGGGCCAGGATATACCGGAGTTTTTGCAACAAAAAACAGTTTGTTGGAACATCAAAAGATTACTGTTAGGACTTCCCTGGTGGTGCAGTGGTTAAGAATCCACCTGCCAATGCAGGGGACATGGGTTCGAGCCCTGGTCCAGGAAGATCCCAGATGCCGTGGAGCAACTAAGCCCGAGCGCCACAACTACTGAGTCTGCATGCCACAACTACTGAAGCCTGCGTGCCTGTGCTCTGCGACAAGAGAAGCCACCGCAATGAGAAGCCCATGCACTGCCATGAAGAGTAGCCCCTGCTCGCCGCAACTAGAGAAAGCCCACACGCAGCAAAGAAGACCCGATGCAGCCAAAAATAAATAAATAAATTTGTTAAAAAAAAAAAAGATTACTGTTAATTAAAGGGAACCAGACATCTCAAGTTAATGAATTTAGCATGCTTTACTATGTATGGGAAGATGCAAGAGCCTGGGCTCATTGAAATCATCCCTTTGTACCTCAGCTATCTAGGGCCAGTATCCTCCTTCTCTCCACCCTGAGTCCCCTCAGGGTGCACAGCTGGGGGCGGCTGCAGTGGATGAGGGCTTGTGGCCGCAACAGCCTTTGTTTACTGATAGGGCGAAGTGCTTAGTCCACATGGATAATCCAGGATAACCCCATCTCAGGACCCTTAACTTAACCACCTCTGCAAGTTCCCTTTTGCCCGGTAAGGGGACACATTCACAGGTTCTGGGGACTAGGATGGGGACATCTTTCGGGGCCACCTTTCAGCCAACCACAGTCCCTGTGGGCTCTGCTTAAGTAGTGATGAGTGTCCTTGGCTTTCAGGGAGTAGAAGGAGTGGGGAGGAGACACCTACTCTGAGCCGCCTTAGCAAACGCGGGGTTTGCTTAGACTGAAAGGTCCTGCTCCCCCAGCCTTGGGCCAGGCTTCGGCCGGTGTGGTGCCCTATCCAACGCTGTTTGTGGAGGGGGACTAAAACTGCATCGGGCTCTGGCAGCTCCCTCTCCTAGCAACTGACAGTGACGGAAGGGGCTGTTTTACAGAAGGTTCATGAAAAATGAAAACATGATGTTGATTTCCAGCAAACCTAAATTACTTAGGCTGGTGTAAGTGGATAAATATTTCATGCCGCCGTTTATTAAGCTCCCACCAACAGCATCTCTCCGAATGCCTCCAAGGGGTCTCGGCTGGGAGACTAAGGGGAACCCCCCTTCCTGCCCCAGCCGCAAGTTCCCAGGGTCATCCTTGGGGCCAGCCACAAGTCACCGGGGGGCCCGGGGCTGCCCTCTGATGCGGCTACCAGCACAAGGGTAGTGACAGGAACCAGAGAAAAGTGAAAAAGCGGAGAGAGTAACCAGAGAGCAATTGCCTCGGTGATGTGGTTTTTCTTGGCGAGGGAAGTAAGGACACAGACAGTTTGGAAACTCAGCTTCTTCCCTGCTCACACCTCCTCCCCCGGATGTGTGCAGAGGCCGACGGGGTGCTGGCGGTGGGGGAGCCCCCCTGAGCCCCACTTGTAATGTGTCTGGATCTGCTGGCTGCAGAGATGCCTGGACATGGGATGGCCATGGCTGACTCTCCACTCCCCTGTCTGCTTGGCTTTCTCCCCCAAAACTGCAGGCATGAGAACACCCGCTGCCCTACAAAACTGTACTGAGGACTGTCTCCCCCTCCCCCTGCCAGTGGAGCACGAAATACGCACACAGGCAGTTTGGGGTCACTAGACACCAACAGTGCCCTTATGGCCCCGCCTAGGCCACCTCGTCCTCCTCTGTCAGCGCCACCTTGTGACAAGAAGGCCCCTCTTCACGAGCTCATGGGCAGGAAGAGGCATTGACCCGAGAGGGCCGGTTATGTGGTGGGTGTGTTCCTCAAATTCACGTGCTGAAGTCTCAGCCCCCAGTATCCCAGACTGTGGTCCCCTTTGGAGAGGCCGTTAGGATGGGCCCTAACCCAAAAGGATTGGTGTGCATAGAGGGGAAATTTGGGCGTGGGAGCGTGCATTCAGGCAGCACGCCTGTGAACACGAAGACAGCCACCTACAAGGCAAGGAGCGGGGCCTGGAGCACATCCTGATCTCAGCCTCAGCAGGAACCAGCCCTGCTGGCACTTAGAGTCTGGACTCCAGCCTCCAGACTAACGAGAGACTCAGTTTTTGTTGCTGAAGCCTCCCAGTCTGTGGTGCTTAGATACGGCAGCCCCAGGAAACTGAAACAGCAATATTTTGTTCCTTCTGGGAGGGAAGGTGGGCGCAGGGGAAGTTGTTACTGGTGGCAGTGGTGGGGAGGGGAGAGCTGGCTTGTCCCTGAGTGGCACCTTGGGGCATCTCGGTCGGTTGCCTTTATCAGCACTGAGCATTTTCATTGTACCCAATTGTCCAAAGTGCTTCCTTAGCTCACCCAGGACTCAGACCACCTGGCTGACGCAGGCACTGCCATTTTCCCCACGTGCCTGACACAGAAAGGTCGAGAACTTGCCCAAGGACACACAGCTGGCAAACGGCAGAGCTGGGATTCGAAGGCAGGCCGTCCAACTCTGGGGGCCCTGCTCTTGCAGGAAAGAGTGAATAGTGTCCCTGGGAACATTTATTGCCCTGGGAGGCAGAGGCGACGCGTTAGCTCTGGGGTCCAGATGGTCCCCAGGTTCGCCTGGAGAGTGGTCCAGGCCAGCCTGGACAACACTGGGTGCAGAAACCACTTATTCCTGCCCCGAGGGTGAGACCACATTGGGGCCCTATCCACATAGGCTCTGATTCCTTCCCTGCAAGAAAGATGACCAGTAAGTGCCTTGGTCTGGAAGTCCTGCCCGTTTCCAGGCCAGGTCATTGCATTCCGCCTGGGGTCTCTCTAGCAGTTTCCATCGTCCGCACGGACGGCTGCCCACACGCAGCTTCCGAAGGAGCCCACCCAGGGGCACAGGACTTCCCTCTGCCCCTCCACTTCCTCCCCAAGCTGGAAGCGAATCCCTCCAAATCAGTCAAATTGTTGGGGGACAATTCTCCACGACTACGTCACAGTCTGCACAGGTGGGGCCTCGGAGCAGAGGATCTTGGCAAGTCGACAGGGTAGCCCACACGCCTCTTTTCAGATACACCTGCTTACACGCCGGGCAGTAAACCTAGAGGTCCCCTCTCCGCCCATGCCTGGGGAGGGTCTGTTCACATCCAGAGTAGAGACAAGGTCTCTTAGGAGGGAGGGATGGGCAGAGGTGCCAGCGGCCCTGTCGAAGCTCTGAGTCTCATAATTTGGGGTTCCGCTCCGTGTCGTAACCCACCGCACGTGCAGCCAACAGCTTGCTCAGCTGCGCTGCCTGTGGGTTTGGGGCTCAGAACTCGTGTGAAGGTGGTGCTCTGGCAGCTGTCTCTGCTGTGAGCAATAAACATCCCGTTTCTCTAACCGGGGGTCTGTGTGTCTCTGCCAGCATATGTGGCAGGTTGACCTATTAGCTTCCAAGTAGGGTAGCATCTCAGAACTGTCGTAGCTTTTTTAAAAATAAAATAAATAAATTACTTAATTGGCTGTGTTGGGTCTTTGTTGCTGCATGTGGGCTTCTCTAGTTGTGGCGAGTGAGGGCTACTCCTCTTTGCGGTGTGCTGGCTTCTCATTGCGGTGGCTTCTCTTGTTACGGAGCACTGGTTCTAGGCGCGCGGGCTTCAGTAGTAGTGGCACATGGGCTCAGTAGTTGTGGCACATGGGCTCTAGAGCGCAGGCTCAGTAGTTGCGGCACACGGGTTTAGTTGCTCTGCGGTATATGGGATCTTCCCGGACCAGGGCTTGAACCCATGTCCCCTGCATTGGCAGGTGGATTCTTAACCACTGTGCCGCCAGGGAAGCCCCCGTCGTCGCTTCTGACTTAGCAGTACTGGTGATGAGACTGGGATGTCGTCAGTGGTGTGGCTGCTCACTGAAAGAGAAAGATGGGGGCCCGAGGGCTGGCTGATGTACTTGAGGACATTCCATGGGAATTGGTAGCGGAACAAACTGTGTGGTCAGCTGGGACCAATACGTGGTCCTCTCCTTTGCTGCCTGTAAGTGAGAAAGGGTTGGGGAGGTGGGGGAAGGCCGGATATTCGGAGGTGCATTGAAACAAGCAGCTAGGACCATACTATTGGTGCTTGCTCCCTCCTCCAGACGGGAGAACAAGTCCGTGAGTCCCCACGGCTGGCACAGGACTATGGGCGGACTGAAAACATTACAAGCTTGTTCGTCTGTTGCTGTCTCCTCCAGGCAGGGGGAGAAGGGGTTCAGCATGTCCCAAAGCTGGTGTAGGGCTTTTGGGGGGCCAAAGACATGGGCAGCTGGGCCATGACCAAGTCTACCGTATGCTGCTGAAGCCAGAGCGTAAACGTGTCCTGAATCCCCATCCTCAGCTATCCTGATCTCCGCTGCTTTAAGGGTTAGGGGTGAGGTCAAGGTCTCTCTGCCCCAATGGCTAACCGAAGGCCTGAAACACTCATCCCAGCATGCTGGGAGCTTTAGGGAGGAGAGGGACTCAAATGGATTACAGTGGGTACACACTCGAGTCTCCATCCTGCACAGCTGGTGGGGGAGGGGCGCTGGGGGGTTGAAGGAAAGCTGGATGGAGCCACGGTGGCCTGTGAGGGGCCAAAGAGTCCAGGGTGCTCCCTCGGTGCCGGCAGGAGCACGGCGGGGGAGGTGGACTCTGGCACAGGACCCTGGCGTCTCCAGCCTTCCTCCATCTCCCCCACCTGGCCTCTCTGTCCTCCCCTGCCCCAGCTTGGAGGTAACACCATCTCCCGGAAGCTGTCACTGTAACTCTTGAAGTGCTGACTTTAACTGGGAGGGCTGGAGAGAGAATTGCAGTAAAGCAAAAGAAGGTCAAAGTCACTTTGTAGTGTATCCTTTTGTGCCGATTCAGTGCACTGCTTCTGCTGCTTCTCCATCTGGATTTATTGCAGGAATTAATGCGTTATGTTGCATGCTCCTAATTCCCCATTTTTATGTACCTGACAGAGAAGAGATGCATTTCTTTGGCTTTGTCCTGCTGGTGGTTCACTGAGATTCTTTAGTCTGTAGGTTTATGTTTGTGTCCAGATTTGGGAAGCTCCTCAGTCATTATTCTCTGAGTATTGTTTCAGCATTGAACTCTTTCTTCCCTCCTTTTGGGACTCCAGTGACATGAATATCAGACCTTTAAAAAAATAGTCCCATAGGTCACTGAAACTCTATTTTTTCAATCATTGTTCTTTCTGCTGTTAAGATTTTATACTTTCTATGGATTTAGGTTCAACTTCACTGACGCATCTGTCATTTCTGGTCCACTTTGACCCCATCCAGTGAGCTTTAATTTTTGAATTCTAGAATTTCCATTTGGTTTTTCTTCGTATCTCCTACTTTGCCAAGCCTTTCTCTTGTTCGTTCTGTTTCGAGAGTGTCTGTGATTGCCTTTGGGAGCATCTTTATAATAGCTGCTTTAACGTCGTTGTCAGATAATTGCAACATCTGTGTCAGCTCAGCATTGGCAATGATTGTTTTTTACATGTGAGTTGAGAAAAAAAAACTGGTTCATCACATGCCATGTAATTTTGGATTATATCCTGGACATCGTGAATATTATGTCATGAGACTGTGCCTTGTTTCAATACTTTGAGAAATGGTACTATTTTTGTTTTAGCAAGCAATAAGCTTGGTTGTGTTCAAACACATGTTCCAACCCATCTTCTGTGTGCTGTGGTTCCAATGTCAGCTCAGTTTTCAAAGCCTGCAGGGCACTATTCAAATCTGTCCCTTGTGTGCACAGCCCAGAGGCCAGCCTTTGGGCTGAGAGGTGGTTCAGTTCTTGAAGTCTTTGGTATACCGTCCAGGATCGGATTCATGCCGTGTGCAGCTTGGGAGGTGAGACCAGGAGTTTATCGTACTACTTTATGGTGTTACTTTCAACAGCTTTACCCTCTCTGAAAATTTCCTCATAATCTCTGGCCTTTTTTGGTCCTTTGGGTAGAAACCTAGGGCTCCGATGACCTTGCTCTGACATGCACTTCTGCGACTACACCATTATCTGTGTGAAATGGTGGAGAAAAAAAGAGGAAAGAGGGCAATGGAGCTCTCCCTGCCTCTGGGGTATCGCAGATCCACTAATCGGAGAGGAAAATTCCCCTCCCTCGGAGTTTTGGCTTTTGTGGGTTTCTGTTGTGATCCCGCAAACACTGCCACAGGGTTATTTGGGGGCTGAGGTGTGAGAAAACAGAGAAGAGAGAAAGGACATGGGATTTCTACATTTTCCTTCAGCATTTAGGAGGCTCTGTTCCTGCTCCTTGAGCCAGAATTAGAGGGCTTCCCCTGAAGCTTTCTGTCTGTGCCAATGCTCGCTTTCACGTCGTGAGTTGGGTTGTGTTCAGGCCAAGTGATTCTAGAGGAAAAAAATGGTGAACTCACTGTGATTTGGTGGTACTTAAAAGAAAATCTTGTTTTCTTCCTCGATCTGCCTGCTCTATTTACTTTTCAAGGTCCTCAAATAACGGGTCCAGGTGTTCTAGTTATGTTTCGTGGGAGAGGTCAGGTGAAGCGTGCTTACTTCAACTTAACTGAAGTTGGAATCCTTGCATTTATTCTCTAAAGATAATTTCACTGTATAGAATTCTAGGTTTTTGTTTCTTCAGAAATTTAAAGATGTTCATCCACTGTCTTCTTGCTTACATTGTTTTCAATAAGGAATCTGCTATCATTTTGATTTTCATGTGTCTTTATGTAACACGTCCTTTTCTTCTGGCTGGTTTTGAGATTTCTTTTTATCCTTGGAGTCAAGCAACCTGACTATGATGTGACTCTATTTCTCTCATGCTTGAGGTTCATCCAGCTACTTACATCTGTGGGTTTGTAGTTTTTATCAAATTTGGAATATTTTCAGCCATAGTTCTTCAAATAGATTTTCTGTTCTCTTCTTTGGGGATTCCAATTTCACTATTTTAGGCTGTTTGAAATTATCCTCCAGTTCATGAATTCTCTTTTAATTTTTAAAAACTATTTTTTCTCTTTGTGTTTTGTTTGGATAATTTCTATTGCTTTGTCTTTATGTTCATTGGTCTTTCCTCCTGAAACATCTAATCTGCTATTAATTCTACCGGTGCATTTTTCATCTCAGATATTGTCATTTTCAAAACTTTGATTTGAGTCTTTTAAAATATTTTACATGTTTATAACTTTTTGAATATATGGCATAGAGTTGTAATAACTTTTAAAAAATACTTTATTTTTTAGAGCAGTTTTAGTTTCCCAACAAATTAGGGGGAAAGTATAGAGATTTCCCACGTAGTCTGTGCCCCTACCCATGCATAGCTTTCCCTGTTATTAACATCACTCACCAGACGGTACATTTTTCACCAAGGAAGAACCTACATCAACACATCATTGTCACCCAAAGTCCATAGTTTACCTTAGTGTTCACCCCTGGTGTGGTACATTCTACGGGTATGGACAAATGTATGCTGGCATATATACATCATTAAAAAAAATAAATTTATTTATTTATTTGTTTTTATTTTTGGCTGTGTTGGGTCTTTGCTGCTGTACGCGGGCTTTCTGTAGTTGTGGCGAGCAGGGGATACTCTTTGTTGCGGTGAGCGGGCTTCTCATTGCAGTGGCTTCTCCTGTTGTGGAGCACGGGCTCTAGGCACGTGGGCTTCAGTAGTTGTGGCTCGCGGGCTCAGTAGCTGTGGCTCGCGGGCTCTAGAGCGCAGGCTCCGTAGTTGTGACTCGCGGGCTCTAGAGCACAGGCTCAGTAGTTGTGGCACACGGGCTCAGTAGTTGTGGCTCGCGGGCTCTAGAGCGCAGGCTCAGTAGTTGTGGCACATGGGCTCAGTAGTTGTGGCTCTCGGGCTCTAGAGCACAGGCTCAGTAGTTGTGGCACACGGGCTCAGTAGTTGTGGCTCGCGGGCTCTAGAGCGCAGGCTCAGTAGTTGTGGTGCACAGGCTTAGTTGCTCTGCGGCATGTGGGATCTTCCCAGGCCAGGGATCGAACCCGTGTCCCCTGCACTGGCAGGTGGATTCTTAACCACTGCGCCACCAGGGAAGCCCTATACATCATTTTAATCTGATATAGAGTATTCTCACTGTCCTACAAATCCCCTGCTCTCTGTCTATTTATCCTTTTCCCTCCTCAACTCTTGACAAACACTGACCTTTGTCCCCATAGTTTTGCCTCCAATGCCTAAATGTTAGATAGTTGGAATCACACCTATGTAGTCTTTTCAGACTGGCTTCTTTCACTTAGCAATCCCATTTAAATTTCTTCCATCTCTTTTCATGGCTTGATAGCTCATATCTTCTCAGCTCTAAATAATATTCCATTGTCTGGATGTACCAGTTTGTTTATCCACTCACCTACAGAGGGGCATCTTGGTTGCTTCCAAGTTTTGGCAATTATTATGAGTAAAGCTGCCATAAATATCCAAGTGCAAGTTTTTGTGTAGACATAAGTTTTTAATCCATTTGGGAAACGCCAAGGAGCATGCTTGTTGGATCTAGTTTTGTAAGACGCCACCAAACTGTCTTCCAGGGTGGCTGTACCATTTTGCATTCCCACCCACAATGAATGAGAATTTCTATTGCTCCACATCATTGCCAACGTTTGGTGTTGTAAGTGTTCCAGAATTTTTTTTTTTGCTATTCTAATAGGTGTATCGTGTATCTCGTTGTTGTTTTAATTTGAATTTTCCTGATAACATAGGATGTGGAACATCTTTTCACATGACTCTTTTTCACCTGTACATTTTCTTTGGTGAGGTGTCTGTTCAGGTCTTTTGCCCATTTTTTAACTGGGTTGTTTGTTTTGTTATTGTTGAGTTTTAAGAGTTCTTTGGATAAGAGTCTTATCAGATCTGTCTTCTGCAAGTATTTTCTCTTGGTCTGAGCTTGTCTCCCAATCCTCTTGATGTTGTCCCTCACAGTGCAGAAGTCTTTATTTTAATTAAGCCCAGTTTATCAATTATTTATTTCATGGATCATGCCTTTGGTGGTGCAGCTGAAAACTCACTGCTACCCTTGAGGTCCTCTAGGTTTTCTCTTATGTTATCTTCTAGGAGCTTTATTGCTTTATGTTTTACATTTAGGTCTATGATCCATTTTGAGTTAATTTTTGGGAAGTCTCTAAGTCCTGTGGTTAGATTCTCTTTTTTTTGTATGTGGGCATCCAATTGTTCCAGCACCATTTGTTAAAGAGACTATCTTTGCTCCATTGCCTTAGATCCTTTGTCAAAGATCAGTGGATTATAGTTATGTGGGTCTATTTCTGGGCTGTCTATTCTGTTCCATTGACCTATTTGTCTATTTTTCACCAGTACCACATTGCCTTGGTTACAATAGCTTGATAGTAAGTCTTGAAGTTGGGTAGCATCACTTCTCCAACTGTGTTCTTCTCCTTCAATATTGCGTTGACCTTAATATATTTTTAAATGTTCTTGTCTGCTAATTCTAACATCTATGTCAGTTCTGATTTGATTGAATTTTCTTCTTATTACAGGTTGTGTTTTCAAGCTTCTTTGCATGCTTAGAAAATTTTGATTGGATGCCAGACATTGGAATTTTACATCGTTGGCTGCTGGATATATATTTTTAAATAGATCTAAAGTATTCCTGAGCTTTGTTCTGAGAAGCAGTTATTTGGGAACATTTGGATCCTGTCATACCTTGCTTTTAAGATTTGTTAGATGGGACCAGCAGATCAGCAACAATTACCCCTAACAGTTACTCCTAGACCAGATCAGCATTTGGTCTTGGGGAAATTAATCGCCACAACTGAGGCAAGACTCTTCTGAATGCTCTACCCAATGCCCCGTGAATTATGGGGATTCCCACTCTGGTGGTGAGAACAGTAAAATTTTCAGCCCTCTGTGAGCACCGGGCACTGTTCCCACTAACACTTTTGGGGGCTTCTTTCTGCAGCTGTGGGTAGTCTTCTCACCTATGTGCACTGATCATTCCTTTGCTGGATACTGGAAGGGGATCTTCTGCAGATCTTCAGAGTTCTCTCTGCAGCTTTCTCCGCTCCAGTGCTCTGTCCTGTGAAGTCTAGATGCTTCGGTCTCCCTGCATTCTCAGCTCTGTATCCTCTTCTCAGGGTCCTCTGGGCTCTGCCTGTGTTCCTGCACCTGTGCTACAGCCTGGAAACTCACCCAGGATAGCAGGTGGGGGTGATCTTCGGGTTCACCTGGTTTATTTCCTATGTCTCAGGAATTACTTTCCTTTGCTGCCTAATGTCCATGGTATGAGAACCTGTTTCACGTATTTTTTCTCTTTTGTGGGAGTTGTTTTAGTCGTGGAGGTAAGTGCACTGCTTGTTATCCCACTTGGCCAAGTGCACAAACCTCTGCCTATAGACCATTTGATTAGAGTGTCTAGAAAATAATACTAACACTTATTGAGCACTAAATGCATACCAGAAATAGTTCTAAGAACTTTATTTCTCTTATCTGTAGAATTTTCACATTAGTTCTTGGAAGCAGGCACCATCGTTATCCCATTTTTCACAGGAGGCGACTGAGCCTTGCCGAGGTCACTCAGCTGTGAGAGGTGAGGTCAATCCCAGGCAGCGGGGCTCGGCCACCTCGCTGCTGTCCTGCCCCATTAGAGGCATCATGGCCATCATGCTTCAGCAGGGAGTTCCAGAGGCCCTTCTCAAGGGCCTTTCCGGGATGGTGAGGGCTGTGTTTGAATTAAATTTGACAGCCTTTTGTGTGGGTCTTCAAAAACGAGGTGACCTTTCTCAAAAAGCTTAGAATAGAATTCTGGTGAAAACCTTAATTTGGCTGTTACTTTTGTCCTCCTTTATCCCACTGTGTGCTCCTCTGCTGGTGTGAGTTTTGCCCGGGCTTGGACATCTGAGAGGCCATGGAGGTCTTGCTGCAGCTGAGACCCTCTCCCTTTATAGATGGGGGGCCTTTCTCAGGAGTCAGTTGGTCCATCCAAGGGACCATGAGGAAAACAGCCCAGACAGCCCAACCATGGCACACAGGTCTCAAGATGGCTGGTGCAGCAGAACCCAGATCTGCTTCCACTGGGAACTTCCCTGGGCCTGCTCCACTTAGCCCCAACCCCTCCAGCCAGGCTTGGTCAGGTGCCTACCAGATCCTCCCTCATCATCCTACGCTCGCTTGGGTGGTGTGTGTGTCTGTTTATGTGTCTGTCTCCCCTCTTGGGCTATGAGCACTTGGGGGCAGAAGGTTTTTCCTAATTTGGGCTTTTATTCCTTACAGCTGAGACAGTGCCCAGCTATACTGGGTTCTCAGCAAAGACAGTATGAATGAATGATGAATGAATGAACGGTTCTCAGACTTGTGCCGGTGAGGATGCCTCAGCTCACAAGTAATGGAAGAGCCCATTCGAGATGGCTTAACTATGAAGAGATGCATCGTCTCCTGTAAGCCCAGGTTCTGGGGCAAGGTGGGCTGCAGGCACAGCACCATCAGGGCCCCAGCTCCCCTGTTCTGTGGGTCCCTCGGCTCTGCCTCTCTTTGTCCTTAGGCGGCCTTCCTCACGGCTTTACGGTGGGTGCTCCCAGCTGGTGATGGGACAAGCTGCTCATTCACACCCAGATTAGAAAGGTAGATGGAGTGAAAGTCCTTCTCATCCCTCTGATTGGCCAGTCTGATTAGTCATGTGTCTGTTCCTGGGCCTATAATAGTCACCAGGGGAATTCTGTGTGCTGATTGGCTGAAATTGTCACCGAGGGCGAGGATGGCATACAGTGATTGGTTAATTGGGGTCCATCCAGAATGAGAGAGGAATTGGCCTCCTGAGTCCGTGGCCAGTGCACAGGAGGGTGGACACCAGACCCAAAACGGGGTCCTATGGGAAGGAGTGGGGGAGGTGACCCGTGTGCCAGTGATGCACTGAGGGACGATGGGATGTCCCCCCACACCAGGTCTCCCTCTCTTCTCTCCAGACGAGCATTTCTTGGGTGCACGCTTGGAACGCCACGGGCACTGTGCCCTGGGCTGCGTGGGCACTGTCCCATCTGGAAGGGATTATAATCTCTCCATGTTAGAGATGAGAGAACAGAGGGGCAGAGAAGTTAAGAAACTTGTCCAAAGTCGCCCGGCTAGTCAGCGATGGGGCTGGGGGCTGATGCCTGTATCCACAGGGCAGGCCACTATGCCTAAAATGACCACCGAGGTCTTTTCAAGATGGGGTGTTCTCCGTGGTTCCCAGGGCACTGGGTCTCACCTCATCCTACCTTCCCTCTGCCCCCATCTTTGTGCCCCGCTCCCGGAGTGGAGAATCCTCAGTGCGCAGAAAGCATGGGCTGCTCAGGCACCCTCGGCTGCCTCCCAGAGTTCTTGAAACGCAGGTGGCGCTGACAGCCTGGCAACCAGGACCACCACTCACCTGACTAGGATGGGAAGGGCAGAGCCACAGCCTGGGGTTTCCTCCGCCCCTATCCCCTCCCTGGGCCCCCAGTGCAGCCCCACTGGACTCACAAAGGGCCAGGTGATCGTGAGGGTTTCAGAAGGATGTTGATGTGGTTGATGGCATGGAAGCTGAGCACACACAGGCCTTTTAACAGCAAAAAGAGCTGAATCCAGGAATGAAGAAGATAAAATATTAAGACAGCATTGACGCTGCGTCTGTGTGAACCCTGGGGGCAGCGAGTGGGAGGGGCTCTACCTCTGGACGTTGTAGCTGAGTCAGGAGCACCCCTCCCTGCTGTCATGGAAACAGTCACATCAGAAGTGACCGTTCTCACTGGTGGCCTGCCCATTCCAGGCCTTGGGCCACGCACCCGTCAACCGGACAGGCGTTTGCTGTGCGTGAGTGGTGACGTGCCGGCCAGGCTGCCCACATCCCCTCGTTAAACCCTTGTGCCCGTCCTGAGTGTAGACCTTTGTCTTTCCCGTTTTATAAACGAGACAGTGAAGCCTGGCAGAGACCAAGTAACCCATCAAGTGGGAGGATAAACCCGCCTTCCTGTCCCCAGGCCTGCACTCTGGACGCCTCTCTTCCTAAGCTGGATACCTGGGGGCTTCTCCTGACCCCCTCCCACCCCCCGTGCCTGCACTCCACCCTGCTCAGGACAGCCCGGGGCACGTGGCCATATGTCACTTCCTTGCCCAGAAACCAGGTGGCTCTTCAACTCCTTGTCTCTCTCCTCATTGCTGTTTGCAGGCAAAAAAGGTGCAGGCAGCTGAGGCCCCCTCTCCTCACTTCCTGCTCCCAAATTCAGGGTCTCCCTTCCCTCCTGGATCTGACAGGAGCAGCTGCGTTTGCCGCCTGTGCCCCTCAAATTCATCACCCCTCGAATGCCTGGAAAAAGGCAAATAAAAATAAGATGATGATATTTTTCGTAAATAAGCAATGTAGCAGCTCAGATCTGCTTTGGGCTGTCAGCCAAACCCACCAGAGAGACACTGACGCTGAAATATTTGAGTATGTTCTCATGGAACATTTATTGTGGAGCGCTGGGTTCCAATAAAGCCTTTGTATAAATTATTCATTATGAAATTCAGATGAAATGCCAAAAATCTGCGCTCCAAGGGGCTGCCTTTTTTCTTTTTCTTTTTTTCTGTGCCTCTGAAGAGCTGGTCTTAGTTAGCATCTAATACCACCGGCTAGGCAGGTGGCACAATTATCGGGGAGAAATGAATGTGTCCGGGGCCACGGTTCCGACCTTATGCTCAAGTCTCTGCGAGGCAACTTGGCTTTTCTTAAAGGATTTTCTCTGCTGGCAGAGGGCTTGCTAACGTCCTCTGAGCCCGCTGAGACTGTGGCTTTCTGAGAACAGTGAAGACCCGTGCCCCCTCGCCTGACTCCGGTCTTCGGAGGGGAGAACCCGTTACTTCCGGTGGCACAGGCCCCAGCCCAGGAGGTCCTCAGGTCTGCTCTGGGGGAGAGTCGGGCTGCTTTAGGCAGATCAAGGCCTAGAGGTCCTTGTGGGCTGAATGCTGTCCCCCTAAATCCACATGAAGCGTTAGCCCCAGTACCTGCGAACATGACCTTATTTGGAAATAGGTCTTTATAGAGAGAATCAAATGAGGCCATCGGGTGGGCCCTGACCCAGCATGACTAGTGTCCTCATGAGGAGGGGAAATCTGGACGCAGAGACCTGCATGCAGGGAGCTGCCACGTGAGCTAGAAGGTGGCCTTCTACAAGGCAAAGAGAGGGGCCTCCGAGGACCAGTGCCGCCGACACCTTGATTTCCAAGTCCCAGCCTCCAGAACTGCGAGAAAATACAATTCTCCCAGCCTATGCTATTTTGTTAACGGCAGCCTGAGCAAATCAACACAGCGATGAAGTGACTTTTCAAGGTTCAAATATAGTGTATCAGGATGTGAACCAGTGGCTTCGGGGTCCAGCCCGCTGGTGTCCTTAGGTTGGAGCTGGGAGCAGCTTCGCAAAAGGGCCCTGAGACCTTCTGTGAAGCCCGAGAGTTAGTGAGGCAGAGGCTAAAACAGGGACTCTGCAAACTCCTTCATTTTTGTTCCTTCAAAGAGCTCTCTGTAAATGTTTGTGGAATTAATTTCACAATTTGCAAATCAAACAAATGAATGAGTGAGCAAGGGAGTCCCGCCTGCCAGGATAACTCCCCACGTGCAATGCTCTCCCTGACGCTGCCCCATGTGTTTGGTGACCAAGACAGGCCACGTCTCCGGAGCCCAGTGACCTCAAGAACCCCGGCTGAGCTGTCCACGGACAACTCGTTCTGTGCCGTGGGGCGAGGCCAAGCGTGGCTCAGCCTTTGGGAACAGAGGGGGTTTCCCTCCTGGGGTTTAGGGGCCCCGAGGGCAGGCTCTGCTGTAGGAGGAGGGCCGGGGTCACGCCGCCCTGAGCTGCGGCCGGCCAACCTTGGGACTCGCTTTCCCTCCAAGGCCCTCTCCATGGCCCAACAAGGTCTGTGGCCTGATGCAAATCCAGGTGTAGCCTGGCACGGCCTCAAATGACTTCCAGGGCTTTTCCATTTCCATGGTTAACACTATTAATCACTTCTTTTCTCTGAGGGAGAAGCAGGTGGTGCTTTAAGACAACTCTTTGTGAAATCGATTGGATTTATGCTGACAACATTTAACATCTCACAGAGGACCATTTGGTCCTGGGAACCTTCCGGATCCCTGGGGCTTCTGTTCTCACTGGTCTTGGGCTGGGGCACAGGTGCTCCAATGGTGGCTTGGAGAAAAGCAGGCCCAGGGGCTGGAGTGCCCCCCCGATTCCTTCCCTCCCAGCCAGCTCACTCCCTGGCCACTGCTGAATCCTAATGTATGTGTGTATTTTAATTCTTTCTGCTCGTGGACACTTTTTTCTTAGCATCTCGTTGAAATTTCTAATTTGCCTTGAGGACTCAGCATAGAAAGTTCTGGAGTCCCTTAGCTCTGACCAAACCTCAAGCTGCCACCTGGCCACGTCTGGTGCCAGCCCTCTAGCTTCGGGGGCGTCCTTTCCCTCCAAGCCCCCATCTCTCTCAACCAGCCCCTCCTAGAGGTCTGGGGTCTGACCTGGGCTGCGGGGTCTTGCCTCCCTGTCTTGTCCTCCGCTCATCCAGCCTCCCCTGCCCCCCACCTCAGACCAGAACACTGTGTCGGGCTGTTGTCAGGCCCTGACTGTCCCCCACCTGCTTCCTGGCGCTGGGTCTCTGAGCTGTCGCCTCCCTCCAAGGGTCTGTACTAGGTCCGCTTTGCCATCTCCCTTGGTCTTTGCGGGCGACAGGCCTTCAGATCCCCATGTAAGTGAATGAGCTCTGGGAAGAAGGAATGGCAGACAGTACTGTTACTAAGAAAACCCATTCATGCAGCAACACGGGGTGTTTTTTTTTCTTAAAAAGAGCAGCATTTGGGAGTGAGGAAGACCTTGTTTGCAGCATCGCCGAAATCAAGGATGCGTGTCTGCAATGGCAGAAGGGCTGGGTTCCTGCACACCTGTTCTCATTTGCATAAAGTGGAGAGACCGCTGGGGGCCCCTCTCTCCCCCTCCCCGCCCCTCCCACGGGGTCCCCACCCTGAGCCTGGCTCTTTGCTGTGATGGTGGATGGAGTGTTTTGGCCCAACACCTGGACAGACTGCCCTCCTCATCCTGAATTCAAAACACAGCAGAGAGGGGTGTCTGGTCCTCCCCCCTCACCCGCCCCCAACAGCTGCTCAGCTGTGATTTCTGTTCCCGCGCCTCTCGGGTCCCTGCGCCCTGAGGTCCTGACCCCCTTGCACGATGGTGAGAGCTGAGGGCAGAGGGACGGTCAGAAGCAGACAGTGAGGCAGAGGGGCTGGCTGCTGCCTCGTCCCAGCCCCTTGTCCCCAGAGTCCGTCCAGGAGCCCCTCAAGGTGGAGTGACGGGCAGCCTGTCCCTTCTGGAGCCGCCTGCTCTCCGTGGCTCAGTGATGTGTCATAACACGTTCCTGGAACGCTTCTTGGCCATCTGTCTCCTGCACTAGACTGCCTGGCGGGCGGGCTGGGAGAGAGGAGCTCCAATTTGCAATTGTAAATTGTCTTCTTCTTTTTTTTTTCCCCCTCTTCCCTCTGCCGGTGTCAAGGGCTGTCATGGTTTGCAGTGAGAACGGGGCTTGGTTTCCCTGGAGGGAAACACACGCCCGGGCCCGGCACCTGGCCGTGGGGCTGGGATGGGCAGGAGGCTGGGAGGCCTTTCTCCAAGGTGACCCCAGGCTGATTCTGGGCCCTGCCCTTGACTCCAGCAAGGGGACAAATCTCAGCGCCCACCCTGATGAGCTCCCTTGTGTGGTGTGAGGGCTCAGCCCCCGACCCCGCCGGGTCTCCCTGCCACCCTCCCTGTCCCGCCAGAGCCTGTCCACGCTGCCAGCGACAGAGGGCTTCCTGCTGCCTCTCCCTGGGTGTCCCCGCGCTCCTCACTGAGGCTGCTCCCTCTCTTGGCTCCCAGGGACCCCAGCTTCCCCAGGGCTGTGCCTCCAGCATGCCAGATATTTGCCCAGGTGGCTTCACGGCTGAGTTCTGCTGAACGTTTAAAGAATTATTACCAGAATTTCAGAAACTCTTCCAAAAAACAGAAGATGAGAAAACACTTCCTGACTCATTCTACGAGGCCAGCGTGACCTGATGTCAAAGCCAGACAGAGACCCCGTCTCAGTCAGCCCGGGCTGGACAGGGGTGTAAACACAGAACTGACTCCTCATGGTTGGGGAGCCTGGACACCCAAGTCAGGTCCTGGTGAGGCTTCTCTTCCTGGTTTGCAGACGGCCACCTTCCCGCTGTGTCCTCACGTGTTCTGCTCTGTTCCTCTTGTTACAAGGGCACCCACCCCATCACGGGGCCCACCCTCAAGCCCTAATCTCACCCTGATCACCTCCTGAAGGCCCCACCTCCTCACACTGTCACATTGGGGTTAGGGATTTGGGGGCACAGTTCAGTACTTAGGACGCCGTAAGGCAGAACTGCAGGTCTTTGCCCCTCTGTCCAGAACCTTCTCCCTCACATCTTTCCCCAGGCCTGGTCTCCCTCATTCCAGCCTCTGCTCAAAACCTCGAGTTTGGGCTTCCCAGGTGGCGCAGTGGTTGAGAGTCCGCCTGCCGATGCAGGGGACACAGGTTCGTGCCCCGGTCCGGGAAGATCCCACATGCCGCGGAGCGGCTGGGCCCGTGAGCCATGGCCGCTGAGCCTGCGCGTCCAGAGCCTGTGCTCCACAACGGGAGAGGCCACAGCAGTGAGAGGCCCGCGTACCGCAGCAACAACAACAACAACAACAACAACAAAACCCTCGATTTGCCCTGACGCTGTACCTAGCACAGCTGGACCCCAGTCTCGGCCCCCCAGCCCCCTTCCTCGCCACGCTCCTTTCCTGAGCTCGGCGCTGCCCACCAGGATGTGGCACAGCTGTCTGACTGCTGGTCCCTGGAGGAGGCTCCTGGGTCTCTGTCTTGCCCGCCCACCCTTGCGTTCGCAGTGCCCAGCACTGCACCCACAGCTCACAGTGATGCCTCTGCCTGCACAGTGTGGAGCAGGGCACCGGGCCTCCCTCCCTCAGGGCCCAGGCTGGGGTGGCCTTGCCTCACCCGGAATTGTCCTTGATTCTCCCCTCCTTCGACCTGGATGCACCAGCTCCAGGCTGCACTTGGTCCAGCGCTCTGCTGGCTATAAGGCTCTTTCTCATCTCCCTCTTCTGCCCCATGTCTGGGGTGGGCGTGGCCCTGTGACAAAGGTCCGAGAAGCGCTCCTAATTAATGTGCAGAGGAGGAAACAGGCTTGGGAGAGTGAAGTGACCTTCCGAGGTCACACACGTTGGTGCGTCTGGTTTCAGTTCACACACGCACTGCTTCTGCCACGTCATGCTGCCCATCACAGGGACAAGAGCAATGACAACAGACAGACAGACAGACCGACGGATGGTCTGGACAAGGTGGTTCTGTGCTAGGCCCAGGGGAGCGTGAAGTTTGTGGTGTGTGTGAAGCGGAGGCCGGCGAGGCCACACGAGGGCCCGCCTGGCCAGTTAACCCTCAGGGGCTTGAACTCTGGGGCCAGGTCTGGACACATGGGACCACAGGCCGGCTGGCGAGGGGGGTTTCTCCTTCGCGCCACCTGGAGGCCATTCTCCAGAGGTGCCAGGAAACCTCAGACCCACAGTTGGGCCTGGGGAGGAAGGAAAGTGGAGGGGGCAGGAGTGGTGCCCCTGGGAGGTGGGCTTCATCCCGGGCTGGGGTCGGGGAGGCGGTGTGAGCCCGGGCCTAGAGGGGGTTATTCATAGGCCGCTTGGGAGGAGGGTGGGATCTGGAAGTCTGAATTCCCAGGAGCAATGATTTAGAGCCCAGGAGCCTGGCCTGATGTCCAAGCAAAAGGCGAGATCAACTGTGGAACCCAGAGCAGT
Source organism: Globicephala melas (assembly GCF_963455315.2). Taxonomy (NCBI): domain Eukaryota; kingdom Metazoa; phylum Chordata; class Mammalia; order Artiodactyla; family Delphinidae; genus Globicephala; species Globicephala melas. Next base: position 185,486,716 of record NC_083314.1, on the reverse strand, counting down.
TTGCCCAACTCGCCCCCTGAGGTTTCTTACAGGTGTGAGGGTCTCTGTATCTGTGACTTGGGATCTAAAGCAAAGGGCGCTTCTGCTCACTTTTTAAAATTATTTTCATTGGAATATAGTTGATTTACAATGTTGTGTTAATTTCAGGTATACAGCAAAGTGATCCAGTTATACAGACACATATATCCGCTCTTTTTTAGATTCTGTTTCCATAGAGGTCATTACAGGGTACTGAGTAGAGTCCCTGAGCTATACAGTAGGTCCTTATTAGTTATCTATTTGACATATAGTCGTGTGTCTATAACTCAAGCCTTCCTCCGCAGCTCCAGGAAGCTCCGTATTCTCTCGTCCTTTGCCCCAAGCCCCAGTTCCCATCCTGTCTCCTCGCTCCACTTCCCTGCACGTCTCCCACCCGCTTCCTCCACCCGCCTGTGCTTTCTGGGTTAGCGCTTTAACTTCTGCAAACACAGGCTACTTCTCTTCTCGCTTGGGATAAAAACCACCAGAAATAACACAGCGAAGGCAGCCTTCCCGACTCCAGCCGGCCGAGGAAAAAGAAAAATCGATAAGCGATGCACAGGGTATGACTTAGCTCGTGAAAGCCATGCATTCCTCTCGACTGGATACCGTCATGGTGTTAATCTCAGCCCCAAGCACTCACTTCACTCCTGCGTTCCCGCAAGAGTGATGTCCCCAGATGGCATCTCTCACAGGGGAGAAAGGGGAGGCAGGGGCTCCGGACTTGGGCTTTGGGACCCACGTGAGGTCAGCGGCACGCGTGGAGAAGACACTTCACACGGTCATGAAGGTCGTGAGAGCTTTTGTTCCCAGTGAACTCCAGTCAGCACTGGGAAATTCGAGTCTAGGTTAACTGCAGCGAATTAGCGGTAAAGACGGTCCCTTGAGTGGGTCCTTGTGCAGAGCTGGGGGTTCCGTCCCCCAGCGTCTTCTGTATGGGTTTGTCTTCTGTCTTGTCTTAGAAGAATGATTCAAGGCTTGAGCGCTGGTAGTAGGTGCATCTGGGTTTGACTCCTTGTTGAGCCGTTTGCCAGCTGGGTGGACTCAGACACGTTGCCCAGGCGGCTTCTCTTTTTCTGTAAAGTGAAGCTAAGTGGGGTTTGGACAGCGTTCTGTGTGTGCAGCTCTTAGCAGCGTCTGAACCACAGTAAGTGCTCGGTGAGCAGCAGCGATGGAGCAGCAGTTTGTGCTTTTTCTGGGCAGTTGCTTTCCTTCTTGGTGTCTTTTTTTTTTTTTTTTTTTTTGCAGTACGCGGGTCTCTCATGGCTGTGGCCTCTCCTGTTGCGGAGCACAGGCTCTGGACGCGCAGGCCCAGCGGCCATGGCTCATGGGCCCAGCCGCTCCGCGGCATGTGGGATCCTCCCGGACCGGGGCACGAACCCGCGTCCCCTGCATCGGCAGGCGGACTCAACCACTGCACCCCCGGGAAGCCCCACTTCTTGGTGTCTTTTGTCCACACGTCCGGAGCGAATTTTCAGGACCCTCCTAGCAAGTGCCTAGACGTTCCCTTGCACGTATTCTGCGTGCTAATCCGTTTCTAGTTCATCTTACCGCTTTCCCTTTGCTTGCATCCTCCTGCCCGTCTCGCTCCTGCACTCGTGGTTCACACAGGCTCGGTGAATTGTATGCATTTCGGGGAACAGGACAAGATTTGGCAACGTGCGAGGGTCCCAGCCTTCTCCTCACCCTGCCCACCACAGGGGATCTGGCTTTTGCCGCACAGCCAGGTTCCCTCCCCCCAACCCCCCAAGAGAGACTGTGGGCGTTCTGCCTTTGTCATGTCAACTCCAGGATTTGGCGTGAAGCTGAGTCACAGGAAAGTTGGGCCACAGAAATAGTACCAGGACTGTCGAAAGGGGGAAGGACTATTTTATGGGGAGGGACTTTTGTGATGGGGGAGGGACTGTTGTGATGAAGGAGGGTCTATTGCAATAGAGAGAATGTTGTGGTCACAGTGTCTGCAAGCAAGTCAATATTCAGGCTCAGGATTTAACCCTCTCTTTAAAGCCCGTGTGCTCGTGTGTGCATGCATGCATGGTGCAGTCACGCACGTGGGCACAAACCCGGTTGCGTGCATGCGTGAGCATGTGCACACGAATGTGTGCGTTTTCCACTCGCACTGCCTTCCATCCACAGCACTGTGTCCCTTGGTGTGCGGCTGACCCTCAGGCTTCCACGATGCAGCTTAGGACACTCAGCAGAGCCCCCGGGTCCTGCTGAGAGGATGCTCCAGGAGCCTCCCAGGAGGAGGACAAGCCTGGCAGAAGGTGCATCTCTGGAGTGCGGGCGCTCTTCCCTCGCTGGCTCTGGCATGTGTAGAATCTCCCCTCTCCCCAGCCCAGGGCGACTGTGCAGCCTGTGACCTGCTGTGGGAGTTCCCCTCCTCCCTGGGGGCCAGCGGGGTCCCCAGGCCTGTCTCCGGCCAGCACCGTCCAGGCTAGGTGGCATGGCCTGGGGTATGCAGAGGGCCCGTCCCCCTCCCCAGACACCACTGCCCAGCAAAAGCCTGCATAAACACCCCCTCCTTCAATCTTGCCTGGTCGTTTTCTTTATTTCTTGTCCTTCATCAAGGGACAAGTCTGGCTGCCCCGAGGGCTGGTACTCCCGGAGGGGACAGGGGTTTGTGTTGCCAACTTCAAGCTTTGAGGAGTCGCTCAGGTAGAAGCGAGGGATGCTGGCCTGGGGCTGCGACTCTCAACACCTCCCTCCAGCACCCAGCTGCCACCTGATTTCCCTGCTGCATTATTTTACACCTGGAGCGTTCATTCCCATCCCCTCAGGCACGGCTGGGGCTGGAGATGTGCTTTTCCCAGACTTGGTGGGAAAGTCCTGTCTTTTCCTTGTTGGTATATGACTGTCATCCTCCCCACCCCCCAAAGCCAAACATTTAAAATTTTCCTCATTTAATTGGGCTAATTTAGGAGGAAGGGCAGCAGTGATTTCCTCATGGGGCCGAATCTCTTTGAGAGACTTGATTAATATTCTGATTCCAAGAAGGATAGGTGTGAATTCCTCCATTATAGATGACACAGTTATATTTCTAAATTCTTCTTCTCAATTAGAACAGATGGTTAAAAACACCCTTGCCTTTTAATTAATCTTCTGAACAACAGTCTTATGAATACAAATGGGTCATCCTCCCTGCCCACAGATGGGCTGTGTGGGAGAGTCACAGGCTCCACCTGTGCTCGGGTCCCCAGCAGGTCGTGGGGCCTCAGGGGACTATATGGGCACCAGGCCAGAGTGAGGTTCTGGGGTCTCAGTGCTGGGGGAAAGAAAGGGGTCCCCAGCCCATTCCTCTCAGGTCCTGCCCCTTACGCCACTAGGCCTTTGATTGTGACTTTTGTCTTTCAGGCGGGGCTGCGGGGTAACCCTTTGCCTGGGCACCCAGGCTGTTCTAGGGGGGTCCCTTTGTTTGTGCACAGGACCCAGATGTCTCCTGTGTTGTGAGGCAGATGTCCTCATGATTTCCTCCGTTTGTGTGCATGTGTGTGTTTATGTTTTCCAGAGAGCTTTGTGTTAGGTGCTGTAACCAAGACGTGACCATTTATTCTTGTCTGTCTGTGAGTCTGTCGGCCTCGCAGACTGCAGGCAGCTTGGGGTCGTTCTTGGTGTCCCCAGGACCTAATATGAGCCTGGCTGAATGTTTGTTGAAACAACTGGGCTTTAAAATCCAAACCAGATTCCTGGACTACATCAAAATGAAAAGGCTTTGTGCATCAAATGATCCTATCAACAGAATAAAAAGGTAGCCTACGGAATGGGAGAAAATATTTGCAAATCATGTATCTGATTTGAGGGTCACCTCCAGAATACATAAAGAAGTCCCACAATTCAACAGCAACAAAATAAGAGGGGGCTTCCCTGGTGGCGCAGTGGTTGAGAGTCCGCCTGCTGATGCAGGGGACGCGGGTTCTTCCCCCTGTCCGGGAGGATCCCACATGCCGCAGAGTGGCTGGGCCCGTGAGCCATGGCCGCTGAGCCTGCACGTCCGGAGCCTGTGCTCCGCAACGGGAGAGGCCACAGCAGTGAGAGGCCCGCGTACAGGAAAAAAAAAAAAAAGGGCAAAGGACTTGAATAGACACTTCTTCAAAGAAGACATACAAATGGCCAACAAGCACATAAAAAGATGCTCAACATCACTGATCATTAAGGAGACGTAAATCAAAGCCACAGTGAGACACCACTTCACACCCATGAGGGTGGCTCATCATGAAAATACAGAAAACAGGCGCTGGAGAGGATGTGGAGAGATGGAGCTCTTATGCATGGCTGGTGGAAATGTAAAATGGGGTAGCTACTGTGGAAAACACTGCGGCAGTTCCTCAAAATATTAAAAATAGAACTACCATGTGATCTGGCAGCTCCACTTCTGGGTATTTCTACAAAAGTGTTGAAAGCAGAGTCTTGAGGTGATACCTGTACACGCATGTTCACAGCAGCATTACTCAGTCATCAAAATGTGGAAACAACCCAGGTGTCCATGGACGGATGAACATGATGGGTAAACACGATGTGGTCCATCCAAACAATGCAACGTGATTCCACCTGAACAAGGAAGGAAACTGACACCTGCCACCACATACATGGACCTTGAGGACATTATGCAGAGTGAAATAAGCTAGTCACAAAAGGACAAATCCTGTGTGATTCCACTTCTATGAAGTCCCTGGAGGAGTCAAATTCATAGAGACAGAAAGTAAGATGGTGGGTGCTTGGAGGAGGGAGATGGGGAGTTAGCATTTATGGGGACAGAGGTGTAGTTTTTCAAGAAGAAAAGGAGACAGATGGTGGTGATGTTGCCTAACAATGTGAATATGCTTAATGCCACTGAGCTGTGTATTTAAAAATGGTTAAGATAGTAAATTTTATGGTATGTATATTTGATCCCAATTTAAAAAAAGCCAAATTCCCTTGGCCAGACAGCCTACCACTGAATCCAAGCTAGACACGCTCCCTGGCACTCATCCTGGGCCCTGGGTAGACCACATCAGAGAGAACCGGAGCCAGGCGGTAACTGAAGCAGTAAAGTCAGACTTTATTCAGGACTATTGCAATAGGGGAAAAGAGACCTCAGTATAGTCTTTTTTTTTTTTTGGCTGCGTTGTGTTATTGCTGCGTGCGGGCTTTCTCTAATTGCAGCGTGTAGGGGCTACTCTTTGTTGTGGTGTGCAGGCTTCTCATTGCAGTGACTTCTCTTATTGTAGAGCACAGGCTCTAGGCACATGGGCTTCAGTAGTTGCAGCACACGAGCTCAGTAGTTGAGGCATGTGGGCCCTAGGGCGTGCAGGCTCCGTAGTTGTGGTGCACGGGCTTAGTTGCTCCATGGCATGTGGGATCTTCCCGGACCAGGGCTCAAACCTGTGTCCCCTGCATTGGCAGGCGGATTCTTCACCACTGTGCCGCCAAGGAAGTCCCCTCAGTATAGTCTTAACTCTGAGCACAACAAGGGTCAGTGGGAATTTATAGCCAAGGAGCAGGGTGGGAGCGGTGGATGGAAATGACCATGAAGAGACACCAGGGGTAAGGGGGATTCTGGTTGAAGGCAGGCCAGGGGGTCAGACATCACTGGGGGAGGCTGGTGATATCCAGCGTGGGGGGGTTCTCTTTGAGCTGCCTTAGCAGGATTCTTGTTACAACTGAGTAATGCAGGCCCACAAGGATGGATGCCAAAGTCGAAGCATTGAGGGAGGGCTTGGGGAGCCTGACAAAAGTTTACTCAAGGACAGTCTTCGTCAAGTCAACATAACTTGTAAAGGGGATTCCTTAGATGCAGGCTGGGTCAGCCTGAACCTGCCTGTCCACCAGGGAACGACCCACCCACGGAAACAGATGGGTCTGCATTTCTGTGGAAATGATTTTCCCTTTTGGCAGTTGGCCCTATAAACACATTCCTCTCTCCTGTAGGGTCCCAGGGTCTTCAGCTGGCCTCCCAGAGCTCATGCTTGGCAGTGCTGGGCCCTGTGTGGTCAAGGCCAGTGCTCGGGGCATTTTCCAGGAGTAGAGCTGAGCTGTGGCCACCGGGAGTGAAGGCATGGGAAAGGCTGAGGTGTTCAGAAGGTCAAGGCTGGCGGAGCTCGGGGTCAGTGGTGTGCTGGTGATGTCCAACAACCAGCTCTCTGGTAGTGTCTGCACACGAGTCCTTAGACATTTTACCGATGTTAAGGATACATAGTACATGCTTTACCAGTAATAATAAAACACACAATTCTCTTTACTGTAAATTCCATACGGTCAATTGAATCTCACAGACTGATTTTGCTGTTTCTTGCCAAACTCTTGTATTTGTCATAGCTAACCAATGCTTGCAATTGACTAACAGGTGTAGTTCCCACGTGTGTGTTAGCTCAAGGTTTTGTTTTATGTTGGTGAAGAAGACAAAAGGTGAAACCACAAAGACATATGTCTGCACTTCATCAGTTTGCCGAGGATGTGAGCGGTTCCCCTGCTGAACTGGATGATGTTTCTCAAATACTAGAAGAACTGTCTCCTCAAATGTTGTGCTCTTTACAGTGTGAACACTTTTAAATTCAATCTGCATCGTTAACATTGTCTCTACCATTTTCTAAGCCCAGACAATCTGCATATCAAACAATTAAGCCTTGATTTCCGGTGCTTGCCTCTTTCAGTGGTGTAAATTCTCCTGCCGTGGCTGATCTCAAGCAACCCACTGCGACATGACTGAAGGTGGGTCTGAGAAGAGGTGGGGCAGTGATGTACCATCACCTGGGGCACCCCACGCAGACACGCCAGACATGAAGAGCCTCAAGGGCTCAGAAAATCGGAAAATGTGGCAGACATTAGGGAAGGAGGAATTTTGAGTACTTTGTACCTTCGTTTCTACTATAATGTGTTTAATTGTGTTTACATACTCTAATCTGTAATAATGGCTGTGCTTAACAGCTGCCTTAAAACCCCTGAAAGTTTAATGTTGGCGCCTCTGAGGCAGAGTGAGTGGGCTCCAGCACACCAGTGGAGGCTCCCTCATACCACGTCCTAGAGTAGTGTGTGCCACGGAGATGCTCTCAAGGAAACTGGTGGCTTTTGTAGTGACCAGAAGAGGCAGGTGCTCTGGCCAAGGGCTCCCCAGGCCACTGAGATGCACACAGATATGGCCCTTCCTGCCTCTGAGTTCTCCGTTCTTTACAAAGTGCAGCCAGGCCTGGGGGCTCAGTGGTTGGTCATATGAGCCGTAGGCGCCTGGAGCTGGTGAAGAGCCGGTACTGGTACCACTACTAGTATTACTATGACTAGTCGTCTGGCTTCTGCTGCTGGTGGCTGCTGTTGCTTAGTCATTTTCTGGGACCTGGGGGTGGGTCCTGCCTCCTGGGGCTGCTATAACAAAGTACCATCAACTGGGCAGCTTAAAGCGTTAGAAACAGATTTTTCTCAGTTCTGGTGGCTAGAAGTCCAAGATCAAGGTGCTAGCAGGGCCACGCTGCCCCTGAAACCTGTAGGGGACTCCTTCCTTGTCTCTCCCAGCTTCCTGTGGTTTGCTGGCCATCCTTAGGGATCTGGTCTTGTGGATGCACCACTCCACCCTGTGCTCTGTCATCACACGGCCTCTTCCCTGTGCATCTCTGTCTTCACATGGCATTTTCCTCTTCTCATAAAGACATCAGTCATATTAGAGTAGGGGCCACCAGTGAGACTTCGTCTTAACTAATTATATCTGCAGTGACTGTATTTCTAAATAAAGTCACATTCTGAGACACGGGGGGTTAGGACTTCAACATATGAATCTTTGGGTGACACAATTCATCTCCATAAAAGAGTGAGAGTGGAGAACTGTCATCCATCCATCCATCCACCTCCATCCACATCCATCTATCTATCCATTATCCATCCATCCATCCATCTACTCGTCCATTATCCATTCATTCACCTCCATCCATCCATCCACCTCCATTCACATCCATCCATTATCCATTATCTGTCCATCCATCCATCCACCTCCAACCACATCCACCATCTATCCATCATTCATCCGTCCATCTGTCCATCCATTCTGACATATTTATCGAGTACCTTCCATTCTCTGGGCACTGGCCGGGAATCCAGTGACGCACAGGGCAGACGTGGCTCCTGCCTTCCTGGAGCTCTGGGTCTAATCAACCCATCACATGATTGATTAGTTAATTGCTCAGGCTGTGAGACGTGTGATGAAGGAAAGCCAGGCCCAGACTGGGGAGTGGCTGCCTCTCCCCTACAAGCCGCCTCTCCCCTACAGGCCTGGCCTGGGAGCAGTCACCAGGCTCCTGGACGCCCATATTCCCCTCTTTGTGTTTCACCATTTTTTTCTCCAGCATGACTCCCTCCCACCTGGGGCTGGAAATGCAGGCTTTGGGCATCCCAACACCTCCCAGGGCAAAGCTTGGCACTGGTGGGCCCCAGACTGACCCTAGAATCAACAGTGGGTTATGACATCCCAGGCAGATGCAGAAGGAGAGGAACCCTGGGCAGCACTGTCTGGGGCCTGGACATTTCAGGGACCCTGCTGACCAGTCTCTCCAACCTTACGCCACTTTCTGGAGGGCTGGGCAGCCACACACCTGTGCTCAGCTCCTGCCTCTCCTTTCATGAGAGAGGGGAGCTTTGGTCAGGTTTTTAACTTCCCGGCCTCAGTTTCTTCATCTGAAAAATGGGGTGATGTTAGTTCCTATCTTGTACGTTTGCAGTGAGTGTTGAGTGAGTGAACACCTGCAAAGACTTATACCACTGCCAGGGCACACACAGGAACTGGGGGTGGGGACCTGTGTGTGTTAGCTTCTAGAACCTGAGCTGGGTGGCAACCTCTTAGAACCCAGGTCCGAGGGACCGTAGATGTGCTCTGTGCACGATGGACACACCAGTGGATGAGAACGTTGTACTTTGCAGGTAGGAGGAGACGGTGCGAAGGCCGAGGGGAGAGCAGGTTAGATCTGCCCTCTGCCTGTCCTTTGTGTCTTCTCTTTCCAGGTTGGAGGCAGCAGCTCCGGGTCCCTGCAAGGTGGGGGCAGCCGGCTGACCTCAGGTGTACTGAGGCTTGCTGGCAGGATTCAGGCAGGAAGGGTTGGGTGAGCAAAGTGGGATGCTAAGAAGGAAGGCCCCTCTGTTCCAAGACAGGATACATGTCCAGGTGAGATCCCCAGCAGGCCCCCTGGCCCTTCCCCCTACCTCCCTCTGCAAGGTGTGGAGGGAAGGAGCTCAATGCCTGTGGCCTCCACAGCTGGCACTGCCTTGGGGTCACTCAGCCCAGAGGGCTAACCCGGCACTGCCTTGGGCAGCTTGGGCTCTGAAAACCCCTCCAGGGAGGCTTCCCTCCAGCGGCTGAACTGTTACATCCCCGTGCTGCCTGCTCCCACCCTCAGCTCTCAATGTGTGACTTGGAATCAAGATGGAACAGGTCGACCGCTGCTGGAATAAGCAGAGAACTGAGACCAGAAACTCTTCAACGAAGCAAGAGCTCCTTGCCGAGGACCCGAGTCCTAGGAAGAGCAGTGGGCAGCCCTGCTGTGAATCTGCATCTATCTGCCTGCACCCCTCAGGCAGTCGGGGCATGTATCAGTCTTGGGGCTCCAGGTGCCGGCTGTGGGGTGCGGACGTCTTCCTGGAGCGGCAGCCCGGGGCTGCTGGCCATGCTGAGTCCCATCAGGATGGGTGCTCCTGGGCTGCTCCGTGCAGAGTCACACTTGCTGTTATCAAAAATAAGATGCTCTTTATGCTTTTATCCCCTCAACACTTCATCTTTTATTCCTTCGTTTCAATAATGCGGCAGGTTCCAACCTGAAGGCAGGAGGGGTCAGAGCAGACCTTGTTCCTCGCACAAAACTTCTCTGGTTAGTGACATATTGGTTGATGGATCCTGGGGGCTGATGGGGTCTGTCTGAGAGCTGTGGGTCCAGCCTCAACCATCTCTATTCCACCTTCATGATTTTGGGCACCTGTGTCACCTATCCTGCTGGTTACTTCCTTCTTTTTTTTTTTTTTTGCGGTATGCAGGCCTCTCACTGTTGTGGCCTCTCCCGTTGCGGAGCACAGGCTCCGGACGCGCATGCTCAGCGGCCATGGCTTCACGGGTCCAGCCGCTCCGCGGCATGTGGGATCCTCCCGAACCGGAGCACGAACCCGTGTCCTCCGCATTGGCAGGCGGACATCCCAACCACTGCGCCACCAGGGAAGCCCTACTTCCTTCTTTTCTTTAAATCAACTTCTACTGACTCCTCCCCGTCCCTGTCTTAGCGTTGTCCTAAGTAACACCATGAAATCACGAGACTGACATATTAGTAAGGTACTATTTCTAATACATGTTTAAACAAATCTTCAGCTTTTAAGATAAAAATGTTTGTAGAGAACCACCTAAAATCTCCTTGGGGATCTGTGGTGGCATGTATCCCAGCCTTCGGGAAACCCCGTTGAGGGCAGCCTTGTGGCAACAGCGCACAGGATCGGGGGCAGCAAAGCTGGGCGCTTAAGACACCAGGCACAGTACCTTGTTGGATGCCCCGGCAGCCTCTGTTCCACACTCAGAGCAGCAGGGGAATTGGAAGAAGATACGGTCTTGTTCCTGTGGCCCCAGGAACGTACACTTGAGTTTTGGAGATGCTCTTAGGAAACTAAAGCATTCAGCACAAGAAAGCTTATAGGGAAGTGCTGAACTGTTGCTGCACTTCAGAGGAGGGAGGATTCCTCAGCAGACTGGGGTGACTGAGAACAGGGACGTCTCGGGTGAGTTTAAAGTCAGCCTCTTATGCCTGCTGTCTAGCCTGAGCACATCACTTACTCTTCCCAAGCCGCACTTTCCCATCTGCAAAGCAGGTGTGTGTGTGGGGAAACCCTCTTTCCTCTACCCTCTTTTTTTTTTTTTTTATTATTTTTTTTTTTTGCGGTACGCCGGCCTCTCACTGTTGTGGCCTTTCCCGTTGCGGAGCACAGGCTCCGGACGCGCAGGCTCAGCGGCCATGGCTCACGGGCCCAGCAGCTCCGCGGCATGTGGGATCTTCCCGGACCGGGGCACGAACCCGCGTCCCCTGCATTGGCAGGCAGACTCTCAACCACCGCGCCACCAGGGAAGCCCTCCTCTACCCTCTTAAGTTATGTGATGGGGCCTGCAAATTAAAGGGACAAAAAGCCAGATTAACAGGAGAGAAGGCTTATTATGCATGCACATGGGGGGCTTCCCAGAAGCAGAGTGAAAATTTCAAGAGGCAGTTAGACCTGGAGTTAACCATTTAAATTTAACAAAGGGTGATAAACTGTGGAGAAGAGACTAGAAAAAGGAAAAGGGGGTTTGGACTTCTGGGGTGGGGGTGGTTAAGCTGTGGGAAGATACTAGGAGACGTGTGGTAAATAAGGGTTGTTTAGTAAGGTTCGTTATGCACATTCAAGGTGACTCAGCTGTCTCCAGAGTCCTTCTTTTCTTCAGGTAAGAGAGAGGAGAAAAACTTCAGCTAGAAATTTCCTTTACAAAAGGGAGATTCCTGCCCTGCTTTTGGGCAGGAAGAGGGAGAGCACCGAGCTCCTCCTGTGTTTGCCACTGTTAACGGCCTTCAGCTCAAAGGACACAATTCAACCTGTAACTATGGACCCCTTGTCAAAATAAGTTTTTTAAAAATGAATAAAGTAAAATATGTAATATTACAAAGGAAATAAATTGCGTTGGAATGTAGTTATCAAAATATTAAACAACACATTTGCAGTAATGTCTGTGCTTCCTTATTAACTCATCAAAGGACAGCAGCGGGTCTAGTGGGTCCATAGCTTTGATTTAATGAGGAGTAAATTGTGATATCGAGACACCTGTGATTTCAGTTTGTGACGGAGCCACGGGCACTGCTAATGAGCTGCTCTACTGGTGGCCTGTGTTCGTAATTGAGGCAGGTTCTGTGTATCGGTGGGAGGCTAGTGAAAATAAACCTGTAATTTATTTCCCACCCAAATTCATGGCCCTTGGGTTATGAACCCAGCCCTAGGCCTTCACCACTGTCTGTACCTTTTGGCAGAAGCGGGAGGGGGGAAGGTGAGCCCACCTTAACAGCATTTTCCTGGAAGGGATACATGTCACCACCATACGCGTTCTGCTGGTAAGACACGGTGACGTGGCCACCCTAGCTGCAAGTTCCAGCCGCTATAGGTGACAACCCCAAGGCTAGCGCAGAAGACACACAGCCCTGTTTACCTGGGCCTTCCTGTCCTACCTAGGTGGACAGTCCACGTATTTGGGGAACACTTGATAATATGGCAGGAATTTTGTCTTACTTCTGGTCATGATGGCAGTGAGGATAACATTAATAATATTTCAATCTACTTGTATGTCTTTCCTTCTTATTGTTCAGTAATGTCTCCAAATTGACTAGTTTTGGACTTAATATCATTGTTATAGGTTGAATTGTGTTCTCTAAAGGATAACTTCAAGTCCTATAACTCCAAGTACCTGTGAATATGACCTTATTTGGAAATAGGGTCTTTGCAGATGGAAGCCAAGGTAAGATGGGATCCTTAGGGTGGGCCCTAATCCAGTATGACTGGTGTCTTGGTTTGGTAGGGCTGCCATAAAAAAAATACTGCTAAACCGCAGAAATTTATTTTCTAACAGCTCTGGAGGCTGGAAGTCCGAGATCAAGTTTCCAGCAGGGTTTGGTTTCTGGTGAAGCTTATCTTTCTAGCTTGCAGAAGACCACCTTCTCTCCGAGTCCTCACATGGCTTTCTTCTGAGCATCTGTGGAGAGAGATCTTTTCCTCTTAGAAGGAAGAGATCTGGTGGCTTTCTTTCTTAGAAGCCACCCGTCCTAATGGATTAAGGCCTCACCCTTATGGCGTCATTTAATACTTCCTAAGGACCCCTTCTCCAAATACAGTCACGTTGGGGGTTAAGGCTTCAACACAGGAATTTTGGGAAGACACAATTCAGTCCATAGCAACTGGTGTCCCTCTAAAAAGAGGAAAGTGTCGTGTGAAGACAAGAGACATAAGGGAGATGCCATGTGATGACAGGTAGAGATTGGGGTGATGTACCTGCAGGTCAGGGAATACCAAAGATTGATGGCCATCGCCAACAACCAGGATTCTATCCAGAGCCTCAGAGGGAGCATAACCCTGCCGACCCCTTGATTTGGACTTCTAGCTGCCATCATAGTGAGAGAATACATTTCTTTTGTTTTAAGCTCCCCAGCTGGCGGTACTTTGTTATACGGCAGCCCTAGGAAACTAACTCATTCATGAACTGGCTATTAGGACACCTTGTAGATTGGACTGTGTTTTACCTCAACCTCATTTTCTTAAACACTTACTGAGCACCTGTTATGTGCCCTGAAATGTGCTAGGTTCTAGGGTTATAAGAATTGCTGTCATAAAGCTTATAGTCCTCTGGGTTATATGCACAAGTTGATAGATAATGTCAAAAAATTGTCGTAATTACAACAGGTGGGCTATGCATGAAGAGTCCTAACAGCACCTAGGAGGGATACCCAGCACATCCTGGTAGGGGGAGTGTCAGGGCACCTGAAGGATAGGTTGGTGAGACTAGGCTCAGGATGGGCACGAGGTGGGGAGAGAGAGTTCTTCCAGGAAGGTAAGACCTGGGGCTTGGACCAGAAGGCGGGAGAGAAAGTGTGAGGTGTGATGAGAACTGAGTGACCTGCCAGGATGGGGCACGGAGAGCCAGGACGGGACTGGGAAGGAGGCAGGAAGCCACGGAGGTCAGGAGGAACCACTTCATGGGGGACCTTGTAAGCTGAGGAAAACCAAGGCAAGACAAGCACTTTATCCACAGAAAATGGGGGAAATCAATAATTATCATGATTTAATGTCCTCCCATGCTTTAAGTCACTGACAGTGAAAGACAGTTAATGAAAACTGGTCATCTCCTGAACCGTTCACATATCTGTGTCTGGCCTAACCAAGGAGAGTGGAAGCTACTTACGGGATCCCATCTCCCCTCTACCCTGGAAGGAACCTTGCACGTTAAGAGTGGTCCTTGGCCAGTGGACAAAGTAGAAATGCTACCTGATGTCTTTGTTTGGGTTTCCCACTTGCAGAGCCTGAGGCAAGGCCCTCAGTGCAGGAAGGTTAATTGAGAGTAGATTCTCAGGAAGCAGGAGAGTGGATCAACGAGGGTGGGGTGGAAAAGGAGGGAAAAATCAGTAAAGGATTCATTGCTGAACTAGTTACCACTGTGGGCAACTGGATCTCAATTCTGCTGGAGACTCTCTGAGGAATTCTGTAGAAGAAAGCACCTTAGAATTGTTCTCAGAAGGATGCAGATAGGTGTAGTTATCCACCAACTCTTAATCTCCATCATTTTGAGGTTTGTCCTGTGCGTGCGACATTCTGCAACTTTGGAGGAAACCCTGGTGCAGAAAAGCAGGCAGGTCCCATCCATGTGCACAGAACTGTCCAGGAGAGCAGTGCTAAAATCAGGTGGGCCAAGGTGATGTCTGCTTCAGTACCCACTCCCCTCCCTTGACTGCCCAGATCTGCATGTGCTTCACATTACACCCGCTCAATCACTGAATGTCCAAGGTTGTGGCTGGTTGGACTCTCTAAGAAAAGTCTCAAGCCCGAGGGATGTGAAACAGCTAGTTTTGCTGCTGCATCTGGCCCTAAAATCCATCATCTCTTTCCTCCATCACTCGTTCTGGATTTCTCACAGTCTGCATAGTCCATGCTGATAACTGGCTCTAGTTATTGGTCTGGACGCAGTGAGGAGGGGACGAGTGGGTCCTGATGAGAAAAAGCATCATCTTAGGGGGCATGATAACATGAAGCCTTGTCTTTTCATGGTCACCAATTTAGAGGAGGTTTCTTTCCTCTAGAAAACGGGAGGAAGATTTTTCAGATGGTTCGGAGGATGAGGTTCGAGATTCTCAGGTGCATTCACCCAAATGTCTCACACTTGATCCAGGGTCCCAATCTTCCTCTATCAGCCCTTGACATGAGCCTTGGAGACCTGTCAAGGCTATGCATTCAGTGTCTTTTACAGTTTTCCCAATCTTACATTTAATTACAGGCTTGATTTCAGCACCATCTTCCCTCTGGCTTCAGGAGATGAGGGCAATTTTAAAGGTGGCCATGGAGGCATTCTGGCTTTGACTGCACACCCTGAGCTGATAATTGGCTGCTCTGAGCTTGTCACTCTCTTCCATCAAGTCTAAGACAGTTAACAAAGAGCGAGCAAACTCTCCCACCTTATAACTTTCATATACTTCAAGGGCTAGTTACGGCACAGACCAAGGCTTTCCTTTCACCTGTACCTCATCCTACAGAATGCTGGTGAGAGTTCTGATAGCCGTGATGCTACTGCACTCCAAGGATTATCATCATTCTATCTATCACCCAGTGGTGGAGTCTTGGTTACTGTCATACAAGGAGTAATGTGGTTCCAGGATTCCATCCTGAAGGTTAGCTTTCTAAGTTCGTTTTGGATTCCCCAGAAGCAGAGCCTGAGATAAGGGACTGGATGCAGGTACTTTAATGGGGACGTGACCCCAGGGATTAGGAGAAGCACAGTGAGAGTGGAATGGGACAGGAGGAAAAGCCGGTGAACGGATTTTCTCTGGAGATGATTTCCGTAGTGTTCAATGGAGCTTCGGTCTTGCTGGGGACCCTGTAAGTACCTTATAGAAAGCCTCTCATTACTGTACCTCTGAAGGAAGTGAGGCTGGGCCATTTATCCACCAACTCTCACACCCTATGTTTTCAGGGCTGTGAATCTCCCCCACATCTCTGGGCTGTGTCTGTGTAAGGGCAGAGGGGCCTCCACCATCTCAGAGAAAGTTCTGGTGCCAAAGCAAAAGCAGAGCGATGCCCTGGCAGGGAGCTGTTCACCCTCATGGTGCTGAAGTCAGGTAGGGTGAGGGGCTGAGGGGCTAAAAAGTGGACCACCTCCAGCACCTGCCACGCCCGACAGGTGGCTTTAGATCCAGAATGCTTTCAAAACTCTTCAGTGTCTGGTCGGCCTGAAACCTTACCCTCCACACACCATGTGTTTGCTTCAAAATCCCAATTTCCTTTACCTATGGTCCTGACACTTCAGCCCCACCTCCTAAAACCCCTGCGGATTTACATTAATGGGGGCACGCAGCATCGTACCAGGAGAGCAGAGGGCAGCACACCAGCTGGGTGCCTGGTTGTGACTTGTTTGTCAGCTCTTGTTTGTGCAGGAAAAAAAATCAGACACCCAGCTGTTGCACCAGTGCATGGAGAAAAATCACGTTGATCCCCGTTTTTGTATTTTGGTCAAGTAGTCTGCTAGAACTCCAGGGGGCGTCAGGTCAGGACATCATAATCTCTGGCTGGGATAAATAGTGCCTGCCCCATTTTCTCAGTTTGGGCTCCTGGAGACAAACGTCAGCTGTTTCGTCAAAAACAAAGTGCTCCCCTATGGGAGAGTTTAAACAGCTCACTTATGAAGTGTATTACTTTTTCTTCCACTTCTGAAGTCTGTCCTAGTTTTTCTTTTTCCAGCTGCACCGTGAGATATGGGTCTCCCCGGCCATAAAGAGACATAATGTTCACCTTTCATGAATGAGAGGCCAGGAGTACTTGCCAAGGGCTTCATAACTCTCTCTGACAAACGTGCCATGGCTTTGACCTTGCTGGCTGCAGACGCCCCATCAGAGGGGACCGCGCATCCCCAGTGCGGGAGGGAGTGAGGACCATGCCTGTGGAGGGAAAGCTAGTGAGCAGGTGGCCCCCGGGTGTGACCTGAGCACCTCACCTGATGCAGGGGCAGTCGTCATGGTTTCTCTGCTCTAGTGTCCCCAGGACAGCAGCGGGGAAAAACTAGGGGACACAGGGTTTGAGGACAAAAATAATCCCCAGATTGTCTTAGACTTTTCTGAGAGCTCAGGACCCAAGGCGATTTCCCCAGTGGTCAGTGGGAAGAGAGTGTGTGCTGGGGGCAGACTTGGATTTGAATCTCAGCTGCTCATTTGTCAGGTGCTGTAACTGGGAGCAAGTGATGAGCTCTCTCTGAGCACTGGTTGCTTCATTTGAATCAAGGGCCTAATACTCTTCACTCACAAGGTCGTCGTGGGGATAAATGAGGTGACATGGGTGACTCGCTGGCCCCATATGGGGCAAACTACCAAGCACTCAGCGGAAATTTGCTCCTTCCCCTTTTCCTTGTTTTTTTTTTTTTCTTTTTTTTTTTTTTTTTTGCGGTACGCGGGCCTCTCACTGTTGTGGCCTCTCCCATTGCGGAGCACAGGCTCCGGACGCGCAGGCTCAGCGGCCATGGCTTATGGGCCCAGCCGCTCCACGGCATGTGGGATCTTCCTGGACCGAGGCACGAACCCGCGTCCCCTGCATCGGCAGGCGCACTCTCAACCACTGTGCCACCAGGGAAGCCCTCCCTTTTCCTTGTTTTAAGGAGGAAACCAAGCTCCATGGCTCTGCCACCTGGAAAGCACACCAGGTTGGGAAGGATGAACCACACCATGGTCCACTGCCCTCCAGGCACTCTGAAGGGGGATTAAAAGTGTGGCTTCAGATGCTGGAAGCACCAAGAGCTACCTCTTTGATCTGCCTGCTTTAAAATTCTATCCTTACAGTAGCCTCTCTTCAGGCTTTTTCACTTCTGCAGGATGTCCTAATCCCCTTTAAATAAAGAACAAAAAGGAACCAGTTCTTGGCAACGCCCCCCCCCCCTTTCCTGCTGGTCAGTACCCTGTAGAGGTTTGGGCTGAAAGTCCTGGTGACTGGCTGAGGAGACCTGAGAATATTATATCTGGGCTCCGAACTGGTTGGAAAACTTAGTCACCTACTACCTGACCTGACCCCGATCCACCTCCTCCTGAGTTTCTGAAATAATAGCTGCAAATGCTTCTATGGGCCAAGCACGGTTTTAAATGCATTAACCCATGTTATGTACATTAACCCATTTACTGCTCACAGTAACTGGTATGGTAGGTGACCATTGTTATCACCCCATTTTACAGACTGAGAAGCTGAGGCACAGAGAGGTGTAGTGACTTGCCTACAAGCACGCAGAGGGTAAGTGGCAAAGCCACTGGGTTTGGGGTCCAGAGTCCAGGTACATAACCACATGGCTGAAATACCAAGGACTTAACTAGTGGTGAGTTCTCAACCCTACCAAGAGTCCAGAACAATGCCTGTTGCAAAGAATGAGTCTTCCACTCCAGTTCGGAGGCTCCCCCCAAGTGCTCTCTGGGTATCAGGAACTGTTCCCCACAGCATCCAGGGGAGACTTGGGGAGCAAATATGGAGCGATCCATAACTTCTGACATCTGGGGGAATCAGCAGCTGTGGGGGCCTGACCATCTGTTGCGATTATATCACAGATGGCAGGAAAAATACCCACTCCTTTAGTCTCAGGATCAGCTATTGGTTAAACACAGAAATGAGAAGCATTTTCCCTCTAACCTTAAAGCAAGGGCAGGGAGGCAGAGTCAGCAGAGCTTTGCAGCCCGGAAGCCGTCAACCTGGTTGTTTCTGTCCAAGAGGGGCAGAGGGGCTCTGGCCCTGGTACTCAGTGAGCAGAAGGGACAGGCACGGACTCGGCTGGGGAAGGGCTCCACCAGTTGTGAAGTCAGCAAACATTTGCCTCAAGTGTCAAGTAAGGAGAACTCACTAGATAAAGACTGGGGCTGAGTGGGCATGGATCCCACACCCAGGGCCCAGTGCGGCCAGAGTGGGCATGGATCCCACCCCGGGGAGTGTGGCCAGAGCAGGCAGCAGCATTGCCTCTTGTTCTGAGGGCTCCAGGGCAAGGTACCTTCCAGACCCGTCCCAGGATGGGGACATCCAGGCCCCCCCGCCACCTACTTCGCCTTAAGACTGTGAGATGACTGGAGGGTGGCATGAAGCTGGGGCTGAGTGAAGCAGGCTGCCTCTCAACACCTGACATGTGCACACATGTGTGTGCACCAATGCACCCATTCACACACACCTATGTACATGCCAGGCACATATGCATTCACGTGTACACACACACAGTCCCCTCGGGCCCAGACTCCCGGGGCAAGAGGGGTTCTAGGCTTCTTTAAGATTTGGTGTCCTTGCCCAGGTGCTGACAGGGATGGCCTGAGTCGGGGTGATCAAAGATAGCAGGTCAGAGGTCAGAGGCAGGGAGGCTGGAGTACTCTTAGGGAGGAGCTGCAGGTGTGGTCCTCGCAAGGTCTAGGTCAGCGACAGTGTGAGTGGTTGTGAGAGAAATAAGTCTGGGAGGTGAGAGGTGAAGGACTGAGAGGCTGTGTGTTGGGAGGAAGCAGCTCCCCAAAGATGGGGGCAGGAGCGGGGTGGAGGGGGACCCAGAGGCATATGTCCGCAAAGAGTGAGGGGTGTGCTGGGGGCCGGAGCATGACAGTGACGCGGGAGAAGGGGCCGTAAAGTCCACTGATGTGGCATACAAAGACGAGGTTTTGATAGCAGAAGAGGGGAACGTGGTCTGCAGGTTAGACTTTTGCAAAAGTGACCCAATAATTCCTCTCCCTGCATCCTTGCCCTTGGGAGTTCCCACACACCCTCTGGGCTTAGCCATGTGACTTGCCTTGGCCAGGGGACATTAGCAACAGAGGCTTCTCTGCTTGTTGGACTCAGAGCCCGAGGCCACCACCTGCATGAGCCTTAGCCAGCCTGCTGGGAGGTGAGCTCCACAGGGGGACGGAGGGGCCAGCCCTGGGGCTGACAGTCTGCCAGACACCAGACAGGTGAGGAGGCCCAGTGGGGCCATCAGGCTGCCAGTCCACCTGCATGGGGACCAGAGGTGTGCAGGAGAGCCCAGCTAGGATCATCCAGGACCAGACTAGATCAGGAGGGTCACCAGCCAACCCACAGACTGAGGAGAAGTAACAAATGTTGTGTTGCTAGTTCCTGGGCCACTAGATCTTGGGGTAATTTGTTATGCAGCAAAGCTAACTGATACAGTCTGAAAGCCACGGTGACAAATGAGGAGGTCACCTGCTCCTGCCCTTCCCCTGCCCCAGGCCCAGAGGTCAGAGAACAAGAGCCTGAGGGACCCTCCAGAGAAGAGTTTGAGGATACGGGGGAGGGTTTGCTGATGACTGTCTGTGGGCTACAAAGGTCGGAGTGGGAGGGCTTTGAGGACCAGGGTGGGTGGGCGATGGGGTCAGAGCAGGGCCGGAGCCCCCTCCTTGGAGAGCAAGGTGGGGTCAGAGGCTGCCTGGGGGTACTGGGGTCTGTGCTGATTTGTCCAATTCAGCAAACACATTCTGAGCTCTGGCCAGGTGGGTGCCGAGGCAGCTGCCACAGGACCCAGTCCTTCATCCTTCGTGCAGCTGTGCAGCTGCCCCCGGTCACAGAGACACATGCAGCACTGTCCTTGCGAGGAACAGGCCACTTCTTCTGACCACTGACAGTCATTGGGTTTCTTCTCTCTGTGGGAAAATAACCTTGCTTTTAATTAGGAAAGTCAAAGGGCGCTCAGATTCAGCTCACGGGTCTTCTTTGTTACCAGTGCATCTGTCCCATTAGGGGATGGCTATCTGGCAAGGGACGTGTCCCACGAGGAGAGCACAGACTCACCTGTGAGCTTCCAGGCCTGGCGGCGCTGGGCGGGGGTGGGCAGATCTTGAACTTGTGCCTTACAGGCTCCTTAGCATGTAAACCAGTTACTATTAGACTCTGCAGCCTGTATTTATGTTTTATTAATTTGTTGTAATGAAGTTCTTTTCCCCTGACGGCCACCGGGGCTGGGGGAGGGAGACATTTGTCCAGCAAGGTGGAGGACCCAGTCACAGTGGGGACTCACGGCCCAAACCTGCAAGGCCTGCCTGCACCCAGCGGGCTGATGGAAACCGTGTCTGGGCTCGTGACCCTGTTTGTGGGTCCCCTGACGTCGGGGTGCTGAGCCTCCACACAGAGGGGAACCCCTCTCTGAACCACACTTCAGTCCAATTGCCTCTTGCTCTGGAATGGTGCTGGTGAGCCTGCAGGACCCCCTAGTCCACAGGGCAAAGGGGCAAAACGCTATTTCTTGCTTATGTTTCATGGGCCCCATGGGCAGAAGATGCCCTTCCTTGGAGTCTCAGAGTGACAGCCATTCTGAGCCACTGGCCTTGGAAAACGCAGTCTTGTTTAATCTATCAAACCACTGGATTTCATAGCCCAGTGAGCCACCATGGAACATTGTGTGAAACCCCCTTGGGCACTGGAGGCTCCGAGAGGACCAGAAATTTATTTGCCCGAGGTCTGGTTAGACCTGTGTGCGAGTTCGCCGGTGCCTTCCTTTTTGTGCGGTCCTTCCTCCTGCCCCGCGGGGCTGCTGCGGGTGGGTGGCCTTGGTGCCTTGGCCTGGGAAGGAACTTTCCCCACAGTGTCACCCCTCAAGACAGCTCCACACGGGAGCTTTGGCTCGCCTTCCTTCAGAAAGAACCGTGCCCCCGGACCTCCCTCCTTCAGGACGTCCTGGCCTGCAGCCCAGAGACCCTAATCACTGCTATAAGACCTCCAAATCAAAGTTGGTGCTCAGGGCCTGGGGCCGGCGGTTCCCCTGTAAGGGGGTCCAGTTACCTGGGTTCCCAGGGACAGTGAGTGGGCCGGCAGGCACGAGTCACACAGCCAAGCTCCCCCCAAGTGGAGGAGGCCGGGGTTGCACGTGGGCAGCCTTTCCTTTAAGATCTGGGCATCCATGCAGTCATTCACAAACAGGGCAACTCTGTCCTTCCAGGGGGTCTTGCCTGGGGGCAGTTTTGGTTGTCATGCTGGGGGCGTGAATGTGTGTGTGCGCGCGCGTGTGTGCGCTTTGGGTGCCTAAGGGTAGAAGCTGGGGTGCCACCTTCCTGCAGTGCACAGGACAACAAAGGCTCATCCCACCCAGGATGCCAGCCATGCTGAGGCTGAGAATCCCGATGGAGAGGCAGAGCCACCAAGGGCCCCTTAGGAGGCATCTGCGGCCGCCTGTGTGGCATCTCCAGCCGCCATGGGCGCTGTTCACGGTCATAGCGCATACCCTGCCCCCCCATTTCTGTGCCACGAGGGAATTTCAAGCCTTGAGTTCACGGTCTGTACTTTGCTGGGGAGTGGGGGAGGTGGCCGCCCAGGTGGGTGAAAGTCCAAGTCTATGGGGGAGAGGAAAGACCCCGAGTGTCAGGCTCCACATCCGGTGCTCTCCCTTCTCTGCCTGGTGCTCTCCCTTCTCTGCCTCACTCCTCTTGGAAGATTAGGTGACAGCGATCAGATGCAGGGGCTGGACCAGGTGGTCTCCGGGGTCCAAGCTTAGATCCCCCAGGAGGGAGGCAGTTACTGGGAGCCCCTCCAAGCCAGGAGCTGAGTGGGGGGCTTCCCAGCATTCCCATCTCTAAATCCAGCAACAATAAAGACCCCACTTGACAGCAGAGAACCTGGGGGTCAGAGAGGGTGAGTAACTGGCTCGCATCACCCAGCACCACGTGGAGGAGCTGATTAGAACTCAGGCCTCCTTCCTACATCCTTCTGGACCACGGCTGAGGGTGCCCAGGTTGCATCCTCTCTGAGTTCCAGCTGAGGATCGGAGGTGCCAGGGTGGAACCCAGGCGTGGCTGTGGGCATGAAGGCATGGCATGCTGGGAGTGCAACCTTTGGGGTATCTGCTGCCCATGACCCTGGTCCCGTCTCTAAAGTCCCCCCTCCCCCACAGGGCACTTCCCCAAGTCAGGGCAGGAGCGCATCCAGAGTCCTGAGCTGGGACAGATGCCCAGGTCAGTCTCCTCTGTCCTTTGAGCTCACAGGTGGGGCAGGCATCTCGGCTCTGGGCACGGGGGTTTGTCAGGAGAGAGAAAACAAGGCAGGTGTGTGGACAAAGCTGGTCCTGCCCCTCGCGAAGCTCCGCGGCAGCACCTGAGCTGTGAGTTCTGACCTTTGCCTGTGAATCCCCTCACTTTCCCGAGCCAGCTGGGGTGGGTGGGCTTCTCACACTTGCAAGCAAAAAGCCTGAGCTGTTGTTCCTGATGGCCTGGGGACCCTCGGATGGCAGGGCCGGCCACGGCAGCTTGTCTTGCAGCCAGTCCTGCCTGGGGCCCTGGCCAGCCCAGGGCGGGGTCCCTTAAGGAACCCAAGGCACCTTGGGTCATCCTCTGTTTCCTGGTGGAACCCCAGCAGGAGGTCTCAGAGGCGAGTGCAGAGCAATCAGGTGAACTTGCTCCTCTGCCTGTCTCGGGAGCAGGTTGTCTGGGGACGAGGGATACTCCTTCAAGGGTCCCTGGCCCTGCGCTTAGGATGAGGGACCTGTGCGCGGGGCCTGTTAGCGGTGCCTCGGACACCCCAGAACAGACAGGACCACAGCCACTCTCTCCCGCTTTATTCCCCAACTGTTGTGCATTATGATGACATGAAAGGTGTTTTCATTGCCTGTTACAGCCTGAATTGTGTCTCCCCACACCCCTAAATTCATATATTGATGTCCTGACCCCCAAGACCTCAGAATGTGACTGTATTTGAAGATAAGGTCTTTATAGAGGTAAAATGGGGCCATAGGGGTGGCTCTAATCCCATATGACTGGTGCCCTTACAGGAAGAGGAGGTTAGGACACAGACAGACACAAAGGGCCCACCGTGTGGGGACACACGCCAAGGAGCGCAGCCTCAGGAGAAAGCAGCCCAGCCGCCACCGCGATCTCAGATTCCAGCCTCCAGCACTGGGAGAGGATAGATATCTGTTGTTAACTGCTGGGGCTGCGGTGCTCCGTTACGGCTGCCCGGGCAAACCCATACGCTGCCTAAGGGGCTGGGAGGTGGCTACAAGCATCAGTGATAATGTCCCAGAAGTAAAGGCAAGGACAGTGTCACAGCAGACCCTGGAAAGAGAGCAACCCCATGGATGCCCACGCCCCCTGGCTTGGTTTCTCCCCACTTTCTTGTTTTCCTCATTTTTTATTCCTATTATTAGTCAAGACTATTTTTGACTCTGAAGGTCAGAGCACCCTTGGGGGGAAGGTGACGAGCTTATCGGGTGTGATTCGGACTCTCCTCTCCACGTCCAGTCTGGGTACCCTAGGGTCCTGCTCCTTTAAGAGACGATGCTCTAAACCCAGCAGACCCTGCAGCCCCTTTGCCAAGAGACTCGTCAGATGCATCCATGACTGTGTCATTTTAACTTTAGGGCCTAATATTACTTGAGCTCTGAGTTTTAAAGCAGCTTGTGCCAAAAGGAATCCTATACATTTCACACACATGCCTGTCAGACAGGAAGTAATGCGGCTTTCCTGATGAGTCTTTGGATGGAATATTAGTTAGAATCACCCCCGCCTCTTGGAAACACGTGGATCCATTCCAGCTGCTCAGGGTGGAGAAGTGCTAAGGAGGAAAAGTGTCGGGACCCGGGGAGCAAGGAGTCTGGGTCATTTTCCTGCAGAAAGCAGAGGCAAAGCATTCCTGTGACGGGAAGATGCATTCATCTACCCTGGGTGGTTTTTTTTTTTTTTTCCCATTCAGACTGTAAAGTTTATTTCTTGTTTGAAGTTAAGACGTGCAAACACATTTTATAAAGTGGTTCTGCCTCACATCCTTTTTCCAAACCAGGAGGAAGTACATATCCTGAATTAAAAGCACCCGATTAAAAACTTTAAAGATCCTTTGCAGTAGCACATTTTATCCTGAAAAATCCACTCTCTTTGGCTCATAGGGTGGAGTGTAGGGAGCTCTGCCTCTCCTGTAGTAGTTATCTATGCTCCGTAACAAATCACCCAAATTAGGAGCTTATATCAACACCTGTCTGTTATTCACAGTAGTCCCTGTGTCAAGGATCTGGGCTGGGTCCTCCACTGAGGGTCCCACAAGGCTGCCATCAGAGTGTCGGCTGGGACCGTGTCCCCTTTCGGAACTTGGGCTCTTCTTCCAAGCTCATTTGCTCTTGTCAGAATCCAGTTCCTCGTGGTTGTAGGACGGAGGCCCTCCTTTTCTTGCTGCCAGCCAGGGGCTGCTCTCAGCCCTCAGGGACGCCCACTGGTCCTTGCTTCTTGCTCCGTAGACAGCTCCTAACATGGATGTTTGCTTCCTTCTGGGCCAGGAGAAGTGTGTCTTTCTGACTCTACTTGTCTTAGACTTCTAGATTCCCTCTTCAGAGCTCGCCTGGTTAGGCCAGGCCCAAGGAGGAAATCTCCTTTTGATGAATGCTACTGATTAGGGAAGTTAATCACATCTTCAATATCCCTTTTGTAAGGTGATACAACCCAGGGGTGATGTTCCCTCATATACACAGGTCTCCGCCTAGTCAAAGGAGAGCATTATATGAGGGTGTGTGTCACTGGGGGTCCTCTTAGAATTCTGCCTGCTGCAGTCTCTCTTGGGGGCCTCTGGTGGGCTGGTGATGGAGAGTTTGCCTGCAGGCCCAGGCAGCACCTTGCGTGGGGTTCATGCATGGCCAAGTCCCCCCGCATTTGCCTCTTGAGTGTAACCTGAACTGTGGACCTTCCACAGCCCACTGGACCTCTGCTTCCTCATCCATCTTCATCAAGGGCAAGTTTGCGCACACCTGTGTATGCCTGCTGTGAGCTCTGCCTCCCAGATCTCAATGGGGAAACCCTACTTTGGGGGTCGGGCTAGACATGGACTCCGAGGTGGAGGGGCTGGGAAGGCTTCAGCCTGGGAAGGTTACAGGGGAGGGTCAGAGGAAGGCTTCCTATGAGGCTTGGCTGGAACCATTCTGGAGGCTGGCGGGTGTCAGGGAGAGCAGAGGGCGACAGATGCTAAGGTGCAGAGAGGGGATGAGCATGGATGACATGTAGGGAGGAGCTGGCCTCCTTGGGGTGTGCGGGTTCCCAGCCTGGGGTCTCTGCTTCTGTCGTGGAACCTGACTGTGACCCGACGGCTCTCTTTTCTGGATGACCCTCCCCATGGTGCTTCACACACTGGCCTCTGGCCTCGAGACCCCTCTGCCAGGCTTGGAAACTTTCTCTTAAAGAATTTTAATAGCGCAGCGTTTAAAAAGGTGGCCCTTCCAGCCTGGTACAGGTTTCAAGTCTGTAATAGAGAAGGTTCTTTCTGCCATTGGAAGTAGAAGAAAAGGACAGAATGTCAGAGGACATGGAATCTATGGACAGCCAGATGCCATCAGTATGCACAGGGTCGGCAGCCCCCCGGGCCCAGATCTGAGCGTGACCTCATTGGGCTGGGGGGGCAGGTGGCCACTGGGGCCCTGGGGACGGGTGTCTGGGTGGTAGCTCCACTGTCAGCAAGCTCTGTGCTTGGCAAGTTTTACAGCAAACAGCCTCCACTACGGAGGCCCAGGCGTTCTTCCTGTTTCTGCACCTCCCCTTGGAGAGCTCAGCTGAGCACAGGATGGAAAGTTCTCTATCTTGGAGCCATTCACTCGGTTCTAAAGAAACGAGGTTGTTCTAATCTCAGAAGAGTGGCCTGATTGCCCCATGGATCCAGCCTGTGTTGTGTGAGGCTGGCAAAGAAGGCTGCTCCTTGTGCTCTTGTTACCTTTAGTGGATGGCGAGCGGACAGTGAGGGGTCCTTGTCCTTGCCCTGGCACCACTGCTCTCTGTGTCCTTCCTGGTTTGGGGAGCTTTTTCTTAATAATAGGTAATAATTTAATAATGATAACAAAGTACGGCGTGGATGATGGAGTGAAGGCGGCTGCACAGGATAGAGCTGACCCGCGGTGTCCGTCGTAGAAGGCAACAACGCAGACCTGTTGGCTTGTGCCGGGCCAAGCAAACGGGATCACGCAAGGCTAGGCAGCTCCACCGCCTTCCCCGAGCCTTTAAGCCAATTCTTGCCCAGCAAACGGAACGGGGTGGACGCAGATCCACAAGGTCTAAATCCAGCCTCAAACGCCAGCCATATTGAAGAAAACATGATGACATTTAAGTTAAAAATAACCCTGGTGTTTGCAGGCTCAGCTCAGAGCCTTGCTGAGTCTGGTACCTGAAGCAAAGTTAGCAGCATTCAGTGGGTGGGAGGTGGGGGGACTTTCTCTGTGCAAGTCTCCAGGGAATTTCGGGGGAGGAATGATGCTCTGGGTTTCCTGGCACTTGAAGACTCCATGTAAATGCAGGGAGCCCTGAGAATGTGGACACTCTTCTCCCCGTGGGATGATGGGGACCCTGGGTCGGGCCTCCAAACGCCTCCTGAGTCCCGGTGGGAGGTTCCAGGAGGGAAGACTCCGTTCCTGCAGGGCCTGCCCACAGCTAGTGCCCAGTCATGGCTCCAGCAAAGTGAGAAGGACAGCCGGGCGGGGCAGGGTGCTGGCACAGGTCTCCTGGGGCCTCCGGGGGAGGTGGCACTTTGGGTGGGGGAACCCTGGATCAGGCCCTTTATTAGAGAGACGGGGAGCTGGTACGTTTCAGAGTCCAGACTTGGACCCCGAACCGTCGGCCCTTAGAGCTTGTCAGCTTGGCTGGAGCCCTGGGGGATGGACGTGTGGGGGGCTGTGTCTGGACTGGAGGAGACCGTCTGGCCGACACCTCATCTGGCAGGTGTACAGCCTGAGGGACTCGAGACGGGACAGGACCCGTGAAGCCCTTGAGCACCGGACAGAGTAGCTTCCGGGCAAGGTCCTCTCTCTGGGTTTTAAAATAAAGAAAAAGTCCATTGCCCTTCAAAAAGGAATGCTTTTTGTTTTTGGTCGGCTCATAACCACGTTTGTCGATATCGTTCTAAGTAAAGTTATGTGACTCCTGGTGCCAAGGTCCAGAGGCATTGATGTTTCAACCGCATTGATTTTTCGTAAATGTCAAGCTGTAAGGCAGCAGTGTTGTTCTATTTCGGGCCGCCCCTGTTTCCTCGTTTTCAACTTGGAAAGGAGCCCTTTGGAAAAGGGCAATTCTGCTTCCCATCACGAGGTGGAAAACCGAGGCCAGAAGGCTTAGGGGAGAGGCCTGTGGTCAGCGGGTGGGCAGGTGCCAACCCACGGGTGGCTCCTCGTCTCTGTGGCTGCCAAGTGGACAACTGCTTCATGTATTTTTTCACTAAAGCTGAATAAATGGGTCTTTACAGAAATTTAGCAGGAGAGTAAACCACAGATGAAAAATCAAACACTTAGGAAAATGATTTAAGGTTTATATTTATACCACACGTGAAAATACCAGCTTCGTTTTGGATTGGAACTGTTACCTAGTTTATAGCCACAAAACCAGTTCCTAATACAATGTGCTCTTAA
Source organism: Globicephala melas (assembly GCF_963455315.2). NCBI lineage: Eukaryota > Metazoa > Chordata > Mammalia > Artiodactyla > Delphinidae > Globicephala > Globicephala melas. The sequence continues at coordinate 185,458,656 of NC_083314.1, read as the reverse complement.
GTTTCGCAGGTCCCCGAGGCGCCCAATTTATATTCGTTCCATCGCGGAGAGAATGAATGGCAGGACGGTGGTGGGAAGGAAGGGAATCTTCCCGGGAGCCGGAGAAGGAGAGACAGCTTGGGAAGCGCGAAGGCAGAGACGGCACGGATGTGGGACCGCAGAGTGGTTTATAGTGGAAGGACTGTAATTTATTTTGACACTGATCATGTATTATTCAGCTTGAGTAAAAATAAACCTTATTAATCGGGAAAATAGATCCTCGTCTTCACCCCGTGCTATGCCAACTGCAGCTTAATCGTGATGGTCAGGACAATAGTGGAGTTTGCTCAATCATCTTATTGGCACTGGAAGAATCAAATCCCTCCCCGGGAAGAGATTTACAGACACACAGATGCATCTACGTATTATGCATCATCTCCCCCAGCAACGGAGCCTGCAGTGCTGCGGGGTCGGGTCCTGGTGGGGCTGGGACCTGGCCGGTGGGACAGGTGGGGCCCTTCACCAGCTCATTCCTCCCTCCCTCCCTCCCTCCCTCCATTCATGCCTCTGTTTCTCACCAACTCCGTGCTGGGCACCTTACCCATAACCCCCCGTAGGATCCTCTCAGCTCTGGGAAACAGGCACTCCTGGTCTCATTTTGCAGGTGACAGAGATGTGTACCAGAACCTGTGACCTCCAGTCCATCCTGCCAACCCCCCTGTCGTGCAGCATCCCCCCGCAAAGTCACATCTACCAGGCGCTTCAGAATGTGACCTTCTTGGACACAGGGTCTTTGCAGATGTAGTCCAGTTAAGATGAGGCTGTACTGGATCGGGGTGGGCCCTAAATCCAATGATGGTGTCCTTATAAGAAGAGAAAACAGAGACGCCCGGGAGAAGGTCACGTGACGACACAGGCAGGGCTCAGGGCGCTGCGTCGTCTACAAGCCAAGGATGCTGGTTGTCACCGGAAGATGGAGAGACACAGGGGATGGACCCTTCTACCAGAGCCTCCAGAAGGGACCAACCTGCGCCCACCTTGATCTCAGACGTCCAGCCTCCAGACTGTGAGAAAACAGACTTCTGCTGTTTTAAGCACCCCCCTCTGCCCCCCGGTCTGCGGTACTTGGTTAGGGCAGCCCCAGGAGGCAAAAGGAGACAACAGGGCTGGCCTGGGTCGTTCCTGCAAAGACCAGAGGGGGGATGCTGTGGGAATCAGGGGCCAGCAGCTCTCTGGGGGTTTTCTGAGTAAGGTCTCCCTGGCCTGCAGTGACCAGTGGCTGTGGGTTCGTGGGCAATTATGTGCTGTGAGTCTCAAGAGGGAGGACCGGATGGGGTCTTGGGTGGGCTTTGACCTGAAGTTGGGTTTGGGGCCCAACCCAACACAGGATGATGTCACCACGGGATCCTTCCCTTACAGCTGCAAAGGCCCTTTTCCCAAATAAGACCACGTTCACACCTTCCAGAGAATAGGAGGAGGATGGATCTTCTTTTGTCTCCAATATCTATTTTTTATTGTGATAAAATACACGTAACAGAAAATTGATCGTTTTAACCATTTTTAAGGGCACAGTCAGTGGTACTAAGCACAGTCACACTGCTGTGCGACTATCACCACTGTCCACTCACAAGACTCTCTCATCTTCTTAAACTGAGACTCTGACCCATAAACACCGCTCTCCACCCCTCCCCGAGCGCCGGCTCCCACCCTTCTTCCTGTGCCCGTGAATCTGACTCCTGCAGGGGCCTCACGCAAGTGGGATGCTACAGTATTCGTCCTTTGGTGCCTGGCTGCTACCTACGAGGGGTAGAGGAGGATTAGATGGACGGTTTCCTACCCAGAGCGTCCACACTTGCTCTGCTCAGCTGGCGACACCACGAGCCTCAGGTCCGGACTCCAGCCCCAGGGGAGGGAGGGTAAGTGATCGGAGCCGTTTTGTGGTCTTTTCATGCTCTCAGTGCCCTTGTTGGCAGGTCCCTAGATGAGCCAGACCGCACCACGCCTGCCCTCCCGCCCTCGCCCCCTCCCCTCCTCACCTCTCTTCTTTTCCCTCCCCCGCCCCCCTCTCCCGAGCTCACATGGTCCCTTCTGTCTGGGTCATACTCTCCTCACTTCCTGCCTGGCTGCCCCTACTGACCCCCCCCGGTAAGGTCTCTGTTGTACCCCATGAACCCTAGCACATACCCCGTCTCAGCCCACGCCTGCCTGGGGGAGGGGAGGTGGCCGTGTCCCAAGCGTAGAGTAGGTGCTCAATAAACACTCTTTATGGATGCTCGCCGGACCACTGGGCCGTGTGTCTGCATTGGCTCTGGGCCTCACTCAGCCACGTGGTCAGGGAGCCAGAGACCCGTGGATTCCTGTCTGTCCCACAGAAGAACTGTCCCAGGAGTGCGAGGAAAGGATGCCTCTTAACTATCTCAACTGTGTTAAACCCAGAAGGGACGGCTGCTGTCTGGGAAGGAAGATGGGGGGGTCTCCTTGGGGTCCGGGCTGCCCCTCCTGGGACACCAGGAAGGGAGGGGGCGGTCAGCTGCCAGTGAACAGGCAGCGAGTTGACAAGAAGCAAGTTTCTTAAAACTCAGAGCAGAAATAGGCCCCGTGTGTGGACCCCAGAGAAAGGACAACAGGGCGGGACGCAGCCCACTCGACCCTGCAAGCCCAGGACGCATCTGCAGGTAGGGACCGGCCCCTCCGTTCAGGCAGGCTCGGGCCCAGGGTTCTGGATCCTGCTGGCCCGAGAGGCCTATTGCTGGGGATATGGCTGGAGTCGAGCCCCGGGTTAGGCAGCTGAGCTGGAACCTCGTTTCTCTCACAGCGCGCGAGCAGGGCTCTGTGTCCTCAGAGCCATTTCACAGATGAGGTGGGAACATGCCTCGGGCCACAGGGCAGCGGCCGAGCGAGTTGGCCTGAGGGAGAGGTCCCCTGACGTCACAGAGCTTCCTCTAGGGGGAGGGCTGGGGAGGGGGGGTAGGATAAACAAATAGCCCCGTTCATCGATTCTACGATGCACGGTTCTGATGCTTGAATGTCTCTGAATTGGGACACGTCTTATAACCAAAGGCGCTGGCTCAGCACTGCCGTGGCCGTGTGGCTGACATCCCCATCTCTGCACGAAACAGCCTGGGAGACAATTCTGGGGATGGAAGGGAGGCGCACTGGCACCAAGAGAGAGCGGATCGTCCGGATGACCCGTGATGCTTCTGACAGCTCAGGGGATGCTGACGTGGAGAATCGCGCAGCCTCAATGGCTCGGAGCGGAAAATCAAACGGGAAGATTGGACTTCAGTGTGTGCCAGTTTTAGGAATACCTTAACCAGTTTTTCTTGCTTATGTCTTTCTTTTTATGTGTGTACAGAAGTGATAGCCAATAAAAATCCGGGTCTAATTAAGTCCAGAAGAGCTCCTTCAATAAGTATAAAATAAAAATGATAAGTGATAAGAAAGCATTTGTCAGTTTAATTGGCAGTGTTTTTTCTTTCTTAGTGGTACATAAAGCAACGAAGCCTTTTGCCATCAATGGCATCTTACATTCAACAAAATATTCTAAGTAAAATATAGCACTGAGCCGTGGCTCCAGGCTCGGCACAATTACACACGTGCTACGTGTTTTAAACTCATTTAACTCTGTGGCAGCCTCAGCAGGTAGTAGCTGGGAAGGAGGACGTTAACCTGGCCAATTCCAGGGTTTTGGAGGGAGGATACCAATGGAGAATCAAGTGGTCAGGGACACCCCAGTGAGAGGTTTGACCAAAGACAGGAGGAGGTAAGGGGGCTGCACCTGGGCCCAGTGATCTCAGAGTCCCCTGGTCACCAGAGCACAGTGGACCCCGCGCTTCCAAGGTCAGGCTATGACCTGCATGAACCAACCAAGCGTCCCCGAATCTGCATGGCCCTGGGGTCCTCTGTGTTTTGCCGAAAGCCTGCTTTCGGTTTCAAGGTTTGTTGGATTTGCTGGCAAAATAACCCCCTGTCTCACACAACTGAACAGATTTAGTTAATTTTTAAATAGAAGGTTATTTCACTTAATTTCAATACGAAGTCATTAGAAGGGGATGAATAAAAGTATTAGAGAGACATAGCAGAGTATCCACCACCAGATTGGGCGACACCTACATCCGGATTCACACAGCAGCTGGGAAGTCCGGAGTAACAGCGATCTGAAGTCCCAGCTGGGAAGGTCCCAGGTGGTGCCTCCACCCCATGGGTGAGACTTCAAATTGCCGCTCTGGGGGCTTCTGTGTATAATCCCAGGCCGCAAACTGCTATCATCAGTTTGCGTGAAAAAATGCAGCTCTGGTTTAGCTGTAACAATGCTGTTGGTTTCACCATGGGGGTCACAAGATTTTCCAGACCCTGGGGGACTGGCCAGGTCCCCAGGGCTCAAGCAATTCCAAGACCCACTCCCTCTTCTATCGTCCGTGCTGCTTGACTTGTTGGTGACCACTGGTAGGTGTGTAAGCAGGCGTGCAGTCCAGGCAGGGTCACAAGTCGGTCAGAGGCCTGCTTCTGCCTCTGAAGCCTGAAACAAGACTATTGTACTAGTTTTCCCAACACTGTGTGAAGGGCTGCTGTGCAGAAGGACATGTGACAGAGAGGGGCAGGGCCACCTGGACCACAGGGTGGGAGGGACCCCAGTGAAGGAGGGCGTTTTTCCCTCTGATGTGACCGAGCAGGGCCCTACTGGGGGGACCTAGGAAGTACCCAGATTACAGTGTCCGATGCACGTTTCCTGAGTTGTTTTGCAGGTGCTGAAACCACCACCAAAAGGAAGGAATTAACTACTTGACGACCATGAGCCTGTAGCCCCCAGACCTACTGGTGCCTAAGGATTGATGTCATTGAGCCCCTGTGACAGTGCCCTGGCACCGCACCATCAACCAATCAGAGAACTGCGTATGAGCTGATTACATACCCCAGGATGCCCCTCCCTCCCCTGGCCTTTAAAAATGCTTTGCTGAAAGCCATCGGAGAGTCTGGGCTTTTGGAGTCCACTAGCTCCCTGGACTCCTTGTACGGCGCCTGCGATAAACACTGCACTTTCCTTCACCCAGCCCAGTGTCAGTAGATTGGCTTTACTGTGCATGGGCAAGGGGACCCAAGTTTGGTTTGGTGACATTGATGCGAAAATGTAGTGAACACCAGCTCCAACGTGGCCATGGTGCTGGCATCAAGCAGTCCAGGGAGGCAGGTCCTCCAGGGTGGCAAGTGGGCACACACGACATGGCCATCACTTCAGAGCTCAGAATCTCGTTGAGGTGGACTTAAGTGAACAGCGCAGCATAAATATCTGTGAGTGGAAGAGAGGAAACAGGACGGAGGGGAGGCATCTCCAGCTCACCGTGACAGCTGTTGAAGAATCTGCCCCCCAGGTATCCATTTGGTGCTGGTCTGGGCTCCCTTGGCCCCTAACATTCCTCTGTGGAGCATCAGATGAGGTGAAATCCATCGTTTCCTGGAACTGTCCTCCCACCTGTGCCCGAGAAATTTACCCGCATGATCACAACGCACAACCTCCCCACTTGGATCCAGGCGGGGCCGGTGCAGAGCCTGGGTCACCGGGAGTGCATATACGACACCGTTTCCAACATCTGTGCAGGTTTTTACCTAATGCTTTGGTTAACATGGTACTTTGTACTTCGGTTAACTTTTCTGAATGTCGCGGCCCTTGGAGGGCTGGCATGCACGTGGGTCTCATGTTTAACAGGTGAGGGAGGCATCCAGCCTCCACCTGGTCCTGCTGACTGGGGTCGTGGGCAGAGAGGCCCTGTGGATGGGCCGTGGGGCCGGCCAGGTGGGTGAGGTCATCAGTCGGTGACCGGGAAGCCATGGACAGGGGTCAGGACACCTGGGTTCCCTCCGACAAGCTGCTGGGCTTTCTGCACAATGGGAACAATTACCCAAGGGGATCACGTGATTGCAAGAGGAGGCTGTGAGAAAGGGCTTCCACGGCACAGGGCTGGGCAACCGCAAGATCACGTGCCTGTCTCTGCATCAGCTGCAAACTGGCCACATGCTCGAGTCTCTTTTCTGCCTTCTCTCTCGAGTGACAGTGGCACGGGGGCCGGTCCCTCTTCCCACCCACCTGGAGGTAGGTCTTACATCGCTGGAGCAGAGCTGCCAGCCCAGCGACCTGCTCCAAACCCACATTTCAGGGCTGATTTCAGATGCTACATTTCTATACCCCGGGGACTCTTGGGTGAAAAACCTCACTTCTGAGTCTCAGCTAATGGTCCGGAATGATGGATAAAGTTTCCCTCCCTGCTTGTTCAAAAGCCACAGCCCCACGGATGCCAGCTGCCTTCAGACTGGCCTTTCCTCTCGTGGCTGCCATGGAAACCACACCCGCCTTGGTCCACGTTTACCTGTGGTTTGCTGGTGGTTGGCCCTGATCTGCCTCATTCTCTGACTGCAGGCCCGTGGGGCATCGAGAATCCTAGAGCCAGTGGGGACTTGGACATCCTTTTACAGATGGGGTCACACAGAATACTGGGGGCAAAGAGCCCTTTCTCCCGTCACCTTGGGTCCCCTTATCACCCATTTGTCCCCCTACCTCCGACTCAGGTGTGAGATGGGGATGGTAATTATCCATCTTAGCCAGCCTGAATTTAGTTGGATTTTCTAATCTTTGAGTACATTTAAGCAAAGGTCACCTGGACAGGTTTTGGCATCCAGGGAACACTCAGGTGCTGACTGAGAAGTAGTTAGGATTTGCGGAAGATTAGACAGGTTACACAACGGAGGTGTCCACACCAGGAAGTGCAGAGGGCACTCTTCATTATTCCTTCCTGAAGCCCATGTGCAGGGTGTCCTGTTCCTTTCTGCTCCTCACTCGTGTCTTCAGGGCTGCCATGGATAGTTGCACAGGAGGAGCACTGCACAACTGTAGGGGCGCCATCCACCTAGATGATACTGTAAGCGCCATTCCCTGGAGTTACTGGTCCTCAGCTACGTCATGTTAGTAGCCTTCAGGTTTCATGCTTAGGGGGTGTTGGGCCCCCTCACGCAGTGTCTGGTTCAATGTCGTGCTGTGTGAGGAATGTCTAACATCCCTGAATGGGGGCGCGAGAGGGGCAGGGTGAGGGGAGATGAGGCCCAACAGGTACCTGCTCTATGGCCACAGGCTCACTGTGGAGAATCAGCCATGGTGGCCAGAGCCTCTGGTGACCAGATATCCAGCCAAGACCACGGGAGCTGGGATACACCATCCAGCAACATGTAATTCACTGCTGTAGATGCAGCTGGGAAACTGTGAGCTGAAAGCCCAAACTCTTCCCAGCCAGAGATGTTTGGCCACCGTGGTGAATGGAGAAATGGCCCCCAGAGATGTCTAGGTGCTAATCCTGGAACCCGTGACTATATGACCTTAGTTGGTAAACGGGGGCTGAGATGGCAGATGGAACTGAGGATGCTAATCAGCTGATCTTGAGATGAGATGGTCCTGGATTACCCAGGGGGTCCAATGGCACCACGACTGTCCTTGAAAGTGGACCAGGGAGGCAGGAGAGGAGGTGAGAGACAGGGTGCGAGGGATGCTGCATTGCTAGTTTTGGGGATGGAGGAAAAGGCCAGAAGCCAAGGAAGGTGGGAGCCTCTGGAAGCTGGAAGTGGCCAGGAAATGGAGCCTCCAGAGGGAACCAGCCCTGCCCACACTGTGGCCTTAGCCCAGTGAGCCCCATGGTGGACTTCTGACCTCCCCAGAATAGTACGTTTGTGTTTTCTTAAGTCCTGAAGTCAGTGGTAATTTGTTACAGACCAACAGGAAGCTAACATTGTTACTAGGAATTCCTTTGTCTTTCAAAGTTGCCAGGTTAAGGGACGAAAAGATAGGAAACTCTGTTCTGGTTCATCAGATACAAAACCTTAAGAAGATATAATCAAGGACAGAGCCTCCCCTCCCTCTTCAGCTGTCCACCAGCAGGCGGTAATGCCGGGCTGGAGGCTGGAGGGGCGGAGCCGCGGGGTGGTGCCTGCTAGCTAAGCCTGAGTGCGGCTCCTTGGGCAGGTCCCCCTCGCTGGGCCTTGGGTTCCTCCTCTGCACAAGGATGGGCTACGAGGGAGCGGGGCCCCTGCTTCTGCTCCTGCGGGATCCTCATCGCCCTGTGCCGGCAGCTTCCCAGTGACGGTTCCTTGAAGAAACGCGTCAGTGTCTGAGTCTCTGGCCACCACCCTCTGCCATCTCCCTTGGGTGACTTGAGTCGCCGAGGATTCTGAGGTCGGACAGTTGAGCACCTTGAGAGCGGACCCTAACTGACCTTCCTTTTTGACCTCGTACTCCTGCTGGAATGACATCCTCCACTCTGGCCAGCCCGCCTGCTCCGTGCGCCTGGAACATTCCACGCCTCCCCTGCCGCGTGTGCCTCTGCCCACCACCCTTCGTGCTCAGCCCCCCTGCCTCATCCCTGCCGTGCCAGCCCCCCAGGTCTGACTTTCCTCAACTCTAAACTGTCCGCCCCCCCACCTCCTCCCATTCAGGTCTCAATCACGACACTTCTGGAACCTTCCACCTCTCTACTCCAAAAAGAAAAGGGAGGTCAGAGGGTCTCCTTGGTAGGAATCAGTGGATCCTGAAGAGCAGGGCTGTGTGCAGAGGCCAAAGATGGGACGCAGGCGCTGGAGCTGGTACCCTACTCCCAATGCCGCTGGGGCTGGGGCTGCGGGCCCATGTTGGCACCTACAGCCCGGCAACCTGCCTTCCCCAGAACTGGAGGGTTGGGAAAGGGGGAGGGAGGGGAGACAGGCAGAGACCAAGATGAAAGACACAGTCTTTAATGACTTAATTTTGTAAGTGACATCGCCACTTTGTCATGCTCTGTTGGTCTCACGGACCAGTCCTGGGAGAGAGGGGCGGGACCGCACAAAGATGTGAAGACCCAGGAGGCGAGGCCAGGGCGGGGGGGGGGGTCCCTCAGAGGCTGGGCCCCCGCCTGCCACCCTGACCCGTCACTGAGTCCAGCCCCAGTGACTACCTATGCCTACAGTGTGGGGGTCACATGACTGACGCCCCCTATCACGTGACGAGAGGACCAGCTGTTCCCCCACCGCACGACCGTGTCTCAGGCATGCTGGGATGCGGTGGATGTGGGCACACACGTGGGGGTGTCGGCAGCTTCCCGGCCCGTTTGCATCCTGATCCCTGGTTCCTGTCGCGGCCTTGGGAGGAGGACACATTCTAGGTGCATTGAGGTCCCTCCCGTATGATGACTCCCATATGATTTTACTGCACAAACTTGGCCTGGTTTCCATGGGAAATGTATTTAACTGTTGTCAGAAAGAGTGACTTGAGGCTGCAGACGGGAAACATCCTAATTCCCATTCCTACTTGATAAACTTCTCTTTCTGCCCATTTGTGTTGGGCTTGGCAATTGTAGCCCCTTCTAACTTATCGTAAAGATGTCCCAGAAAGATAAGAGGACACAGATGGCCCCCGCTCCTCCTAGAGCTGCAGCAAAGAAGGCAGACGTCACTGATAACCAAGGCGTCTTCGAGAGCCCTGGACACCAGGTGTCCCTGGGCCTTGAGAGGGTCACCTTCGTCTTCACAGCCTGAGACTCTGATAAGGTGTCTGAATGAGCGATGTGTTGCCCTGGCAATAACACTTAAATCAACAGTTTTGTTTCCTTGAATGGATGAATTAGTTTATTTTTTCTTTATTAAACCAGAAGAAAAAATATCATTAGCACATTTTACCTCTCCCACAAGAATGGAGGGAGAAAAACAAGGGAACTGTCCCCCCACACCTTGACCCTGTTGGATTTAAAAAATTTTAAGCAAAGTGTTTGAGAATCTAATTACATTTACATGAACAACAATAACTCTATAAAGAAGGTTGATTTATTCAGTTGTCGGGGGCTCATTTCATAGCTATGTCACCTGGAGGGGGCTTGGGGACTCCCTGTCAATAAAATCAGGTGGTCCAGGCGGCAGTCCTGCAGTTTCCCATAGCTGCAGTGGGCTAATGGTGTTTCCACCCCCGCGTCCTCTCAGCCACGCTCTACGGCATAGAATTTGGAAGATGTGATCATGCCAAGTTTTGCCTTCTGAAATGAAGCCAAAAAGTTACCTTTTATGAATAAACAGCCTGTCTTTGGAGATGTGGGGAGTTTTGGTTAAGCTCCTGGTCTGGAACCTGATCCACTTAACCAACATCCATCCATCGTCAGCTACAAGAGTGTCTTTGCTCTTCACCTTCTAACAAAAGCCCAATGACTACTTTTTCAAAATAGATGATCAGGGTGACTCTGGGTCTTGACCTTCTGTCTCTGGAGCAAGAAGCCTGAGTATTTGGATCCCACGACCCTGTCTTGGCAAAGCCTGATCTTCTCAGGGTCACACTTTTCTGTTCTGTTCCTGACTTTTGCAGAGATCTTTATAAGAAACAGCTGCATGAAGTATAGCCATGGTCCTTTTCCACAAAAATGTTACCCAGGACATTTCCACTTTATCCCACTGGGTTCCCAGCATCGATTACACAGAGTCCTCTTTTCTAGAATGTACCTGCTCCCTCCTTTCTGATAAAAGACGCTCATCTGTTCGTATCTTTGCATTTGGTCTGCAGGGAGCTTGGAGCCATGTCCAAGCTCAATTATAGAAGTCAGTGTTGTTCCCTCCTGTCTCTGGTTCTCATCATCTCCTGGTACTTTTACTCTCCTGGGACCTGATCCTCCATTTAGTTGGCACTTGTCATTGTTGGGAGATACAGGGGCACAAGGGGTCAGGAGCTTGGGGTTTAGATTCAAACAGCCTGTGTTCAAAACCCAGCTGTGTGTCCTCGGTTAGGTGATGAGTCTCTCTGAGCCTAACCATTGCCCATTTCTGTATTTTACATCAAGTGAGCCCTATTTAGCTGGAGCCTAGCTAGGATCTGAAGAAACATTCAGGTTTCTCATAAAACTTTTAGGTAAACAGGAAACAGTAATTAATATCTTCCATAGGGCACACCAAAAAGGTAGATTTCTTGACTTATTATTTTTAATCTTCGGAGAAAGAGAGATGGGATTTCGGTACTGCAGGGTTGGGAAGCTCTCCCCCGTGTATTTTCAGAGAGGACCCTCCTGATGAAAGGGAGGTCCTCTCTGCCTGGGAACCAGAGAGCCAGGCGGGACTAATTTCTAGACTTCTTGGGCCACGGGAGCCTCTATAATTCTAACTCCAGTTCCAATGTGTGGTGGGTTTTTCCACACCGTGGAGCAGTTCTCAGACACCAGCTGGGTGCCCTGCAGTTCAGCTTAATTCTGACACTATGTGCCTGGAGGGAGCGTCAGACCCCCCAGATTAGGGGCTCAGCCCCACAAGACTGATCCCCGCTTCAGATGCCAATTGCAAGTCCAGGTGGTTGCCTGTGCGTCTGACAAAACAGCTGTAGATTGGAGGTTCCAGTGACCTCCTCCTTGGGTTTGATTAATTTGCTAGAGTGGCTCACAAAACCTAGAGAAACATTTTACTTATAGATGACTAGTTTATTATAAAAGGACATAACCCGGGAACAGCCAGATGGAAGAGACGCACAGGGCCAGGCATGGGGGAAGGGCATGGAGCTTCCTGGCCCTCTCCAGCTGTGCCGTTTCCCCCAAATCTATACATGGTCACCAGCCTGGAACATTTCTGAGCCCTGTCCTTTTGGATTTTTATGGAGGCCTCATTACAGAGGCCTGATTGATTAACTCTTTGGCCATTGGTGATGGACTCAACTTCCATCCCCTCTCCCTTCCCGGGTGGCCTGGGGATGGGACTGAAAGTTCCAACCCTCTAGTCACATGGATGGCTCCACTGGCATCCAGCCCCCATCCTTAGATGCTTTTCCGAAAGTCACCTCATTAACATACCAAAGACACCTTTCTTACTCTCATCACTTAGGAAATTCCGAGAGTTTAAGGAGCTCTGCGCCAAGGACTGGGATGAAGACCAAATACGTATTTCTTATTACAAATCACAGTATCACAGCCTCCTGTGAAAAGCAACTTGGAAGCCCATGTAGAGCAATGCTTTAATCAAGGGATGAGGGCGTGGCCTCATTCGCTGCGGCCACTGCGCGAGGACAGCCTGCAGGGCACAGTGGCTGAGCAGGCAGGATATGATGGGCTGGCTCAGGCATCAGAATGACCAGTCAGACTTTAGAATGCAGATCCCCAGGCCTCTCCCTGGACATCCTGTGCAGCAGGGCCAGCCCGGGCCCAGGGCTCTGTGTGTCCTACAGGCTCCCAGGTGATTCCACCTGCTGGCTGGTGGGGTTTGGGGAGCTCTGGGTAGCTGAAGTCAGCGCCTGGTAATTAACTTTGATGCCTTCCCAGACCCAGGTTTGGGTCAGAGCCAGAACTTGCCCGGGAGGGTTTGTCGAAGGCTGTTACTCTTCTTCCAAGGAAACCACCAGAAAAAAAACACATTAAAAGATATTATTTGTTATCCCCTTTGGCTTCATTTTTTTCTTTTGGAAGTGAGTTGGCAGTGGAGATGATAAAGCTGGGGAGGAGGCATCTGGAAGGAGCGTGTTATTAAAACTCTCAGCCTAATTCAGATTGATAACAGCGTTTAAGAGGCCAGCTTTCCAGGCGGTAATTGAGTTACACTCTCAGCAGCAGAGTCCCTCCAACTCCATACCTGCCAGGGGGAGAGAGTGATGTTGCATCCAAGGACCACCCTGGGCATCTCTGAGATGCCAATTATCCACCGCTCTCCTGGACCATTTGGCTTTCACGTGCCTGGAGACCTCAGAGCAGAGGTGAGGCCCCAGTGTGTGCTCTGATGCTTCTTCCCCTCTGCTGTCTAACCAGCTAGGCAGGGCAATCCTTCTGGAAACTCCCCTCCTATGGGGGAGCTGGACTGCTTCTCCATAACTTCTTGCCCAGAGCTCTTGGCTGCCAACATTGGTCACATTGACCAGCCACTCAGGTGCATCTGTCACTCAGTGGGTATCTATTTAGACAAAATCTCCCCTCTATCTGGATTCTCTTCTCTGGGTTGGCCCTTGCTCATCCTTCCAGCTTTGGAGGGTCATTTGTCCTCTACCTTCTGCCAGGCAGGGAATCCTCTCATTGGAGTCTGCACTTTCTCTCCCCTCTCTGAGCCCCGTATGCACCTCCCACCCAGTGGGGCAGGTACTGTGGTACTGAGTAGAAAGGCAGGAGATCCAGGCAGAGATTGGCAGAGGTGCCCTGGCCACCAAGAATCGTTGTGACTCATGGTATATCAAAAATTGGAAAAAAAGAGAAAGTTGACACTTAACAGAGCTTCAATATCCTAGACACAGTTTTAAATGCGTTATGCAGATTACCATATTTAATCCTCATGCTAATTCTATGATGTACGGAGTTTTAGCATCACCATTTTGAACTTAAGAAAGACACAAAACAGAACTTAAGGGTTAAAAAAAATCACAAAGGACAAAAAGAACATTATGTAATCATAAGTAAAGAAGAGGTACTCATCATACATATATATGTACTTAATTACATAGCTTCAAAAAAAAAAAAAAAACCCTAAGCAATACTAACAGAAATCCAGGGAGAAATGTTAATGGAGCTTTTAATGATAGATCAAGCAGACAAAAGAAAGCAGAGATACTGAAGTCTTGACCAAGACAGTGAAGAAGCTGGAGCTGTGAGGTATGCAAAGAACATTACACTCAAGAGACAGAGGGTGTGCCCTCCCCCTCCACCCCAGAACACAGAAACACTCACAAAACCAGGTCGTATATTAGGCCATAAAGAAGTCTCAATCTGCTTCTAAGAATTAATGTAAAATAAACCACATTGTATAACCACAATAAATGACATTCAAATTAGCAAAAGAATAGTTTTTTAGAAACCCCAATTCTGGAGGAACTAGTTAACATACCTCTGAATAACTCGTGGAAATCATCAAGGAAAATAAGAAAAATATTAGAATAAGTGATAATGGATTTTGATATGTCAGAATCAGCGGGTCAAAGTCAAAGCTGTTCTTAAAGAGGAATTGACGGTTCTAAATGCATTTATCAGGAAGTAACAGATATTAAAAATGAATAAGCCAGGGCTTCCCTGGTGGCGCAGTGGTTGAGGGTCCGCCTGCCGATGCAGGGGATACGGGTTCGTGCCCTGGTCCGGGAGGATCCCACATGCCGCGGAGCGGCTGGGCCCAGTGAGCCATGGCCGCTGAGCCTGCGCGTCCGGAGCCTGTGCTCTGCAATGGGAGAGGCCACAGCAGTGAGAGGCCCACGTAACACAAAAAAAAAAAAAAAAAAAAAAATGAATAAGCCAGGTGTTTGATGTGGACAGTTGGAAAAAGAGCAAGAGAGTGACCCTACCCTGTACCCACCCTCTCCAAAGTAAGGAAGGAAATACAAATTATAAAATCAGAAATAAATAAAACCTATAAAGAGGGTGACCAAACCCAAAATCTGGTTAGAAAAAATTGACATGTTAGACTTTTGGAAAGACTAATCAAGAAAGAGATTGAGAAGTTAGAAATAAATAAGATAAGAAATTAATATCATGAACAGGAATAGTTACTAAATTTGTTACTTTAATGGAATGGGTAAATTCTTATAAAAAGTATAAAATTCCAAAGCTGGTGTAAGATAAATAGACAACTTGAACAGACAAATGCATGTTCAGGAAGTTGAAAGAGAGCCAAGAATTTCCTTCACCAATAAAACCCCAAAGTCCAGATTTTTTTGAGAGATTTCTCCAATATTTTCTAGGTATTAATTTCTGTTAATTAATTTGTTCTATACAAGATATTAATTTCTGTTTTATACAAGGTATTTGGGAAAGTAGAAAATGAATGAAATTTGCCTGGCTCATTTTGAGAGGCTGGTGTAATCTGGATTTCATAATCAAATAAAGACAGGAAGAGTAAAAAAAAGTACAGGTCCGTTTTATTTATGTACAACGTTGCAGGAATCCTAAGTAAAATATTAATTAACTGAACTCAATAATGTATTAAGAAAAATGACACACGATGAAGTAGGATTTATCCAGGAACATCTGAAAGTGTCTCACTGTAATTCATTATAGTAGCAGACTAAAGGAAAAGTATCATTGTTGTATCTTAATCAGTGCAGAAAATCCATTTATTCAATAAAGCTCAGAACCTATTTGTGATAAGGCACGGAGGAAAAACCTTCTAATCCAACCCTGAATCTCTACTTAATGCCGTATACATAGCTGGATTCTGGGTGGATTAAAGTTCTAACAGGGAAAGCAAAAGTTAAAGAAAATGCACAGAAAACCTTTGTCACCTAGAAGCCAGGATGCCTTTAATAAAAATTCAGAACCACAAGCCATAAGGCAACAAATCAGTACATTTCATTTTATCAGCGTTAGAGATTTTTGTTCGGTGAAAGACAATATGGGCAACGTTAATACACAGCTGAGCAAAGGAGAAGAGACATTTGCAATGTTAAAAACTGACAAGGGATTAAGACCTAGAATTACAAGGAACTCCTGCAAATCACAGAGTTGAGGATGGCAACCCCAGTGGAAAAAATGTACGAGGGGTATGAGCCGACAGTTGATAGAGAAGAAACCCCAAAGCTAATAAGCATAGAAAGGAAAGTTCAAAGTTATTAATAATCACAGAAGGAAAATTCGGGCAAGACACCACTTTATATCTAACGGACTGGGAAAAATTTACGAAGTGGGTAAGCCAAATGTTGGGGTGGATGTGGGCTGCAGGCACATCCAGGACGTTTGCTGGGTGTGATGTCGCTGCCATCCTGGAAGGCCACAGGGGGACTGTAGCCACAAACTCTGCATGTGCACGTCTTAGGACCTGGCAGTTTTGCCTCTATGTATCCAGCCCAGAGACATCCTCAGGGACCCACACGAGCGTCCTTTGAGGTGTGCATATGATGAGAGAGCGTGGGAGGCAGCCTGGGTGCCACCTGTCGGAGGGAGCAAGCAGAGGTAATACTGGGCAGGTGTACACTGTAGGGGGCTGGGCAGGTGTGCACTGTAGCGGCTGGACAGGAAACAGAAACTGCAGACTCTATATGCACAGAGGAACACGATGCGACTGGAAAATGAGACCTAGGGCGCAGTATCCTTTGCACAAATAAAACATACATGCTGATTTTCAAGAACACCAACATACAGAAGAAGCTATGTCATTGTCATAAGGAAGAACCTTTGTATTCTATTACAAGCTACTCACTAAAACGATGTTGCCTAGAAGCTTAAATTCTACATAATGGCCCATCGCTGGGGACCCTGCCTCCCAGCTAATGGGCATTAAGCTGAGATACATTTGTTTAGTTCACAGGATACTTCCTGACCAGGCCCACCATTGAATGGCTGTGGAAGAGAAGAAATTAACACATCCCCTCCAGAGTCTGGCCGGAACCAGGACTTTACCCCCTCCCCTTTTAGTATAAAAGAAGTCTCAACTCTAACAGGGACACTAGTCCACCACCTCTTGGTCTGCTGGCTTTCTGAATCAAGTTATTCCTTCCCCAGAAACTCATGTCTCCATTTATTGTCTTCTCACACGGCAGCAGTATGAGCTTGGACTTGGTAACATCATGATCATAACAAAATTGTTCCCTCTGGGCAGGGGAGCAATGGGAGTGGGGTGTGGGAATTCAAGGGAATCAGTGCCCAGATACTGAGGAGAAGTGGGAACCTTGCATCAATCGGGGATTAAAATATGCTACCAGGTGATAAAATGTTAAACCACCCTCTGTGTCTGGAGGCTCTTTGTTTGTTTGTCCAGGGACTCAGAGCAAAGGTAAGACCTTGCAAAGTGACGGAGGCCCCACATTCTTAACCACAGTGCCCTGACACCGCTCGAGGTAGACGGGCCAAGTTTTAGTTCCACACTGAGTATTCTGTGAATCCCTTATAGACTTGGGCATTGAAACGACTCCTGGCTCGAAACCATGTGTTCCTGCGTGCACATTGGTACACACAAACGTATGCACACACACACACATGCAAACATGCATGCACATCGCTCAGCTTGCAGAGGGGGTGGGCAGAATTCAGGGATATTGCCTTTTTTGTGTGTGTTGAGGTGAGATAACCTCGATAAATTCTCTTATTAAATTTAGTATCTTTGATCAAACACAAGAAAACCCAAGAAGGTGAATTATTAACACGGGGGTTTGCCTCCTACCCTCTAGGGCTATTGTTACACAAATGCATCCAGCTGAGGGGCGGCCACAAATTAAACATGGAGGTGCCGTCAGGTATTCCTCTCCTTTCAAAGGTCACCGGCGCTTCACCTGCCTGAAGCAACATCTACTCTCTCTGCTTCCTGCCAAAGCTTCATTTCTCAGGGAGCCGCAGGCTCACAGATACACACTAATTATCAAAAAGGCATCTTCGTAAATGATGAATTTCTGGGTTGGGCATCGTGTAGGCCCGGTATTTGCCTTGGGCTGAATGAATGTCTGCAGAGGGACTTGAAAGACGTTGGCAGGTGAATAGAGGGCCGAGCGTGAGGTGTGGGGAAAGATGACGTTTCCTCGCTCTTCTCCTGTTGAGATGTGCCAGCTCTGGCCACGGGGAGGCTATACCTCAGGTAGGTTTTTGCTGTGGGTCCGCAACAGCCAGAGCATACCTAACACCCACAGCCTCAGGGACACAGCCAGGGGCATCCGTTCCAGTTGGTCCGTGAAGCCTCTTGGAGCTGAGAAGAAACCAGAGGCAAGAAGAAGCTGGGGCAGCTGACGTGGACCCAGGCCAAGGGTGGCATTGGGCCCGACAACTGTGCCCTTTGTAACAGTTCTGGGGGCACGGCCAGTGGGTCCTAGGCTTCCCCTGCTGCATCTGTGAGTGCACCCCAACCTCACAACCAGACACCCCAAGATCAGAGCACTCGTGTGGCTCCTTCCTCTGCCTGTGGCCCCACCCGTGGCTGGCTCCTTCCCCCTGGGCCAGCTCACTGTGCCCTTCTCACGGGGTGGGGGCGGTGGTCCGCTGTCATCACCACAACTCTCCGGGTTAACACTTCCGGGTCTGCTCTTACCTTACGCTACCGTTTGGTTGGTAACTGCTGTCTCCCCATCAAGGCGTGGCCTCTGCCGGTTGGCTTCTGCTGTCAGAGCACAGGGCCCTGCTGCTCAGGGCTCAGCTGACATCAGTGCAGGGGACGAGGGGGCCCAGGTGTCAGCTCCCCAGAAGCTCATGGTAGATGCTTGGGGGTGGGGCGGGTGAATAGCTAGTAGCTCTGAGACTGAGACCGAAGCTGTTGCCCTTGGACCCTGTGGCCCGTGTCAGGGTGGAGTGTGACTGGTGGGTTTACCTTTTGGTCACAGAGGGTCCCACCTCTGGGCCTGAAGCCCCGCAGGTAGTGGCTCTGCTCTTGGTCTTGGCCTCCTGGGTCATGGGCAGGACAATCAACTGACCGCTAAGGGGCGCTGGATTGTGGAGTCAGGAGGCGGGGCCTCAGGTGCTCACCTGGGGCCTGTGAGCAGGGCTCCCAGGATGGCAGTTAATCCTCTTTCCCAGCCTTGTCCACCCCAGCTTCTGAAGGCAAGGGGAGGAGGGGGACCCTCCTGCTACCTGCCACATGCCAGCTCCCCCAGCTTGAAATATTAATGCTCTATTGACCTGAGTTTCCTTTGGCATCTGAAATTAATTTAATTTTATTTGGATCAAGAAGGATTTTAATGTAAAATAACCAGCAAACCCTTTGCCAACCTCGGGCAGTTTAATAACCAAAAACTTTGATTAAAAATTTTAATAGTCTGGAACGATAGAATGGTATAGAGATGGGACAAGTTAAGCCTCTGCCATTCACAGCGATGTACGTTTTTTCTGCCCAGGATGGGGAAGTCTATTTTCTTACTTTTCCCCAAAGGAAACAAAAAAAAAATTTAACTCTCTAAAACAAAGTTTTCTTAGAAAATTAACCTCAATTCCTATCTCATGGCTTTACTTTATTTAGTTTTGTCAAGCACATGCTTTGATTCTCGGGAGGAGAGCCAAGAAGGACACGGAGCTCAGCTCTGCGGTGCTTGAGGCTGGGCTTCCACTGGCCCAGGCCTCATCCTTGTGTGGGTGTCCTGGGGCTGCCATAGTGAATTACCACAACCAAGTGACTCAAAACTACAAACATTTATCCTCTTACTGTTTCAAAGGGCAGAGGTCTGAAATCAAGGTGTCCATGGGGCCAGAAGACTCTAGGGGAGGAGACTTCCTCACCTCGTCCAGCCCCTTGGGGCTCCTGGTGTCCTTGGCTTGTGGCTGCATCCCTCCACTCTCTGCCTCTGTGGTCACGTGAGCTGCTTCTCTCTGTGCATCTCTTAGATTTGTCCTTAGATAGAGGGCCCACCTGGATAATCCAGGATGATCTCATCTTGAGACCCTTAACATAATCACGGCTGCAAAATAAGGTCACATTTTCCATGTCAGGTCACATTCATAGGTACCAGGGATTAGGACTCAGACATATATATCATTTTGGAGCCACTGTCCAACCCATTGCAATCCTCATACCACCCTGGGAGGAGGGTCACAGATGAAGACACAGAGTGTCTTTGGTCCAGTGATAAGGAAACATAACCAGACCTGGAGAGGTGAATGCTGGTGATGCTGGGAGGAGAGACTCTGCTCCCACCCCCAGAGGCAAGAGGGTAGGTGGGGGCTGTGGACGTCTGTGTCCCCCAAATCCACATGTTGGAGCCCTAACTCCAATGTGATTGCATTTGGAAATGAAGCCTTTGGGAGGTGATCATGAGGCCATGAGGGTGGGGCCTCATGATGGGATTAGTGCCCTTATAAAAAGAGGCACCAGAGACCCACCACCCGACCTTGACCACCACACAAGGACACAGTGAGAAACTGTCCTTCTGGAAACCAGGCAGTAGGTTTCACCAGGAACCGAATTTGCTGTTACCTTGATCTTGGACCTCCAGCCTCCAGAACTGTGAGAAATAAACATTTGTTGCTTAAGCCACACAGTCTGTGGTATTTTGTTATAGCAGCCTGATCAGACTAAGGCAGTGGTATCAGCTTTCTGGAGAGGCAATTTGTTTCTCAATATCTATCTATCTGTCGAACTATCTGCTTATCTCTCTATCTGAAGACCTTGAAACTGTGTGTATCTTTGACTCAGAAACCCTTCTCCTAGGAATTTATTTATCCTAGGGAGCACTCAGAGACAGACACTGAGATTTATGTCCTGGGTGTTGGTTGCAGCATGGTCTTTAATACTGAAATATAGCAAATGACCGAAACATCCAAAATAGGGAAATGGTCACAGGAAATGAATTCTTGGGTAACCATGAAATCATAGGATATTTAATGACATATGGTAAAAAGGTTCAAGCTGCATTGCACCACGAAAGAAAAGTTACAAAGGAGAATGGAGAACAAGGATGCCAATTAAATAGAGAAGGAAACACATACACAGGTAGCTGGAAGTAGAGACACAAGCTGTTAACAGCTGCTAACTCTGAGAGGGGATCACAGGTGATCTTTCTAAATCTGAGTTTTTGACACCTTTCGGAGGGCACTGATTAAGACCTGGGATACAGAGAGGTGGTTTTGGCCCCCAAAGAGCTCCCAGTTTAGTTGGGAAAAAGAAAGACATGTAAGCAAGTATGTCTGATGCCAAGTGATCTTGATAAAACGGGCCATGAACCAAGTCATACGTGGCAGGGAGGTTTAGGGGGGCTTGGGAAGGAGGTGGGAGAGAGGGTATTCCCGGGGGAGGGGACCGTCTGAGCAAAGGCTGGGAACAGCCATTGGGCTGGGAGTGGGGGAGTTTGGCAGGGGGGGTGGGGGCATGGAGTCTGTGCAGAGAAAGCCTGGAGGGGAGGCTGGAGGTGGCTGAGGACAGCTTGGCCGTGGTTTTCTATGGGGTTTGTTCTTTTTGGAGGGATTGCGGGGAACAATTGAGTTTCTGAGCAGGGACGTGACTATTCTGTTTGCGCTTTGGAGAGCTCATGGGGTGACTTGGAGGGTGAACTCCAGGGAGATGATGCTGGGAGCAGGGGTACTAGACGGGAGTCTGGGCAGTGGTCCAGAACCTTCCTCCTCTCTGACCTGTACCACAGTTGCTTCTCTACTATGCCACGTGCCCACCTTGGGGAATAGGGGAAATGAATTAAAAGTCTCCAGGCTCTTATTCCTGCTGGAGGCCCCCATTCCCCTGGAACCCCTGTCCCTGGCTGTCCTCCAGGTATAAACCCGCATCCTGCTGTGCTGATGACCCATTTATTCACATCTGCAGAACTCTGGAGAGAAACGACACAAACCTCTTATTCCCCGTGGGGACAGAAAATGGTCACACTCCTGTTTGTTGTTATAACACACATATTTGAAATGCCAAAAATCTTGGGTCTGGGGAGAGATGGAAATATTTTAGAAAAACCCTCCTAAGTCCAGCAAATGGGGTTGGGGACCTTGTGAACTGAAATTGCCCTCAGCCCTTGTTGGGAAAAATAATTTTCCTGCAAGTGAACGAAGCCGCTTCCTGTACTTTATTGTGTTGCCTCAGCAAGATGCGCTCGGGCAGAGGCAAAAGTAAAAGAAAGGAGTTTAATCAAAGTCGAGCTTGGCCTTGGGAACTCCTGAAGAATTGGCGTTGAGAAGCAGCTGCCCGTGAACCACTTTCTGGAGGACACGACCCCGCCCTGTCTGGAGAGGAAGGATGGAGGGTGGAGTGTAGAGGGTTGGGGTGCTCAGGGGTGAGAAGAGGCAGGACAAGGTTCAGCCAGGGTTTTGTGCCTGTTTTCTGCCTCCCTTCCTGTTTATGCCCCAGAGGTCCCTCAGAAGGGCGTGTGGATGCTCTGAGAAGCCCCCTCCACACCCACAGCTCCAGGAGTATCCAAGGGTGCGGCAAACTTAGCCTGGTGTCAACGGAGCCGGAGCTGTGTCCTGGGCCGCACATGCCTCCACAGGGTCCCTCATGGTGTGTTGACCCGACCACATGCCCTGTGGCTGGAGAGCCAGCCTGAGGCTTGTGTGAAGGAAGGGCTGCCGGCCCTGGGCAGTTGGTGTGGTCAGCCCCCTCCCAGCCCCACAGCCCATCCTGGGCAGCCCTTTCCCCATCAACCTGGCCAAGGCCGTGGGCCACATCCCCTTCCACATCAGGGGCAACAGCGGCTTCTCCCTTGTCTCTCTAGGATCAGCAGCAGCTCTGGAAGGTTGACCTTGAAGGTTCCAACGAGGCAAGCCCCTCCCGTCCTCAGAACCAGCCCGTGAGCCAGCTGAAGGACACTTGCCTTCGAGCAATCCCAGGTGACATTAGGGGCACTGGTGTTGTCGTCTGGATCCACCAAAGACCTGTACAGATGCTCAAAGGAGGAGCCAGTGAGATGGGAGGAAAGAGCGTCCAAACTCTGGAGGTGAGAAAATATCTTTTTAATGCATCCCTCCTTTTATAATAGATTATTTAAAAATTAACATGCAGTAATATGGACTTAATTTGTACATTGGGACCCACAAAGTGGAGGTCACCCTAGTGGTCTGGCCCGTGTCACAAATCTAAACTAAATCAGCCTACACTTACAGAAACACCTTCTAAGGGAACCTCACATGCACCAATTCCTCATCTCAGCTTAGCTGGCTCACTGGACCCCAGAAAACAGGTCCTGCTAGCTTCTAGAGAGATCCCAACCTCCCAGCCATTCGTGCCCTATTCCCGAGTGGTCCTTCTACGCTCTGCAGAATGCCCTCTTGCCCAAGTTTCCCTGAGTAGGGTGCTCCACTGCTCATGAGGCACTGTCTCCCTCAATCCAAGAATTATTTCACCGTGAATACAGGACATCAAATTCGTTACTAAAGTGATTCAGTTTTGCCTTTTGACCCTTCTCGGTAAACAGATCCATGAATTTTTACACATGTATAGTTTCATGCAATCACCACCCTGATTTGGATACAAAATGGCTCCATCACCCCACAGAATCCCTCGTGCCACCCTTTGGTGGTGACATCTCCCCTCCGCACACCCCAGGTGGTCACTGATCTAGCCTTCATCACTAGTTTTCTTGTTTGGAGATTATCATATGAATGGAATCGAGCAGTGTGTGGCCCTTTGAGACTGGCTTCTTTCACTGAGCAAAGTGCCTTGAGATCCATCCAAGCTGTTGTGTATCAGGAGTTCATTCCTTTTCATTGCTGAATGGTGTTCCATCGTACGGATGAACCCCACTTTATCCCGTTATCTGATGGGGGTGCTTGGCTTTTAAGTAGAGCTGCTCTAAATATGTGTGTACAGTTCTTTGTGTGAACCTAAAATTTTGTTTCTCTAGGGTAAATGCCCAGGAGAGGAATTTCTGGGTCCTATTGTGTTTGTTTAACTCTATAAAAAACCACCAAACTGTTTTCCTGAGTGACTGTACTATTCTGCATTCCCATGACAACGTATGAGGGTTCCAGTTGCTCCACATCCTTGTGACCACTTGATATTATCAGAATTTTCATTTTAGCCTTCCTAACAGGTGTGTAGTGATATTTCATTGTGGTTTTAATTTGCATTTTCCTAGTGACTAATGATGTTGCACATCTTTTCATGTGCTTATTTGCAATCCAGATGACCTCTTTGGTGAAACATCTGTTTAAGACAGTTGCCCATGTTTTGAGCATTCTTTATATATTTTGGACACAAGTGTTTTGTTGGATTTGTGATTTATAAATATTTCCTCCCAGTCTGTGGCTTCTTTCTTTATTCTCTTAAAAGTGTCTTTTGAAGAGCAAAGGTTTTAATTTTGATTAAGCACAATCTGTCGAATTTTTCTTTTATGGAGCACATTTTGGTGTCACATCTAACAACTCTTAGCTTAACCTTAGGTCATGAACATTTTTCTCCTATGTTTTCTTCTGAAAGTTTATAGTTTTAAGATTTACATTTAGATTTCTGATCCATTTGAGTTAATTTTTGTACAAAGGTGAGGTTTAGGTCAAGGTTCAGTTTTTTTTTTCTATGGATGACTAATTTTTCCAACACCATTTGTTGAAAAGACTACCCTTTCTCCACTGAATTTCTTGTATGACTTTTTCAAAGTTATACTTGTGTGGGTTTAATTCTGTAGTCTCAGATCAGTCTCACTGATCTATGTGTCTGTCTCTTTGCTAACACCACACAGCCTAGATTCCTGTAACTTAAGCCTTAATACTGGAATAGTGATCCTTCACACTTTCTTTTTCTTTTTCTAAATTGTTTTAGTTATTCTAGTTCCTTCACTTTTCCATATCAATTTTATTGTGTTGTCCAAAAAGTTCATTCAGGTTTTTCTGTAAGAAACCCAAATGAACTTTTTGGCCAACCCAGTATAACCAGTTTGTCTATATCTACAAAAAAAAATCCTGCTGGGATTTTGATGGAAATTGAATTAAAGTTATAGATCAATCTGGGGAGAATTGACATCTTTACTGTCTTCCAGTCCAGAACATGGTATGTCTTTCTGTTTATGTAGGCCTTCTTTGGTTTCTTTCAGCAATATCTGTAGTTTTAAGCATACAGATTTGTTTTGTTACATTACACTTAATTTTACTATTTTTGTGTGCTATTATAAATGGTATTGACTTTAAAATTTTAGTTTTCGCATGTTCATTGCTGTTATATAGAGATATTGATCGTGTGTGTGTGTTGACTGTTTCCTGCAACCTTGCTAAACTCATTTATTCATTCTAGGAGTTTGTGTGTGTGTGTGTGTATGTGTGTGTGTGTGTGGTGGTTTTTTTTTTTTTTTTTTGTAGATTCTTGGTACATTCCATGTAGGCCAGTCATGTTGTCTGCAAATAGGAGCAGTTTTACTTCTTCCTTTTCAATCTGCATATCTTTTATTTCTTTTCTTTTCTTGCCTTTTAAATTTCTTTTATGGCTTAAGCATGAGCAATCTATTCTCTCATAATGCTGGTGGCTGGAAGTCCAAGATCAAGATGTTGGCAGGGTTGTTTTTTCTAAGACTTCTGTCTTTGGCTTGTAGATGACCTTCTTCCCCCTGTGTCTTCACATTGCCTTCCCTCTAGGTTTCTATTTCTTTTTCTTGCCTTATTGCTATAGCTAGTATTTCTAGTACAATGTTGAACAGGAGTGGTGAGAGTAGACATCCTTGCCTTGTTCCAGATCTTAGGGAGAAAGCATTCAGTCTTTCATGATTGAGTATGATGTTAGCTACAGCTTTGCAGATGTGCTTTATCAGGTTGAAGAAGTTCCCTTCTATTTGTACTTCACTGAGAGTCTTTGTGATGAATGGATGTTGAATTTTGTCAAATGTTTTCTGTATCAACTGATATGATTGTATGGGTTTTAAAGTTTAGAATGTTAATGTGGTGGATTATAGTGATGGATTTTTGAATATTGAACCAACCTTAATTCCCAGGATATTCCTTTTGCATGTTACTAAATGCAATTTGCTAATATTTTGTTGAAGATTT
The DNA here is from genome assembly GCF_963455315.2 of Globicephala melas. Classification (NCBI taxonomy): domain Eukaryota; kingdom Metazoa; phylum Chordata; class Mammalia; order Artiodactyla; family Delphinidae; genus Globicephala; species Globicephala melas. The sequence goes on along the minus strand of NC_083314.1, from coordinate 185,433,373 downwards.
TTGTGTCAAGTTTTGTGAGAGATATGGGCCTGCACTTTTCTTATGCTGTTGAGAATCAGTCTTTTATTTAGTAAGATGACTTGATGGGCTCTTGGTTCTGAAAGTTGAGTTCATGCACCCTACACCACAGGACATGCTTGGGAGCATTGGATTGTGTGCTACCCAATAATAGGAGCAGGAATGGGGTGCAGGTTAATGCAGGTGACAGCAGTGGTAAAGATGCAGGTTGAAGTTGGGCCTGGAAGAGAAAATGGAGTTGATAAATGAGGGGAGAGAGAGTACATGAGAGAGAGAGGAGCCCAGTGCTGGGCTATAGGCTGGAGCATCTCGGGAAGAGGTACCGGGGGAACATCTGGATGTTCTGGCCAAGTTGGTCCTCATGCCAGGGACGTCCAATATTAGGGGTAAGCCCGGGGCTGGGTGGGCTGGGATGTCGCTTGGCACCCTAGGCACCCTTAGCGAGGCCACAGCTCCTACAGCCTTGGGTGGGCAGAGCTTGGGGTGTGCTGGAATTGAGTCCAGGGTTGGGGGGCCTGGAGTGCAACAGGTACCTTGCATGCCAGCAAGGAATTGAAAATGGAGGTGGCGAATATATGGGGAACAGGAAGATGGAACCAGGAGAAATTTGCCAGCTCCCCACTAAGAAAGGATCCCTGAGATTGGGAGGGAGCTGGATTCCTCACGTGTTGGACAGGGATTTAGGCCTATTTTTATTTAATGATTGAAGGACAGGGTGACTCCAGAAACAGAAGCGGGAGGACTTTGGGGACATTCGGGTGGCTCACCTTGGGTTGTGATGGGAGGTGGAGGGGAGGTCCCTTCTCAAATGAAACCTGGGAGAGACTTTTTCGGCCCCACAGTTTTCCAGCCCTCAACTCACTTCACTGTTCTGCTGATTTTAAAACTCGGTCACATTTTGATATTTCATTGAGTTTACTGACTCTCTATCAGAATGTCAGCCTCATGGGGGCAGGGTCTCCTATTCTCTGCTCCATCTTCTGACCTTAGAACAAGTCCCCAGCTCATAGTAGTTTCTCAGTAAATACCTGTGGAGTGAATGTCTCTTTCAGGTCATCCACCTCCAGCACAGTCTAGACCAGGGGCTGTGGGCTGAGTGGACACCAGCAGGGTGTAGGCCCTCGTGAGTTCCGCCGAGCACACGGCCTGTTCCAGCCCTGAGCATCCCTCTGCCCTGGTTTAACCCAGGGGTGAGCTGGGCCATGCTGTTTCCCGGCATAGACACCCCGCAGGGCTGGATCTCCTACACATTGGCGTTCTCCACACACACAGTGCTGTGGGTTGAACTGCGTCCGCCAGAAAGATACGTCCAAATCCTGACTGTGGCACCTGTGACTGGGACCTTACTTGGAAATAGGCTCTTTGCAGATGTCATCAAGTTGAGACGAGGCTGTTCATACTGGGTAAGGGTGGGCCGTAATCCAGTGACCAGTGTCCTCATAAGAAGAGGGAGATTTGGAGACACAGACAGGGAGAAGGCCAGGTGGTGATGGGGGCAGAGACTGGAATGAAGCAGCTGCCAGCCGAGGAGAGCCCAAATTCCCCAGAAGTGGGGAGACGCCTGGAGCAGGTCCCTCCAAGCCTCTAGAAGGAACCACCCGTGACCACACCTTGATCTCAGACCTCTGGCCTCTAGACGGGGGGAGGATGAAGTCCTGTTGTTTTAAGGCCTCTGGTCTGTGGTGCTTGGTTCCAGCAGCCCTGGGGACGCTGGCTGGCAGGGCAGGGCTCTGTGACCGGCTGGGTCTGTTTGCAGTCAGACAAGAAAGGGCAGAGCTGGTCGGGGTGCAGGCTGGTATCTTCTGTCCAGACAAGGAGGGGGTGGACTTGGGCCAGGAAGCCCATGCCAGCCCCGGAGTGTCTGAGTCATCTCGGCCCCAGCACAGACCAGCCAGCCCTGAGGCCCACGGCTGTAGCCCCTCCAGCCTCCACTCTCTGTGAAGCTGGGTCTGGCTGGCAGTAGGAATGTAGCCTGTGCTCTCCTGAGTCAGACCAGCTGCTCCTCAGCGGGGACCCCGGGACCGCCTGTGGCACGGCCTGGGACAGTGGTCTTTCATGCGGCTGGGACCCTTCTCAGGGAACATTCCTGCGAGGACTTGGGTGGACTCCTGGGGTTTTCGTGTTTCTACCACCCCACCGTCTCTGCACCATTGTTTTGTGTGTGAAGTGACCCAGGTCAGCCAGGGACCCTCCTGAAAGCGGGTGGAGGGTCTGTCTGCTAGTGGCTTCATCCTTCCTGTAGAGTCCCCTGGGGACACAGGTGCGGCCCCACTCTGCATGGAACAGCGCAGGGTCAGGAATCAGGACACCTGATTCGGCGCGTGGCTGGGGTGCAGAATCTTCCTTGGCTCAGTTTCCATGTGCTAAGACCTCCTCCACCCCCAGGGTTTCTGGGGGGGCAGTGAGGAAACTCTTGGGGAGTGGTCTGGAGAAGAGGACAAATGAGGAGCTGCATTGTCACCGGCATCCTAGGAAATCACGGTCCGTCTGAGGCCCCTTCCTGCCCTGGCCCCCGCCAACAGCGCAGCACCGCTAGTCACCGGGCAGGCTGCGGCCTGGGGTCATCTGTAGTCTGTCCTTGTGGGCCCAGCCAGGCTGCTACTCCGGGGCTGCTATGTTCAGCCATTTGGCCTCCACTGTGGCTCCCAGGCAGGGTTTGCCTCTCTGGCCCACCCCAGAGCCCTGATAACATAGCTGAGAGCAGCAGCCAGAACTAGGGGTCGCTGCTGGTGGGCAGGGCCCCTGCGGGGACGCCCTGGGGCTGGGGCTTTGGAGTCAAGGGAGCAGCGGTGCTCGCATAACTCAGACTTGACTCTTGGCCTCTGGTTGCCTCCCCCCGCTCGCTCATCCCCTTCGGGCTCCTGGGCCCGGATGTGTGTGTGAGGGTGACGCTGGGCTCAGAGGACAGAGGATGTGGGCATATGGGCAGTGACAGTGCAGCCAGTGATCCTAAACACGAGGGCATTTCTTAGTCCTTGTAGAAGGAGCTGGCATCCAGGTTTATTTTGGTTTGGAGGTGAGGACAGGTCAGTGGCCCTGACTGAATGGTCTGTGCGTGTTTGGGGATGTGTCTTGCATGGTAGCAAATCTAGTTTCTAAGATAAAGAAAGAAAATATGGCCCTCCAGGGATGCTGGCTGTAATGGGGGGCTGTGGCAGGGGAACACACCCTCAATTGGGAGATTGGGATGACACTGAGTGGGTCCTGTTAGCCTGGGTCAGGGTGTGTTTGTGGCAGGAGCAGACAGCATTCGGGCCAGCAGAGCCAGAACCATCTATGGTCTCGCTAAGGCAGGCTCAAGGCTTCCGAGGCGGGGCCGTGGGGAAAGTGGGGGAGGTCCTAGCTGCACCCCATTTCTCTCCACTGCAGCAGCGCTATCTCTTCTCTTGGCTTCTCTGAGCCCTGAGTCTGGGTGGGCTCTCTTACCAGTGCTGTCTCTCTGTGTCCAAAGTCCTGATTCTCGGGGGGACCCTGACTGGCCCAGTGTGGGTCAGGCGTCCACTTCCGTACAGTCAGCTGAAGTGGTGGCAGGGTCCCATGGAATACAGGGCCACCTCTTCCGAGAAGGGCAGATTCCCAAGGAGTGCGTGCAGCTGTGTGGGTGTGCGAGTGTGTGCACGCGCATACTCCTGTTGCCTTGTACACTGTCCCGTGTTGAGCACCTGTTATGTGCCGACCCCATTACCTGGCTTCATCCCCATCGCCCCTTGAGCAGCACATTTCCCCCCTTTGACAGAAGCAGAAACCAGGCCCCCAGAAGTTGGGCATCTTGCCTGGGATCCCACAGCTATATGTGGACGGAGAATCTGGGCTGTGCCTGCCTATGCAAGGGAAAGGGCAGCTGCAAAAACAAAGAGGCAGAGCTCCTCTTTTCTCAGGTGGACATGACTTGTCGGGGCAGGACCCTCACCCATCAGCTGCAGGCTCTGGAGTCTGAACTGATGGCAAAGCCTGGATCCCGGGGTGGGTGGCCTCGTAGAAGCAGGCTTGAGCAAACCTTACTGATGGATGTAAAGATGAACAGGGCTCAGGGCTCTGAAGATCCTTCCCTACTGAGGTGCCTGCCCACCTCTTCGTCCATGAGGCCTGGGAAAGATGCTCCCTCCTCTCTGGCCCATCCCAGGCTCACTGGGGCTTTCCCTTTGCTAACGCTGCTTTGTCTGGGACGCAGTGAGAACCAGATTCTGTCTTGGGCCAGAAAGACTGGAAAAGTAGCTCTGCCCAGGGACTTAACCCACATATGCTACTCTGTATAAACTTGCTATGCTGCAGTAACAAATGATCCCCGCATCCTGGGGGTTTAACACAGCTATGGTTTATTTCTCACACACTTTAATTTGCCATGGACCCAGACAGCTCCCCAGGGCAGCTCTCCTCCATAGCGTGACTCAGGGCTCCAGGCCTTTCCCATTCCTGGTTGATCTTAATGTGAAGACACCATGGCCGCCTACACCAGGGGAAGAGAGAGCTGGAGGATTGTCTGCCAGCTTTTAAATGCTTCATCCTAGAAGTGGCATCACTTCTGCTCACAGCCGACTGGCTAGAATAGCTATACGGTCTCTAACTGCAAAGGCACAGAGACATATAGGGGCACATGGTTATTAGTGAGAACAGGTGTCTTTGCCACACTTGAGTGAGAGAGCACCCTTGACTCTGAGTGGAAGGCCTGGTTCTAGATTTGGGATCGAATGTGGGAGTTAGCCAGGCGTAGGTTAATGATGCCATGTGACCTCTGGCCCTTACAGAGTGCCACCTCTCATGCTTTCCTGACAAGGCACACAAGCGTAGGTCTTTGCTTATTTTCTGGGGAGGCGACCTGGCCACGCTACTGTATTCACTTGTGTGATGCTGTCCATCCAGCTGACAAAGCCAGGCTCTGTGGGTGGACAGATAAGAAACCCTCCCTCCCGGGGATCCCTTCATTTCTCCGCCTTTCCCTCCAGGGTCTGGTAGACCAGAAGAGCAGAGAGACCTATAACCCCATGGCTACTGCAGAGCATGACAGGTGAATGGACAGAAGTGGGAACACATGGAAGGGATGGGGGGACCTCCCCAGGGGAGGTGTCCCTTTAGACATGTCTTGTAGCATCAGGAGACGTTGACCAGGGCAGCAGGTGAGGAGGGCTTGAGGAAGCAGCAGATATGCAGCTAGGCTGTTGCAGGATCACAGACGAGACATCCTCTGCTCCCCAGACCCCCACAGCCTCGCACAGGGTAGGCCAATGGAAGACTCTAGAAGCCTACCCATCTCTGAGAGCCTAGCTTGGAGAAACTCTTCTATGATAGATTCTGAATGTGGGCATTTTTACATCTTGAATAGGGAACAGAGTAAAAATAAAGCATCATTTTAATAGTTGGCAACAGAATTCCTTTCCGGGAGGGAACTGTCTTTATTTGGGACAGTCCCTGCCTGCAGTGCTGGAGGTGGAGGGTGGATTCCCAAGGGCCCAGAGAGAGGACAGACAGTCTTTAAAAAAGGACCAGGAATTCTGGGTGGGGTGAGAGCAGAGACAAGAGCAAAAGAGAGACGGGGTTGGGTTAGGAGGCCCTGGAGGTCTAACACTTGACTCTGAGCTGTCTGTGTTAAGCTCTCTCCGTCCAAAATTTAAGCCAAGTTTTCAACACACACAGGCCTCACGTGACTTCCTGTGGGAGGCTGAGGAGGGCCTTCTCTTTCCATGCGTGTTGATGACAGGGTAGGGTCAGAGGAGTACCAAGGATGTGAGGGAGGGACCAGGCGCTGTGCAGGGGTGGGAGCTCCCCTCTGCAGAGAGTCTCTGGGGTCCAGGCCTTTTCCTTTTTCAGCTCCAACGTCTGAGCAGGCGGGACCTCTCTGTAATCTGCAGGAACGTGGGGAGGGCATTGAGCTTTCCCAGGAGCATGACTAGGGCTTCAAGTTCACTTTGTTTGCACATAAAAGGGCGAGGAGACCCCAGCTGACCTCTGAGCTACAGCCATGTGCCACCCATGGCCAGTGATTCCTGAGGGGCTGAGGTCACGTGTGGGACCTTCCCTCCCTCCCTTACCCTGGGCACCAGGCTTCTAGGAACGCGAGGGGCAGTTCCTTCTCCCTGCTGACGGTTCATCTCAGGTGATGTTCTCCACCAGCCCCTGAATATTCCTCCACCCTCAGCTGAGCCTCCCTAAGTGCCACATACAGCCCTCGCTGGGTTCATAATTCTTCATGAGACCAAGACCTAACAATATGTTATGGCAAACGAATTCACGGAGGATGTGCGTTAGCACCTCCCAGCTAGTTTTGGCTCCAACTATTTTTGTTTGGGGGGCTGGGAGCTGCTGGGGGGATGGGCTGTGGGAGCTGGGCTTTGGGGGCAGAGACTCAGTCCTGCCGTGTCCCTTCTCAGAGCCTGGTTCTATTTCCCTGCGTGGAGCCTGGGTCAGGGTGGGGCTGGAGCATATGAAGATTTTGAGGTGGGTGTATTTCCTGAATCATCATCTGGTCCAGGCAGGCACCAGGGCGGGAGAGAGAAGAGGTGAAGGCGGGGAGGCAGGAGGGGGAAGGAGGGGGAGGGGGAGGGGGAGGGGGGAGAGGCAGAGAGAGTGGGGAGCAGCTGGCGAGAAGAGGGAGGCGGGCCTCTGCAGCAGGAAGGCGAGGGCGCCCGGAGATGGGGCCGCATTCCAGGGTCTGAAGGATCTACATGGAGGGAGGAAGGTGATAGCTTGGAGGATCTCGGAGAGTGGGGAAGCCAGAGGCAGCGATAGCTGGATTTGAACTGAGCAGCGTGATTACATTTGCAGCGGGTCTGCCTTCCTCATTATGATGAGTTAAGCTAACGCGGTTTTGCGTACCTTCCCCGAGCATCACCAGGTGATAGAGTGGAGGGACAGAGTGGCAGGACGCAGCCTGGGAAGCCAACCCCACAGGAGGGACCATGGAGTGCGGAGTGTCGGATGGAGTTTTCTGAGCAGCCTCAAGGCCCAGCTCCTGCCCTCAGTGCGTGGTCATCCTTCCTGCCTGGGGCCAGCAGCTTCCCACCAGGAACGGCCACTCCCTCTCCCTCCAGCAGGCGATCAGCTCAGCTCAGCCATGCGTAGCCTCGTGAGGTGCCCAAGACAAATGTTTGGCTCTAGGGCTCGAGCCTCCAAACCAGGAAATTACATTTTGCCAGCGGCAAATGAACTGCTGCCTCATGAGCCCTTTCTGAGCCCGGCAGGGTTGCAGACTGCAAGGCTCTCTTTGGAGGCCAGGACGCTGTGCACCTCTGCGGGCACACATCCACGTGCGGCCGCACTTATTAAATCGCATCTACGTTTTCTCCATGTCAGCTGCACACCAGGCATCTCTAGAGAGGGAGAGAGGCCAGTCGACACTGACAGGAGACTCCAGGGGAGTCCTCTTTTCCCTTTTGTGGGAGGGGAGATGGAATTGCCAGGCCATAAACTTTCGGGACCTGGAGATGCTCTAGGGGCCCAGGCAGCATCCGGGCGGTCATAAGCAGGTGACGGGGCAGTGCCTTCTGTGCAGTCGGAGTCTTGGCTTCAGGGAAGGCAGGGCTACAATTTATACCTTTCCTCCAAGTGACGGTCATGGAAAGTTCCAGAACAGCCGTTTGCTGGGACTTAATGCAGAGCCTCAGTGGCAAGTCTGCTGGGGGTCAGGACCTCCTCATCAGAGGGTGACTTTCGACTTTTCCAGGGAAAGATGAGAAAACTGTCCTGGACTCCCTCGTCCTCCCCAGTGGCTGTGGGGAGGGGGTCTGAGCCGCCACCGGGAAACTAAGTGTCTCTGATTGATAGGTGACATGAGAGTGGTAATAAGCTGACACACACTCCAATTTCCCCAGCAACTTCTGGCCCTCTGGGCCATGTCTCCGTGGACAAGAGCCTGCCTCCCCTTCCTGTCCGTCTGGGCCCAGTGGTCCCTTGGTGCTGGCCAGGGATCAGAAGGGGCTTTTCTGGTCTGTGATTTTTGCTGTGAGCGCAGAGATGATCCCTGTGTGCAGACAGCTTCCTAGGCGCCTCAGTCTCCAGTTCCAGCCGCTCAGAGGCTCGGGCAGGCCTGGTGCGAGCCCTGCCCAGGGCCGCTCGCTCCTGTGCTGGGAACTGGGGTCCTTCTTCCCCGGGAGCATTTATCGCACATTGAGGAATTTCGGTCCCTTTTGCTTTAAGTCAATTTTAAAGTCAATTGCTCACGGACACACCATCATTTCATAATTGCCCCGCACGGGGCCCACAGTTAATGTACGGAGTTTGAGCTAAATCACTAATCACAATGGCTTCTCGGAGGAGTCGGTTTCCAATCAGTGCCTGGCCGGCCACCCTTCCAGAAAGGACGCCCGGGAGTGGGCTCGTGGGGAACTGGCCAGGGCAGTGGTTGGACCACAGTGTCTAGTGGGCAGGGGGCCCTGGCTGGGCTGCCGCAGCCTCGGCTGACCCATGGGGGGCCCGGACCCCTGCTCACAGGGCGGGTTCTGGGCAGAGCCTCAAGACAGGGGCTAGGGCCTCATGGAGGAGGGAAAGGGGAGCAGGGTGGGAAAGGGGAAAATCGGAGAAAAGGAGGAGGGAGGGGGAGAGAGAGAGAGAGAGAGAGAGAGAGAGAGAAATGGAGTGAGAAAAAGGGAGGGAGAGACAGCAAAGGTGGGGATGCGTGGGTGGGCGGTGTCTGCCAGGCTGCCCACCAGCCTCTGAAGAGAGAGCAGCTGGAAGGTGACTCCAGGAGAGCAGGCTCCTGAGACAGCCTTTTCTTACACATGGAGAGAGTCAACATACAGAGGTCTTTACAGCCCGAAAGAAAAAGGACAGATATCCATTTCATCCACTCGCTGGCTCAATCCTTTCCCTCCAAAATCTTTCCTGAGCACCTACTGTGCGCAGGGTCCCCTTTTAAGCCCTGGTGTGAGGCTCCCTGGAGCACGTGGTCTGGTGTGGCGGTGTGGCTGGGGAGTCTGAAACAAATCAGGGTCTGGAACAGAGATCGGCAGTGGGTTTGGTGGGAGAAGCCAGCACAGTTCGAATGGGTGGGGTGGTCTCTCCAGCCCTGTGATGGGGCAGGACAAGTGCGCCAGGTGGGGAACAGCATGAGTGGGGCCCCTGAGGCATGAAGGGGCAGAGGGCTGATTCACAAACCTGGAAACACAGCCAACCAAGGAGCCACAAGAAAGGGGTGAGCTCGCCGTCGACAGCAGTGTGCGTTGAGATGGGATGCAGGTTTTTCGGGTACCAAACGGGCAGCCAACAGCCGCCAATCATGCTCAGGTATCACGAGGATGCTCGGAACAGGCAGTTCTAGACCACGGGTGGGGGGAGGGGGCAGCCTTCCTTGGGAAGCTTGGCGGCCAGCATCGGAAGCTGTCCATGTCCTACTCCAGGACTCGGCAGTCTGCTGTCATGATATTTTATTCTGAGACCTTGTCAGAGATGTGCACCAAGATTCCAGGGCGCTCACCCCGACGTTTAAAATACTGCAACATTTCTTAAGCACACTAGGTGTTTTCATGAGGGACTATGGAGACACGTTCATCATATTTTCAGAACATATTAAGTGAACAAGTAGGTTAGGATACATTCAGGTTCCATATGGACAGGTTTTGTAAAACTGTATTTTCTCATAGGACCAAAGGCTGAAGGATAAACAACGAAACGCCAACAGTGGTTAGATCTCAGTGGCGGAGTTACGGGGAATTTCGATTTTCGTCTGCGTTTCTTTCTCTGCTGTTTTGCTGTTTAAGGAAAAAAACAATACATATAAAGCTACACATAACAACAAATTAGGTTTGTTCTCAGGCCCTTTTCATCTCTTTAGACTATTGTGTAACCTGCACTCGCCAATGCCAAGTTCATTTCCCACATGGCCACCGGCTTCATCTTTTTAACACACAAAGATGAGCATGTAACTCCGGCTGAAAAACCTCCATACCACAAACCCCTCTGCTCATCTCCCACTTCCTTCAGGTGGGGACCTGAGTTCCAGAGCCTGGTGTTCAATGCCCCTCACTACCCCACCTCCTTCTCAGCCATTTCTCTGGCAGTTCTCTGACCCCACCCAACCTCAGCCCCGCTAAACCTCTCATGCTCTTTTATAAACCTCCATCTTTGTGCATCCTGCCTCCTCTTCCTGGAATGCTAAAGCTCAGAGTGTTCTTCTTGGGAACTCCTACTCATCCTTCAAAAGCCTTTTCTTAATGCCCCTGCTGTAATAGTGTCACTTCTGGTTTTAAATCACATTGCTCTCAGGAAATTCTCCAAGTTTCTCACATGTCTCCTGTTTGTCGTACCATTCCCATCTTTTCATACTCTGCGCCTTCAGCTCCTCCGCCTCCCCCACCTGTGTGTTCTGAACAGCAAACTTCTGGCAGTTGCCTGTTATACCTCCCTTCTGACTCCCTGGACTCCCCAAGCAACCCCTGCCTGGCCAACTCATACACTTCTTTTAAGTTGTAGACGAAATACCCGCTCCTTGGGGAGCATTTCCTGACACCCTGCATGGGTTAAGTTCTGTAGTCCCCACCTGTGCCCCACCCTGGTGTTCACTGTGTGAGACCACAGTTTCCTCCTCACCTGTCTGTCCCTGTCAGAGTGCAGGTGAGCTCTGAGGGCGGGGCTGTCACGGGATTATGATGAGGACAGAAATGGTGACATCGGTCTCGGTTCAGGCTCCAAGCTTACAGGGGGCATTTGAATTTGACCCCTACCCCTCTCCATGAGACCCACCAGGGCACAGACCACTGTATCTCTCACTGGTCTGTGGGTGCCCACGGCAGGGACCTGGAGACGTGGCAGCCGGGTGATGCCCTGAATGTGCACCTGGGGAGACCTGGGAAAATCCGCCCCCCACCCACGCCAGCCTTGTGGATTCGCAGTTTTATAGCAGAGCAGACCAGAGTCTTCTGTAAATGGGGCTGATGAGTACTCCCAGCTCCAGGGGTTTGGGCGTCATAACGCGATCGTGGGCCAGTGAAGGTGACGCTCCCTGAGCAGTTCTCTCCCTCTCCCTCCCTCCCCACCCACCCTTCTCATCTTCAGTGCCACAGTCAATTCAAGCCAGTGGGACGGGCCAGGGTCTGACCACACGGTCAGGCTAGGAGCCAAGCCCGGGGGCATGATGCTTCTGCGCCGGCTCAGATGACTTAGAGGTGCATCCAGCTGGAAGTAATCCTTTGGATTAAACCTCATTACCCTTTAATAAATAATTAACCTGCCGGATGTTAGACACTTGTGAAAAAGCCCAGACCTCCTCTCAGACCCGCCGTGCTTGAATCAGATGTTTGTCCCTGGGTTTCTGAGCAACCCCCAAGCCACCAGTTAAATCCAGGTGGGTTTGACTGTGTGGAGGCAGGATTGGTGCTGGCAGGTGGGGCTGACGTTGTCCAGATGCCATTTCTGGGCGGGGGTCTCAGGGATGGAGGGGAGAGGCTTCCCCCGGGGTCATGGCCAGCAGACCTTCCCCATCGGCTCAGCCTGGGGTCCAGCTGCCGATTCCCAGTGGCTTCGAGGGCAGCGGGCAGAGGGGAGGGCTCAGCATGTCTCCAGTCCACCCCCTCCACCTCCGGTGACCGCTCTGTTTCCTTATAAATCAGTGACACTGGACATCTGGGTTCCACCCAGAAGCACCAGAATGACAGACCAATGCCATGGGCTTTGCTTGGCAGAGGGGGGATTTTGGTTGGCAGGTGACTGCGCTGGAGGCCGTCCTGAGAGGTGGGCTGTCCAGAGTCATGGTTCGGACCGAGGTCTCGGTGGCACGGGTACCTTGCTTGCTGCCTGACCTTGGGGAGTCAGAGTCCTCGCTGGTAGGTGGGAGACGGGGAGGGGGTCAGCGTGAAACCAGGCACAGAATGGACGCCGGTAAGGACGCGGGAGACTGGTCTGGGCCCCCGCCACTCAGGGAGACGATGGCAGGGTTTTCAGAAACAGCTGCTGGCAGCTCAGGTAACCAGCTTCTGCGGGCGACCCCTTGGGGGCCATAGGGGAAGACGGCACAGGCGCCCACGCAGGGCTGGCTCCTGTCTTGCGCCCTGCCCCCCACCTCGCATACACAGTGCCCTTGGCCGGAGGTAGGGGTGAGCCCCTGGTCAGGATAGGCGTGTGGAGAGCCCCGCAGTTGTGCCAGCCGGGGCACCTGTCTCCTCCCCTTCGGGACCCACCGATGGTGAGCCTCCCTGCACTGGGGGGACAGACATCGCCTCAAGAGGAGGATGCCCTGTTCCCAGGAGAATAAGTGGTACCTGTCCTGCTGGGCGAACCTGATTCTCAGGGATGGTTTGTAAGGAATACTTGAGGGGACAAGGTGATTTTTTTTTACATCTTTATTGGAGTATAATTGCTTTACAATACCGTGTTAGTTTCTGCTTTATAACAAAGTGAATCAGTTATACATATACATATGTTCCCATATCCCCTTCCTCTTGCATCTCCCTCCCACCCTCCCTATCCCACCCCTCTAGGTGGTCACAGAGCACCGAGGTGATCTCCCTGTGCTATGCGGCTGCTTCCCACTAGCTATCTACCTTACGTTTGGTAGCGTATATATGTCCATGCCCCTCTCCCGCTTTGTCACAGCTCACCCTTCCCCCTCCCCACATAGGACGAGGTGATTTGCGGAAGTAAATTTGGCAGTGCCTTGCGAGAGGAGTACGTGACTTCATTTGAATTGAATGACTCCTTGGCAGGGGGACAAGTATAATTATTTAGAAATTATAATAATGATTTAGTAAAGGTGGTAATGAGATGACAATGATGATGACAGTGACGTGTGGCATTGTCGGTCCGTGCAGACGCCGATGCCCTTGGGGGTCACCATCACTTACCTTCGAGGTGGGGAAGCTGAGGCTACAGAGGGCAGGTGCTGCCCCGGGGCCCGTCTGCCCCTGTTCACTGTGGTCCAGCAGGTACCCCCTAGTCCATTCTCACTGTGATGAGCATGCCTGGTCCCCGAGTGCCCCCAGACCTGCCAGGACCTACCCTCACCTGCCTCACCTGCCTTCACCTCTTGCCAGGGCAGGTGTGCTGGGCAGGGAGGCTTTCGTTCCCAACTTCCTCCACTTTCTGGCAGAAACAAACAAACAGCGGGTGAGTTATCTGCTACCCGCTCTGCATAAATCAGAGGCATAATGCAGCTGCCAGGGCTCTCCCGCCACTGCCATTCGCAAGGCAATTAACTTGAAAATTGAATTGATGTGCATTGATTTTTTAAAATAAAGTTATTGTAATGTATTCACTCGTTAGAATCCGGAGCTGAAAATAGACATTTTGCTTCTGATTATGGGGCCGTCCCTGTAAATCGCGTGGGGACGGTAGCAACACAGCCCCTCATCGCTCAGCATCGTTTCCTGTTAGAACCAAAAGGTCCATCAGGGGGTTCTTTTTCTTCTCCTGTGCACGGGCTTGACCCTGGAGGACACGTGGATTTGGGGAGCTTTGTGTCACACCCTCAAGACAGTCAGGCCGGGCTGACGTCTGGGGAAAGGGGCCTGGGGGGTGGGGGAAGGAAGGTTCTGGTCTGGATCAAGAAACCAGATGCCAACCTCGGGGTCCTTCACCTGAGCTGCTGGGGTCCTATGTTGCAGAGTTGACCACAAAATCTGCCTGGTAGGGGCCTCAGCTGTGGAGATGCTTAGATTTCATCAGACATCCTAAAGGGTCCGGACTCTCCCCACCTCAAATTAAAAACTCATTTGACAAATGGTTGGCCTGGCTCTGTTTCCCCAGACGCTGGGTGCTGTGTCAACACCTAAATCTTATGAAACAGTTAAAATCAGTATTGAGGGTATGCTGGGGTTATTGGGGGCGAGGAAAGGGGAGAGAGCAGATCTCCGGGTCCAGGTGTCTGGCCCCTGGTCGGGTTGCTCCCCGAGGCCGACACCACTGCCCGTCGGGCTGATCTGCCCTCGGGCTCCAAGTGCCAGCATCCCCTTCCCTCTCACACTTTGGCTCATGCCACCCCTGTGTGGTTGTGAACCATCCTTTAGAATGAGTGAGTCAGGACCTCTCTGGCCGGATTGCATCTTCCTGTAGGAAGAACCCACCTTGCTCTGCAGGAAGTGGGAAGAAGGGCCTTGTGGGGGCGGGGGCGCGGGTAGCAGAGGGCAGCTCCCAGACGTGTACTGGGGGTGCAGAGAGGCGAGCTCACACTGGTTCCTGGACCAGGAGGGCCTTCGGGAGGCGTCGGGAGCAGGTGATGGAGCTAAACCGGGGCTGGGGAAGCAGGGACGGCTCATGAGAAGAGCAGCAGGCCGGGGGTTGGGTTGCTGGAGGGTCTGGGTTCCAGGTGGGTGAACCGCGTCCCTAGCTGGGTGGATGTGGATTTCCAGGGCTGTTTACCTGTCTAGATCGTTTGCCACCTGGTGAACGCTCTGTATGCTCCCACTGAATTTCATTCTTTGCTCTTCGAGATGCTAGAACAGGCTGGGGGACAGGCCCCCGGGGCAACGCTGGGGTGGCCACGTCTGGGGGATCTTTTGGGACAATCACCCTGCTGGGAGTGCGAGGCCAGGGTCTACACTGGACCACAGGAACCCTCACCTGCGCAGAAGGGAAATAATTCTCCCCTGGAAGCTCCTGAAGGAACGCAGCCCTGCAGGCACCTGGTTTGAGGCCCTAGGACTGACTGCAGACGTCTGACCTCCAGAACCAGAAGGGAACAAACCTGTTGTATTTGAAGGCAGTCAATTTGCAGGAGTTTGTTACAGCAGCTGGGAAACTACCCCTATTTCATATTTCCACCCGCTTCTCACTCGTGTATCTAGCCTGCTGACGGTGGCCTTACCTGTGCCGTCAGCACCTGTGCGGCAGGGCCTGACCCAGTGCCGGCCACGGGAGGCCTTAGGAGATGGAGGATGGAGCAGGTGTGGCTCCTGGGTGGAGTCTGGGGCCACTCTTCCCTGGACAAGTGGGGGGTTTGCTGGTCCTTCCTGATGCCAGCCCTCCCCAGGGACTGCCCCTGCTTGTCGCTGCCGGCCTGTCTCTGAGGCGAGGCTGGGTGCTTCCGTGCACTGCGATCCCTGCTCCATGAGCTGGGAGCTCCCGGTGATGGGATCCCATGGGCCAGTTCACACTCTGGTGCCAGAGGAGCCCTTCGTTAGGGACGATGGCCACGGAAACAGGGTGATGGGGCTCCACACGGCCATCCTGAGTTCGCTGCGTTCACGCTCACAGGTGCCACACCGAGGAGACACGGGGAGCCAGCCGGGTTGGGGGGTCAGGCTCAGCCCTCTCCTGCATTGCCATTACAGAAGATAACCCGGAGAGGAGGCCGGGCCAGGCAGAGAGCTGGCTCCTGGCCCCGAAATGGAAGGTAGTCAGGAAGAGAACTTGGGGCCCACAGGACAGGAGTCCTTCTCGGAATCAGCCTCTGCCTTCGAGGGGGCGGGCGTGAGGCAGGGCAGTCACTGAGCTGGGTCAGGCCCAGGGGACAAGCCGCAGGAAAGTGGGTCCCGCCACCTGGACCCTGGCCGCGTGGCCTTGAGTGCATTCCTGGGGCGTTTCGCACTGGGAGAGGGGAGCCTTGCGCTCGGCCTCTCTGCCTGCCTGCTCTCTGTCTCTGTCTCACTCCGTGTCTCTGTCTGTCTCTCTCCATCTCTCTCTGTAGAAAGCATGAGGAAGTCAGACCTTGGCGGGGGTTGTTTCCCCATGGGCGAGGGGGGTTCTTGGGTCCTGGGAGTGCCCCCCACTTGCTGTCTCCTGTGAAGGCTCCTGGTCCACCGTCCCAGGCCTGGATCTTTCCTCTGAGCCTGTTGGGTGACCTTCAGAGAACTTGCGAGGCCTGGCCGCCTCATTAGAAACCAGGGCCAGCAGGGGCCCCACCTGCCCACCTTTTTGACACCCGGAGGGACTAAAGTGCGTGCACAGGGCACAGCACAGGGCTGGTTCCTGCAGACACACCATGAACAGCGGTGACGACAGCTGCTGTTACCAGCTGTGGCTGCTGCGGCCTCGGCCCCGCCCACTTCTTCATTCCCCGAGGTGGCGCAGGGCTCAGGCCTCAGACCCTGGTCCCCCTGATGGTCAGTGGTCAGCTCTGGCAGGACCGGGACAGGCTGGGAGAGTGGAGGGCTCCTGGCCGTTGCCCTGCTGGGGGACCCGCTACTGCAGCCCCAGGTCCTGCTGGGTACCTCTGTCCCCAGCCCCAGAGAGAGCAGCTGCCTCTGCGTGCAGCCCAGCACTGGCTACAGGGCAGCTGCCACCTTAGGCCCACCGAGTGGCCAGGACCGAGGGCCACAGCAGCACCGTCCAGCAGTGTCAACACTTTCACAGGTTCAGAGCTCATCCCAGAGAGGCTGAGCCCGTGTGTCAGATGAAGAAACAGAGGTCCACAGTGGCCCAGAGCCACGCAGCTAGTGACTGAACAGGAGGACAAACCCAGGTCCTCACTTGTAGACTGGGGCGTTCTTCCAGAAGGATGAAGGAGTGACAGGGGCCCAGAGGTCAGGGACGGTTCCTGACCTGAGCAGGTGGCTCTGGGTCAGGTGGAGCTGGTCCCACTGGTCATGGCCCCAGAAAGCAGCACGTAGGGCCCAGGTGTCCCTAAGTCCACTCTGGGGACACTGGATCTGTTACGGTTCTTTGGCTGCAGCAAAGTCACCAACTTCGGCTGAGGAAATGAAGCGGGGGACGGGATTTATTGGAAGGATGCGCACTAGCTTTTGTAAGGAAGAGATGGCTGAAGCACTGAGAAAGACAGAGAGGAAGGGCTGGGACCCTGTGGGCTGGGCAGCAGCCTCCGGGGGCAGCGGCTTCAGGCCTCATCTGCTCAAGGTCCAGATCCCTGGCGGGGTCAGGCTGGCCGAGCTGGCCCAGCAGGCCCACTTCTTGCCAACCGGACGGACAGCTGCGTGAAATGGGGGAAAGGTAGCTCCCCCAAAGGAAAACCCAGGAGCTGTTTCCTGAGGAGGGGGCGTGGGTAATGACCAGGGGAACAGACACAGACCCCGCTGGGGCTCTTCACTCACTCACTCATTCATTCATCCATCCTTTGTTCAGCAGAGGGGTGTGGAGCGGTGTTCTCCCCAGGTGGTACCACATCACGTGGGCGGAGGCTGGTGGGGCCCCAAGGAGGCGGGGAGAGGTTGATGGGCACTGACTGACCATCGCACAGCGGGATGTCTGTCCTGAGATGAGGGTGCCGACACGTGAGGATCGTGGGGAGTCCTGCAGCCTCATAGGCAGCGTCCTGCTCGTGTGTTTACAAAATGGCCTGGTGATCTCACCATGGTGCTCAGCGAGGACTCAGGGATTCAGGAAGGGTGACCAGGAGCAACCGGAGTCAGGGGTGCTGCCGGCCAAGGCCAACGCGTTTCGGGCCAGTGGCTGCTTAGGCCAGGGGACACGATCACGTAGCCCAGATGGGCAACCCCAGAATCCTGTACCCAGCAAGAAATATTCAGACAGAGCAAGCAAAATGTACATAGACCCCGAGAAGACTTCCCGTTTCAAAAGTATTAAGCTGCCAGATGTAATATCAAGGCGGGGGGCTGTGTTATGAACTGTGTCCCTCCAAATTCTTACGTCAAAGCCTTAACCCCCAATGTGATGGTATTTGGAGGTGGGACCTTTGGGAGGTAATTAGGTCACGAGGATGCAGCCATTGCAGTGGAATCAGTGCCCTTGTGAGAAGAGGAAGAGACGGGGAGCTCTCCCCGCCCACACAACGCGCACGCATCCGGGAAGGGCCATGTGAGTACGTCACGGGAAGGCGGCTTCTGCTGACCAGGAAGTAGGGCCTCACCACACACTAAACCTGCCAGCACCTCGATCTCAGGCCCCAAACTGTTTGTTGTATAAGTTCCCCAGTCTCTGTATTTTATTCTGCAGCCCAGACTAAGGCTGCAAAGTGCTCTTTCTGAGCTGAAACAGGGGCAGGGAGCAGGGTGAGGGCCCTCGTCCCTCCCTGGGGCCTGGAGGGTCTGCCAGCGCCTGGGGCTGAGAGTGTGGCTGGGCTGCTAACGGCTACCGGGCCCCGGGGACCCACGGGGGGTCTTTCTCAGCTGGGCCAGCGGGGACCCCCCATCTTGGGTCTGCCCGGGAGGGAGGCTGCTGTGGCCGCTTTGCCCTGCTAGCCAAGCACAGTGTGCCCGGGGACGCAGCAAAAACCTTAAAGAGAAGAAAGCGAGCGTCTCCATTTGTCTTCCTGAAAGTGTCCCTGCTCTTGATACCTTGTGTAAGGGCGCATTTTTAAATGAAAACAAGGCTTTGAGCAAAAACCAATTTGTTTAAAACAACCTGTGGAGTCAGGAAAGATGTGATTTTGACTGATGAGCACAAACCTAGTGCGGGCAGAAGTGTTCAATTATGGATGAGCTAATTACCCAAGTGCACCGGATTGGGACCGCCAAGGTGTGTACGGGTCTGTACCTCTAGCTGGGCCCCAGCCCATCGGTTACGATAATTAATGGAACCTCGTTCCTGCGTTATTTTGCCAGGCACAGATAATCACTTATTTTTATGATTCAGCATCCGTCAGGCATCAGGGTGCACCCCGGGGCTTTCCACCTATGCTGGGAGCGGGAGCGATTTCTGGAGCCGTCGCATGTTTGCTCGGCCGTGGTGCTCAGGCTGCATGTGCTGTCTCTGGATTTAACGGAAGCTGCTCCCCACGTGTGCTGGCAGGAGCCCCGCTCCTTCCCGTCCGCAGGGGCGACGTTGGCTGAGATTTGTAGGGGTGCCAGGTGGGTACTGATGTCTTTGTGACTCTCCTCTGTAGCTAATGGACAGACAAAGCTTATAGAGAGAGAAGGTGGGGATCCTGGGAGAAGGGGCTCTCCATCCCCTGCCTCTTGAGTGAGGCCGAACCTCGGAGGTATTGCTGGTTTGTTTTTCTTTCACCTGTCGCCTTGGGTTGAGGAATTACACTTCCATTGTTTTGTTTTTTTTCTTTTCCCCTTGGCCTCCTGGCAAAGAAGAAGAAACTGTCTTCGCTTTGTAATTTACAAGGTAACAGTAGCAGCTAATCTACGTTGAGTGTCTACTGTGTCTGGGCATTGTGCTCTTTGACAGATATATGCTGTCTTCATCCCTGTTGCATCCCTGCCGGGTGATACGCAGACGAGCGACTTTAGGCCAGGAGGAGCTAGTTTGTTCACTCTCCCAACACGAGCAAGTGTCAGAGCCAGTAGTAGGGTGGAGAATGTTGAACTTCAAAGCATCACTCCCAGCTGGCTCATTTTACCACCTGAAGAGCAACTGAGCGCCTACCAGGTAGGTGTCAAGTGCAGTAATAACCAGGCTCTCTTTTCCCCTCCAGTAACTTATGGCCCTGAGAGAGCTTTATATGACCCGGCATCACCACGCATCCCCTACCGAAACCACAACTGAGTCTTCAGAGCATGTCTGTGGGACCAATTCTAAAAGATAAAAAATCAACAGATGTGTTTGCTTTGTTGTAACTATGTAAACATTGTTTGTTGCGCAGCTGCACAGTGTACTATGGTAGCAATTCCTTTTTGTACAGATTTCTTTCTGGAGATTCTAATTTCCTTCCTTCTTATCTTGCATGTTATGAATATAACCTCCAGTACTTCTTGCCCCCCTGTAATAGTAACAAGTCTCTGGAGCTTTATTTTTTTTTAAAAAATAACTCTTTCAAAGGAGACTTTCTCCGCAATCTCTACGCATCCTGGCATGGCTGCTGGATAAATTCCTCATTTCACTCTTTTTTTTACCCCAGACCACATCTGCAAGTAACTGTTCCTTCTTATTAATAAATCTTAAGTTTAAAATTAGATTTAGAGTTACAGAAAGATTGTGAAGATGGTACAGAGAGTTCCTATAGACCCCACACCCCGTGCCCCCATCAGTAGCATTAATGTGGTACATTTGTCTCCATTAATGAGCCAGTATAGATACATTATTTTTAACTGAAGTCCATATATAGGATATAAAAAAAAGCTTCCTTAGTTTTTACCTAATGCCCTTTTCTGTTCCAGGACCCCATCCAGGAGGCCACATGACGTTTGTCACCACGTCTCCTTGGGGTCCCCTTGGCTGTGACAGTCTCTCAGACTTTCCTTGTTCTTGGTGACCTTGACAGTTTTGGGAAGTACTGATCAGATTCAAAGAATGTCCCTCAGCTGGGATTTTTCTGATGTTTTTCTCAAGGTTGGACTGGGGTTTGGGGTTTCCTGGGAGGAACCACAGAGGGGCAGTGTCCTCACCACATCTTATCAACAGGACTCCCCACTGCTGATGCTGACCCTGGTCACCTGGATTCTCCACTCCGAAGTTCTCTGTGGTGCTAACAGTGGACACTATGCTTTCATTGCTTTGTTATTTTATTCACATAGTGTCTGTATCAGGCTTCTAATCACCTCTTCTGGAAATCGCCTCATCTGGCTGTGTCCACTGGTCCAGGGACAGCCCGGGGGTGGCCCCATCACTCTGGCCCCTTAGTGACCTTTTGCTTCGTAACTGGTGAATTCAGTCTTGTGTTCTTGGATTGACATGTTATTCTTTCTTTACCGTTTCTTCTGATTGTCTTGGTTTTTCTGCTGGATCCTCAGCGTTGCTCATGTCTGGATGGAGTTGTAGGGATGCAGCCACCTGTCTCTGGCAGCACTGCTCCTGCAGACTGTGGGGTATCCCAGCCGCCATTACGTTGGTCACCCGCCGAACACGGATGTTCCAACCATCTGGCCACCATGGGCATAACCAGCTGACGGGCCAGCAAATATTCTGATTGCAGGAAGGAGCTGTCACGGGGTCTGTGGCCCCAGCTGATCTGCTGATGGTGAGCTGGACGCAGCCCCTCCTCGCCAGCCCCTGTCCAGCCCTCCCTCCATGAGGGCATTGCAGAGAGGGTCCCTGCTTCCAGTGCGTGCTTCCCAGAAACAGACCCTGTTTTCTGCAGGGCCATGGGCTGTGGGGTGTCCCTGGGAGAGAGAGGGACCGCATGGGGGTGTTGGTGTATTTTCAGAAAGATGATCTCCTTGGAGCTTGTCCTTCTTTAGAACACAGATGGGTGTTTCTCCTTGGCTCTGTGTAACTGATAATATTAGTGGCGAATGTCTCAGGGTCCTCGCTGGACACCTGGCGCTTCCCACAGCTGCTCCCTGGACCCTCAGCAAAGCTCGGCTGCCGTGGGGAGACTGAGGCTCAGAGAGGAGGGTGTCAAGGCTCTCAGGCTTGTCACCAGGGTGAGGGAACTGTCCTCCTTCTGCAGCCAGTCTGAGCCAGAGCAGGTCAGATGCCGGCCCCCGAGGGCAGTGCACCTGCACGGGCCTTTCCAGGTCCCTCCGGCCTCTAGGTGGCCGGCCTCGGTGGGATACCTGGAGTCCCTCCAGTGGGGTGATGGAGCTGCAGCCCAGCCCTGTGAGGACCCTGGCACCCAGTGATGGCCTCGGGGACCAGCGACTGTGCAGACGGGCTAGGCGCTCACTAATGGTGGCTGCGCTGTCTCCAGGTGTGGGGCTTCCTGCCTGGATGGGGGCTGGGTATTTCCTGAGGCCCGGGGCTGCTGCTGAGGCTGGAAGTTCAGGGACGAGTAGAGAGAAACGGAGTGAGTGAGAAATGGGACCGGAGCCAGGGATGGTGCTGTATCCCTGTGTGTGCCAAGAAAGTGATGTCATCAACAGAAAAAGGCCCCGTGAGGCTTAGTGTGGGAAGTGGTGGGAAGCTGCAGACGTCATGGAAGGCTGTCTGGGGTTCATTCCAC